>NC_041737.1:7984535-8289053 GCF_004115215.2 Ornithorhynchus anatinus
ACGATTGACTAATACTCCGTTCAGGCTAGCAGCAGTGTACTAATGAAAATAATAACCGTGGCACTTGCAAACCACTTATTAGGTGCCAAGCACTGGGGCAGATACAATATAATCAGATCAAACTCAATCCTTGTCCTTCATGGGGGTGAGAGAACAGGCATCTTCTTCCCATTTTACAGTTGCTCTGCACGTGCTGGGCTGGGCTGGGGATAAAAGAGGTTGCCGCGTGTTCTCCGTGCAACCAGGGAAAGCATCCAAGGTAACTGCAGCCATCTCTCCCCACATCGATGGCCCCATCTCCCATCACACTCCAGGCTGGGGATAAAAGCTGCTGTCGTGTGCTCTCGGTATCCCCCTACACCAGACATCCAGCCAGGCTGCCTCCCCAGGAACTGGCCTCGGCTCTCCTCCGTATCAGCGAGAAACCTACATCCCGTCCTGCCTTGCACCACCATGGTAGGAAAAAGTAAAGCACCCATAGAAGGCCCCCCCCCCCAAAAAATCTCAGGAATAACGGCGGCTCCTGGAGTTGTCCATGTGACAATGGGTGTTCCCTGAACTCTGAGCCTTGAGGAGCCTAGAATTCTCTTCTAGAGAAGCTGCATGGTCAAGTGGAAAGAGCACAGTCCTGGGATTCAGAGGAACTGGATTCTTATCCCGGCTCTACCACTTTCTGCTGTGTAAACTTAGGCAAGTCACTTCACTTCTCTGTGCCTCTGTTTCCTCATCTGAAAACGAGGCTTAATTCCTCCCACTTAGAGTGGGAGCCCCATGAAAGCTACAGGTATTCACGATTTGAAGCCCCGTACCACCAGGGACGCTGCGTTGACAAGACCCAAATGCCTCATTTGTCATTTCCTTTGTCCTGGCGGGGGGGGTGAATGGATGATGTTGCAGCCCTGAGCGGGGTCGGGCTGAGGAGCCAGTTAGATAACCATTCTCTTTCAGCTCGCCTCCAGATCCAGCTCAGTGGAAACGGTGACAGAAAAGCAATATTCAGAACACGTTGGGTCCATGTCCCTTTCAGTCTCACACAATTGAGCTGGAGACAGCTGCAACCCACAGCAGGTTCGCCCAATTTCAGTCTTCCCAGAGAGATGAGCGTTGACGTCAGAGTGCTGCTCTGCAAGGCGCCGGAGTTATGTGTATATCTCTTCTCCCATACGACGTACACGTGTGACTCTAGCACAGGGCACCGATGCAAACACCTCTCCCATAAGGCAGGTGAAAGGCGTAATCCACGGGCACTATACCGTTGTCTCAAGTTTTTTACTTAGAAGACAACGTTCTATAATAGCCTTCTCCGACTTGTATCTGAAAACAGAAGAGGTACAGTTGAAATCCTAATATATGGGTCTAAATGGAAATAGAGGTGCTAAAAAGGGTTAAGTTTCATAAAGGCATTTCAGAAGAGTAGGGCAGATTGCCCCAAATAGAATTAAATATTTTAAATTAAAGAATTCAGGAATGGGCCTAAAAACAAAAGGCGAATCAGTGTGAAGACCTGGGTTATAGTCCTGCCTTCATCTGTCGCCTGCTCCGTGAACTTGAGCTAGTCAATTTATTTCTCTATGCCTCACTTTCATTCATTCATTCATTCGATCGTATTTATTGAGAGCCTACTGTGTGCAGAGCACTGTACTGAGCGCTTGGAAAGTACAAGTCAACAACAAATGGAGACAATCCCTGCACTTTTCTCAACTGTAAAATGGGAATGAAGTGCCTGTTCCCCCTCCCTCTGAGACCTGAGTGGAGCAGGGACTGTGTCCGGTTTGATTTTCTTGAATCCCAGAGTTCAGCGTAGTGTTTGGCACATAGTATGTGCTTAATAATGCCAAGTGTGCTCCAGCCAGGTTCTTAAGGTGTCCTGAACATTCGATTGCTCAAGTGCCCAGGGAGGTATTTATTGAGCATTTACTTTGTGAATGTACTAAGCTTGGGCAGCATGGTGTAGGGGATAGATCATGGTCTGGGAGTCAGAAGGTCATGGGTCTTAATCCCAACTCCACCACTTGTCTGCTGAGTGACCTTGGGCAAGTCACTTTACTTCTCTGTGCCTCCCTTACCTCATCTGTAAAATGGGTATTGAGACTGGGAGCCCCACATGGGACAGAGACCGTGTCCCACTCGATTTGCTTGTATCCAGGGCTTAGTACAGTGCCTGGCACAGAGTTGGTAAATACGTTCCCTGCCCATGAGGAGCTTACAGTCTGAACGGGGAGTGAGATATTAAAATAAACTATGGATATGCACAAGAGTGCTGTGGGGCTGAGGGCTGGGTGAATAAAGGGTGCAAACCCAAATGCATCCTAGATTGTCATGCACCCTAGACTGTAAGCTCTCTGTGGTCAGGGACGGAATCTAACTCCTTCTTCTAGGTCTTCCCTCGAGCTTCCTCGAAGGCCCTCCCCCCATAAATTGTTCCATCAAAGCACAAGGAGAAACGTCCTGAGATCGGCCTTGCTGTGTAAGAGGCTGAGAAAGCACACAGGGTCCTCTGTTACTGACAGACATCTCCCTTCATGGGTTCGAATCCCGGCTCTGCCACTTGTCAGCTGTGCGACTGTGGGCAAGTCACTTAACTTCTCTGTGCCTCAGTTCCCTCATCTGTAAAATGGGGATTAACTGTGAGCCTCATGTGGGACGACCCGATTATCTTGTATCTCCCCCAGCACTTAGAACAGTGCTCTGCACATAGTCAGCGCTTAACAAATACCAACATTATTATTATTATTGTTCCCTTCCCCACTGTCAGACAAGACTCTGGGCGGACCCTATTCCCTGTCCCTCAGGATGGCGTTCCGTCCCCCTCCCACTCCAAATTCATGGCAGAATCAGGTGGACTCGAGCCCAACTATCCACTCCACTGCCTTCCACCTACTTTGTCATTGTTTTTTGGACCTCCCACTCTTCTTCTTCCTTCAGTTTTTGAAGAACCAACTCCAAGAAGGAAAAGTGCAGGTTAATGTAGCACGCCACCTGGGAGAGGAAAGAAGGGGGGTGTTGATGCAGTTCCCCGAATCGGGGTGAAAACCGAGAGCCGTGGGGGCAGAGGGAGCAGGGAAGCCCGTACGTCACTGCTGATTTCTTTTTCTTCTCGGTCCATGAGGAAAATCTTGGTGATCCTATCGGAGGGGCCGTGCAGGAGCCTCTGGAGCAGCGGAATGTCCGACTCGGCCAATCGTTGCTTTTCTGGACATGAAATAAATGGTAAATGGGCCTGTGAGATTTGCAAGCGAGGGTCTACTTCGGCTCACGAGTCTGGGGCTACCCCGCCAGCGAGGTGAGGGACCATAAGCAACAGTTTTCTGTGCCCAGTGGACTGGCCTCAACTAGACTTGCCCTTGCCCCCACTCCACTGTGGACAACACTCTCGGCCCCTACGCAAATGTCTGGGCACCTCCATGGCGGTGTTGATTCTGTTCAAGTGTCTTCTCCGCTCCCACCCACGTTATTTATTTTTCCATGCCCCACACCACCGAACCCAGTGACCTTAGCCTCCTTACCTCCAGTGGCATGCACAAGGTAGAGGGCGAAATTTCGGGGGTCATTTTCAATCTGCCAAAGGAAGGAATCATTTGCCAGTGAGGTTCCTATCTCCTGGGCCCATCTAATTCCCACCCCTCCCTCCACACAACAGTGTCTCCCCAGCCTGATCTTGTCTCTCCCCATCGCCAAGTGGAAATGTACCAGGCAGACAGGAGGGGCAAACCTGATTTTTTCATTTCCCTTTTAAGAAATGTCACCTGCTCTGAGGGCAACTGGAGTTACAGTGTAGGGAGAAGGCAGCCTTATGCCCACCCTGTGCTTTCTGGGGCCATAGAGAGACAGGGAGAGGGACAGTGAGCTAGGGGAGGAACAGAGAGTCAGGGAGGAGAATACAGAGCCAGAAGAGGGACAGAGAGACAGAGAGAAGGCAGCGAGATGGGGAGAGGGACAGAGAGACAAGGAAAAAGCAGAGAAAAGGGGAGCGGGACAGAAACAAGAAGGCAGAAAGACCAAGTCAGGGAGACAGAGAGATCAAGAGGGGTAAAAATAATAATAATAATGGTTGTGATACTTGTTAAGTTTTTACTTTGGGTCTGGCACTGTATTAAGTGCTGGGTAGATACAAGATAAGGAGATCAGAGACAGTCCCTGCCCCATATGGAGCTCACAGGAAACCGAGGTGCAGAGAAGCTGAGTGAACACAGGAAACTGAGATGCAGAGAAACTGAGCGACTAGGTCAAGTCAAGTTTGGAGCTGGGATTAAAATCCAGACCCTGGAATAGAAAGTGACAGAGAAAGAGTTACGGAAGCAGAAGAGGGACAGTGGAGGGGTTTCGGGGTTGGGGGTGGGGGAGGAAGAGAGAGAAAATGAGAGAGAGTGAGTGCAAAAGAGAGAGAGTTAAGTGTAAGAGAGAAAGCGAGGGTGACAGAGAGAGGCAGGGAGAGACAGAACGTGCATGTACATGTGTATGTGTGTATCTGCCTCTCAGGCCAGGGGAAGAGCAAATGCTGCCACCTTAAACTTCTGGAGAAGCTGCTGGATGACTTCACCAGTCCTCATGATGCTGCTGACTCGCACTTTGGTTTTTGACCCGAAGGTCGGGGTGAAAACTGACGTCTGAAAGAGAGGGGGACAAGATAGCATTCAGGGAGAGAAGCTCAGAGCCCCAGTGGGGACGGGAAGAGCGAACTAGGCCCTCTCCCCCTTGAAGGAGCAGGATCAGGGCACAGTCGAGGCAGCCCCGGGCCACGGGACCCGAATCTTTGTCGAGCCTCGTGTGAGGGGTCGTCTGCGGGCTGCGCGGTTACCCAACGGACGCAGCCTGTGCAATTACGCCATCACCTAGAATGTGGATAACGCTCACGGCCACGGCCTCGGTTCCCATGATAGCCCTCAGTTTCTGGATGAGGAAAGGGAGGCCCAGAGAGTTTAGGCAACCTGTCTGAGATCTATCAGAAGGCCGGTGGAACTCACACCCCAAGCTCCCGTTTGCTAACCTGCGCCCTTCCCACCGGGCCACGCCGCCTCCCTCCCTGTGAGTCTGTGTACGGATCGGACTGGTGACGTCAGTTCCCGGCTCGGCCGGGAAGAGGGTGATTGTACCCGCGCTCGGAGAAGCTGGGGGGACGATCCAAACCCACATGGAGGTCCTTCCTCCCCTCACTGCCTCACGCAAAAGGACATCTGTGGCAGTGACCTCCCTCTTGCTGATCTCCAAGTACCAGTTCCCCCCTTCAAGAATGCTGCTGTGCTTTCCCATGGCTCACACCCTCTCTGAGCTCTGGGTACGTCAAATAAGGAGACAAGTACCCTCCCCCCCGTTCAAAGCCTTATTGAGGTCACGTCTCCTCCAAGAGGGCCCCCCCAGACTAAGCCCCTCCTTTCCTCTTCTCCCACTCCCTTCTGTGTCGCCCTGACTTGATCCCTTGGTTCTTCCCCTCTCCCAGACCCATAGTACTTATGTACGTATCTGTAATTTATTTATAATAATAATAATGCAGGTATTTGTTAAGCGCTTACTACGTGCAGAGCACTGTTCTAAGCGCTGGGGGAGATACAGGGGAATGAGGTTGTCCCACGTGAGGCTCACACAGTCTTCATCCCAATTTTACAGATGAGGGAACTGAGGCACAGAGAAGTGAAGTGACTTGCCCACAGTCACACAGCTGACAAGGGGAAGAGTCGGGATACGAACCCATGAACTCTGACTCCCAAGCCCGGGCTCTTTCCACTGAGCCACGCTGCTTATCTGTGTTGATGTCTGTCTCCCTCCATCTAAACTAAGCTCATTTGGGGCAGGGAACGTGTCCATTAACTGTTGTCACAGTAAGCGCTCAACAAATACCACCGATGGATCGATTGTTTAAAGTTTCCAAGCCCAAGCCCAAGCCAGAACAAGGTCCCTATGGTATTTGATAAGCGCTTACTACGTATCAAGCACTGTTTTAAGCACTGGGGTAGATACAAGGTCATGAGGTTGTCCCACGTGGGGTTCACAGTCTTAATCTGAGGTAACCGAGGCACAGAGAAGTTAAGTCACTTGCCCAAAGTCACACAGCTGATAAGTGCCGGAGCCGGGATTAGAACCCACGACCTCTGACTCCCAAGCCCAGGCACTTGTGATGCACTAAACCACGCGCTTCTCAGGCAACTCCAGGCACTGCGCACTCCAGGTTGGGAGTGATTTTTACCACGCGATCTCCCGCCGCCCACCTCGTGATTGTAGAAATGGCCATTGATGGAGACCCGGTGCCTCTGCTTGTCTCGCTTGTCCAAGACAGGCCTCACACTCTTCTTCACCAGGGCCGCTTCGCTCACGCTCCGGTACAGCATCGGCGAGGTGGGTTGCTGGCTGCGCTGGCGCCACAGGGTATCGCTGTCATCGGGAAGGCCGTCTGCAAGGACGCAGCATGGTTAGCGCCCGTCCCTCCGCTGCCCTCGCCTGCCGCACCCTTTCTCCTGGAGCATTGGAAACGCCGCTGAAAGCGAGGGGTATGCTGTCGGGGCAGGTTTTACTGAGGAAATGGGGGCACTGAAGAGAATCTCCTCCCTCTTTATGCACACTGTCAAGGCTACAGGCCTCGCAGGCTGGGTTTTAATTCCGGCTCTGCCACTTTTCTGCTGTATGACCTTGGATGAGTCACTTCACTTCTCTAGGCCTCAGTTACCTCGTCTGGGTCCAGGACTGTGAGCCTCATGTGGGACAGGGACTGTGTCCACTCCGATTAGCTTTTACCTACCCCAGCACTTAGGACAGGGCCTGGCACATAGTGTGTAACAAATACCATAATTATTATTATTATTATCATGAGGAGACAGAGCTGAAGGGTGATGGTGATGATGCTCTTTGTCAAGGCTTACTTTGTGCTAAACACTGGAGTGGACACAAGTCATCAGCTGGGACACCATCCCTGTCCCATCTGGGGCTCTAAGTCTAAGAGGGAGTGAAAATAGATATTTCACCCCAATTTTCCCAATGATGAAACTGAAGCACAGAGAAGTTAAGTGAGTCACCCACGGACACACAGGTGGTAGAGCCGAGACTAGAACCTGGGTTCCCGTGCTCCGATGCACACTGCTGACCGATCTGCCTCAGAAATGAAAGACTTTTCATTCCTCCTTCTGGGACTTGGACAGGATCCATAGTGAGGAAGGACATCGTGGGGGGAGGCAAGATCCATCATGAGGGTACTCTGGGGAGGAGGGAGGATTCAATACGGGGACATCTTCGGTGGGGGGGAGGAGAATCCACAGTGAGGGCATAGTGCCGGGGAAGGAGGGTCCACCGTGAGGGCATCATGGGACAGAGGGAGAATCAGGGTAGTTTGGGGGGAGGGGAGGACCTGTAGTGAGGGCATTTTGGTGGAGAAGGAGAATCCAAAGTAAAGGCATCGTCGGGTGGAGGGAAAATCTGCCATGTGCTAATCGTTGTGGGGAGGGAGCTCTATGGCCAGTCATCTGTGCATCAGGAGGCTGATAGGAACACGGGCTTCTTCATGGTTGGCAGACCAAGTGTACGCAGACTGAGCAAGCCCCCGACCCTCCAACCCTGACCTCTGACCTTCCCCAGAGTACAGTTCTTCCTCTCCAATGCTCCTCCTCTTCTCTGGCTCGCTAATGTGGTAAAGGTCATCAAACTCCCCCCATCGGATCATCCTCCTGAAACACAGAGGCAGGACATCAATCCGTCATTAATATTTATTGAGACCCTCCGGGGTGCAGACCACTCACTTGGGAGAGCACAGTGCCTCAATTGCGCCGGTCCCGCCGCCGACCCCTGGCCCACGTCCTACCTCTGACCCGGAATGTCCTCCCTTCTCAAATCTGCCAGACAATTACTCTCTCCGTCTTCAGAGCCTTACTGAAGGCCCATCTCCTCCAAGAGGCCTTCCCAGACTAAGCCCCACTTTTCCTCATCTCCCGCTCCCTTCTATGTCACCCTGACTTGCTCCCTTTGCCCTTCCCCCTCTCTCCCAACCCCACAGCACTTATGTCCATATCTGTCATTTTATTTACTTGTTTCGATGTCTGTCTCCCCCTTCTAGACTGTGAGTTCATTGTGGGCAAGGATTGTCCCTCCTTACTGTTGGATTGTCCTTTCCCAAGCACTTGATACAGTGCTCTGCACACAGTAAGCACTAAATACGATTGAATGAATGCCTCATTTACAGTAGGCAATATGAGGGGTAAGGAGAATCCATCATGAGGTTCCCACGGGGAGGAAGGAGGACCCAATGTGAGGGTGTCTTGTGGGGAGAGGGTGGTGGAGGGAGAATCCACAGTGAGGGCATAGTGAAGGGAGGTGGGAATCAACCCTCATTTCTCCCAACATGATCCCTGACCTCAAGGAGTTGGCAATCCAGGATATTAGTGGCCCTGGGATTGACCCACACATTCTCCATGAGTCAAGAGCTCCAGGTCCCCCGGGAGGGAGCAAGAGGCAGAACCACTTCAACAACCCCACCAACCAGGTGAAGAAACTGGAACCATCAAGCCTAGGGCTGGCTAGTCCCCTCACAACCCCTTTTTTCATTTTACCATTAAGCGCTTACTGTGCCAACCACTGTACTGAGCACACAAGATAATCAAGTCCCACACGGGGCTCACAGTAGGAGGGAGAACAGGTATTGAATTCCCATTTTGCAGGTGATGGAACCGAGGCACTGAGAAGCGAAATGACTTGCTCACGGTCACCCAGCAGACAAGTGGAGGAGCCAAGATTAGAACCCAGGTCCTCTGACTCCCAGGCCTGTGCTCTTTCCACTGGACCATGCTGCTTCCCATGCATGCAACATCATGCGTGCCTCATTGTCGTGGATCCCGGAAGGTCATTTGGGATACTAAGAATCTCTGGCATTTAGGAAGCGCGTTCCCCCGGTGGGGCCCAGAAATCTCAGAGGTACGTTAATTACCCTTTCCGGGGAAATCCAATTGGGGACTTGTTGGCTGCAAGTCGAGGACTGGGATACTCATCTTGGATTTTGAACTGGATCAACTGATGCACTCCCCAGAAAATGTCCAAAATTCCCTCAACGACTGGCTGGCAGGCTTCAGTCTGGAAAACAAGCGCACTGTTGTTTACGTAGTAGCTGCTGGTCTAATATTCAGATTGGAGATCGAGGAAGTAACTCGGAAAAAACTACAACAGGCAAATTGGTAGAGAAATCTGGCCGGCTTTCGCACTTACCTGCAGCCAATCAATGCAGCAAATTTACTGAGTGCTTACTGTGTGTACAGCACCCGCTTGGGAGAATACGACAAGAGTTGGAAGACACATTCCTCGCTCATAACGATCTCCAGTCTACAGCAATTTTACTGTTTGAGGTTTTTTTGTTTTATGAAGATCGTTGCGGGCATGGAACAGGTATACGATTTCTGTTGTATTTTTGCGAGCTTTGTACAGTGTTCTGCACACAGAAAAATACTCAAATAGCATTTTTCAAGCGAAGGGTAAATTCAACTGAACACTTGCAATGTTTTCAGATAACCACCAGAGAGAGGAGGTGGTTCATGTTTTATTAAGGTAGGACGTTTTCGATTAATAAAGAAAGGGTTGGTTTTCTTCATGGAATAAAATAGTATTTTTATCATTAGACAGCACTTGCTTGGAGGTGACATTTGGAGCGGGAAACTGTGGAAAATAATATTCCAAATTAAGGAAATCAGGTGGCTAAATCACTCCACTCCTCAAAGTGAGTTTCAAAATCCAGGGAAATCCTAGAAGGTAGAATGGGATCTTTGTTTTCAGAAAGGCTCATTTTTGAAAGCTTGGTTGATTTGTGTGCTCCAGGATGCCTGCTGAAAGGCTGGCTTGTTTCTTCTTGCTTTCAATGTTATGTTTTGGATGCAAATGTCAGAGAGACTGTATGTTAGAGAAGCAGCTTGGCCTAGTGGAAAGAGTATAGGCCTAGGAGTCAGGAAACCTGGATTCTAATCTCCATTTCCCTCTTGTATGGTCTTGCACAAGGCACTTAACATCTCCATAGCTTAGTTTCCTCATCTGTACAATAGAGATTAAATACCTATTCTCCTTCCTACTTAAAATAGACCCCCATGTGGGACAGGGACTAGATTCAGCCTAATTATCTTGTATCTATCCCAGCCCTTAATATAGTGCTTAGCACATAGTAATTGCTTACCAAATACCACAGTTATTATTATTATTAGAGGAACTGGAAAGGGAATTCAGGTACACCTCAGATCTTTTGAGTAGAGATTGAATTTGGCCCCATGCACTAGTGAGCCAGGCATACCACTTTACCGAACTGTGGGGCGGAAAAAAAATCTCTTTCTAAATGATGGCGCATTTGAAATCTGAAGGCAAAATTTCCATAGAATCTTCAGTGAAATGAATGTGTGGACTATGATCCTCTAGGGAGTTTGCTACAATTATTTAATTATTTTTTCCTCCTTATAGACAAATTGAATGTCATCATTTCTCCACTCACGGGCTATAATCAGTTTAGAGATTTTATTATGTGTGAAATGCCAGGAATTAAATGAAATGATCTTTTCGTTACTCCAGGATGGGGCATGCTGATTAACCAGCTCATCCGTGAAATAACCCAATAATTCTAGAGTCCTGGGGCTCTAAGAGTCAACCAGGGGTCATTTGGTCCACCCTTTGCTTCAAAGCTAGACCAGCTCTAAAACATGTAAAACGCATAGCTATCTCTCTCATTTTAAAATAATTCCAGGGACAGAAATTCCCATAAGCCCTTTCAGGATCCTATTCCTGTTTGTTGGCTTCCTTTAAGTGCCCCAAAACTTTCTGACACCAGTCCCACCGGGGCTCAGTGGAAAGAGCACGGACTTGGGAGTCAGAGGTCATGGATTGGATTCTAGTCTCGGCTCCTCCACTTGTCAGCTGGGTGACTGTGGGCAGGTCACTTAACTTCTCTGGGTCTCAGTGACCTCATCTGTAAAATGGGGATGAAGACTGTGAGCCCCATGTGGGACAACCTGATGACCCTGTAACTCCCCCAGCTCTTAGAACAGTGCTTCGCACATAGTAAGTGTTTAACAAATACCATCATCATTATTATCATTATTATTATTATTAATCCCACCCATTTTCCCATGGTCTATTCTCACTGGAGATGAAGTCTGGTCAAGATATTCCATTCTGTAGCCTTTCCCATTTCTAAGATGATTACTCTAAGGCAATTGGATTATTGTCTAAAATGTCTAAAATTGTCTACCTAAAAAATAACTCTTGGTCTCTAATTGACCCTAATTCTATATTATGTTTTAAGGCTGTCATTCTGAGAAGTTCTTATATAATCTGATAGGGCAGACTTCAAATGTGTCTTTAACGTTCGCCTACTCCCACTGAGCGACACTATCAGTTAATCAATCATATTTATTGTGATCTTACTATGTGCAGTGCACTATACTAAATCCTTAGGAGAGTACAGTGTAAGAGAGTTGACATCATCATCATCATCAGTGGTATTTGTTAAGCACTTAGTATGTGCAGTGTACTGTACTAAGTGCTTGGGAGAATAGAAAATAACAGTATAATAAAGGTGCTAGACACATTCCCTGCCCACAGTGAACTTACAGTCTAGAGGGGGATAATAATGATACTAATAATGATGGTATTTGTTAAGTACTTACTATGTGCCAAACACTGTTCTAAGTGCTGGGGTAGATAAAAGGTAATAGGTTGTCCCACATGGGGCTGACAGTCATAATCCCCATTTGACAGATGAGGTAACTGAGGCAAAGAGAAGTTAAGCAACTTGCCCAAAGTCACACAGCTGATAGCGGGATTTCTAAACAGCTGTTCTGTGGTGAACTGAAGTGGGGAAACTGTGGAAAGGACGGAAGGGAAGAAACGGTGGAAAGCTTCAGTGAAGCCACACCTCAAAACGAGTTTAGGCTGTAAGCCCGCTGTGGACAGGGATTGCCCCTACTTGCTGCTGACTTGTACTTTCCAAGGGCTTAGTAAAGTGTTCTGCACAAAGTAAGCGCTCAGTAAATACAATTGAATGAATGAGTTAAAGACGCTACGAAGCCATCAGAAATGGGTGACCATCAAGGAGAGGAGACATCAGAAAACTCATGACATCAAGAGGGAGAAATGAAAAGAGCACCGGGCATTATGGGCGGCAAGTGCAGCAAGTGCTGTCAAGGACAATCATTTCTGGCTCACGAGGGGGAAGGGATTGCCAGCCACACAATGATGAAAATCTCACTGTCAACAACATCATTTTTGAGAGATGTCAGAGGGAGAAACTAAATTATTCTGAGAATTAAACTGAAGGCTTACCTGATCATATAAAATGTGCAGGTTCTTCTGGTCCCCATAAAAACTGTTATACGTCTTCAGTAATTCACTGAGTTGATTCCTAAAGGAGAATATATTGACATATCATTAATCTCAGAATCAGGTTGCAAGCAGCATTCAGGAACAGAGCATTCATTCTGCAAGGCATCAGAGATGGCAGGGTATTGCTATTATTACTAATAATAATTGTTAAGCATGTACTACATGCCAGGCCTAGTACTAAGGGCTGGGCTCGAAGGTAGAAAAGGGGAGAGGGGAGAGGATAATCAGAACAAGCATAATCCTTGTTCCAAACGGGGCTCATAATCTAAGTGGAAGGGAGAACAGGTATTTTTTTTTAAATAGTATTTGTTAAAGGCTTAGTCTATGACAGGCACTGCACTAAACACTGGGATAGATGCAAGGTAATCAGGTTGGGGCTCACAGTCTTAATCCCCATTTTACACATGAGGTAACTGAGGAACAGGGAAGTTAAGTGAGTTGCCCGAGGTCACCCAGCAGACGCGTGGGGGAGCGGAGATTAGAACCCAGGTCCTTCTGACTCCCAGGCCTGTATTCTATCCACTAGGTCCTCACACACTTCAAATTTATCCTTTCCTGCCTTAACTCTGCCCTCTCTTCCGCCAGGCAAAGCTTCTTCTCCTCCCTCATCGACACCCATGCCCGTCACCCCCGCCGATTGTTCCGGACCTTTAACTCTCTCCTTAGGCCCCCTGTTCCTCCCCCTCCCCCATCTCTCACCCCTAATGATCTGGCCACCTATTTCCTCACGAAAATCAACACGATCAGGTCTGAGCTCCCCAAAGTCACCCCTCCGCCTCTCCCCTCCCCCCCCAACAACCCCCTCCCCTACTTTCCCATCCTTCCCTGCAGTATCCTCAGAGGAGATCTCCTCCCTCCTCGCAAGTGCCACCCCCTCCACCTGCGCCTCGGACCCCATTCCCTCTCACCTTCTTAAAACCATCGCCCCTGCCCTCCTCCCTTCCTTAACTTCTATTTTTAACCACTCAATCTCCAAGGGCTCCTTCCCCTCTGCCTTCAAACATGCCCACGTCTCCCCCATCCTAAAAAAACCCGCTCTTGACCCCACTTCCCCCTCCAGTTATCGTCCTATCTCCCTACTACTCTTCCTTTCCAAAATCTTAGAACGAGTCGTCTACAATCGATGCCTAGAATTCCTTAACTCCCATTCTCTCCTAGACCCCCTCCGATCTGGCTTCCGTCCCCTCCACTCTACCGAGACTGCTCTCTCTAAGGTCACCCGTGACCTCCTTCTTGCCAGATCCAATGGCTCCTACTCCATTCTGATCCTCCTTGACCTCTCTGCTGCCTTTGACACTGTCGACCGTCCCCTCCTCCTCCATATCTTATCTCACCTTGGCTTCACGGACTCTGTCCTCTCCTGGTTCTCCTCTTACCTCTCTGGCCGATCATTCTCGGTCTCCTACGCCGGAGCCTCCTCCCCCTCCCATCCTTTAACTGTTGGAGTTCCTCAAGGGTCAGTTCTCGGCCCTCTTCTGTTCTCCATTTACACTCACTCCCTCGGTGAACTCATCCGCTCTCACGGCTTTGACTACCATCTCTACGCAGATGACACGCAGATCTACATCTCCGCCCCTGTCCTCTCCCCCTCCCTTCGGGCTCGCATCTCCTCCCGCCTCCGGGACGTCTCCACCTGGATGTCGGCCCGCCGCCTAAAACTCAACATGAGCAAGACTGAGCTCCTCATCTTCCCTCCCAAGCCCGGTCCGCTCCCAGACTTCTCCGTCACCGTGGATGGCACGACCATCCTTCCCGTCCCGCAGGCCCGCGATCTCGGTGTCATCCTTGACTCGTCCCTCTCGTTCACCCCACGCATCCTATCCGTTACCGAGACCTGCCGGTTTCACCTCTACAATATCGCCAAGATCCGCCCTTTCCTCTCCACCCAAATGGCTACCTTACTATTACGGGCTCTCGTTATATCCCGGCTAGACTACCGTGTCGGCCTTCTCTCTGACCTCCCTTCCTCCTCTCTCGCCTCGCTCCGGTCTATTCTTCACTCCGCTGCCCGGCTCATCTTCCCGCAGAAACGATCTGGGCATGTCACTCCCCTTCTTAAACAACTCCAGTGGTTGCCTATCGACCTCCGCTCCAAACAAAAACTCCTCACTCTAGGCTTCGAGGCTCTCCGTCACCTTGCCCCTTCCTACCTCTCCTCCCTTCTCTCTTTCTACCGCCCACCCCGCACGCTCCGCTCCTCTGCCGCCCACCTCCTCGCCGTCCCTCGGTCTCGCCCATCCCGCCGTCGACCCCCGGGTCACGTCCTCCCGCGGTCCCGGAACGCCCTCCCTCCTCACCTCCGCCAAACTGATTCTCTTTCCCTCTTCAAAACCTTACTTAAAAATCACCTCCTCCAAGAGGCCTTCCCAGACTGAGCTCCTCTTCCCCCTCTACTCCCTCTGCCATCCCCCCTTTACCTCTCCGCAGCTAAAGCCTCATTTTCCCCTTTTCCCTCTGCTCCTCCACCTCTCCCTTCCCATCCCCACAGCACCGTACTCGTCCGCTCAACTGTATATATTTTCGTTACCCTATTTATTTTGTTAATGAATCGTACATCGCCTTGATTCTATTTAGTTGCCATCGGTTTTTACGAGATGTTCTTCCCCTTGACGCTGTTTAGTGCCATTGTTCTTGTCTGTCCGTCTCCCCCGATTAGACCGTAAGCCCGTCAAACGGCAGGGACCGTCTCTATCTGTTGCCGACTTGTTCATCCCAAGCGCTTAGTACAGTGCTCTGCACATAGTAAGCGCTCAATAAATACTATTGAATGAATGAATGAATGAATATTGTCTCACCTAGGTAAAGGGAATAACTCCGAGACAAAGCACTCTCAGGCAGTAGTTGTCAATCAAATAAAATCCCATGCCTTATACATAGCACTTTGAGTCTGACATCCCATAGCCAAACAAACCTAGTCAGTTGTGTAGCGCTTAGAGAAGGAAGGAAAAGAAAGAAAGGGCTTAGAGGGAAGTATAGGAGAGGGAAGTATAGAAAGGAATTGGTCGGAAGAAGTTGAGAAGCAGCACAGCCTAGGGAAAGAGCACGGGTCTGGAAGCCAAAGGACCTGGGTTCTAATTCGGGCTCTGCCAGTTGCCCATTCTGTGACCTTGGGCAAATCACTTAACTTTTCTGTGCCTCAGTTTCCTCAACTTTAAAAGGGGGATTAAAAATCCATTTTGCCTCCTACTTAGACTGTGAGCCCCGCGTGGGACAGGGAGTGTTTCCGACCTAATTAACTTGTACCTGCCCCAGCCCTTAGAACAGTGTTTGACACACAGTAAAAACGAGACAAGACAAAACAAAAAAACCCCCTGTGTTGACTAATGATGGGAAAGTGAGGTGTTGATGGATGCTGGGAGGGAGTTGGAAAGGCAAAGTTAATGAGACTAGTTGAAGCCCTACCATCTGATTATTTTAGGTCATGGATTTATTGGAATATCCTAATTGGTAGTTGCATTGTTAATTGCTAATTGCATAGCTGCAATATAGCCAAAAAATGATCATTTAAAATCGCAGAATAATGAGCCCTGTCAGGCATAACATTTGGAGAACCATTAGTAGTCATTTTAGTATTCGTGGAGCACACACTGGGTGTGATGCCCGCCCCAAGGATGAACAAAACAAAGATATAACATATGCCCTCCCATAAGAAGCTTACCCTCTAATGGGGGAGACAGATATAAAATACTGACAAATAGAATAGTCAAAATAAATAACTGAATTTACAGCGGAATAAACTTATAAACAAAAGTGCTCAGGACAGATATAAATAAGTCAGATATGGCTGATTGGGTTTACAACTCAGAGCATTGGGAATTAATCAGGGAAGGTCGGTGGAAGAAGATGGAATTTTAGGAGGGATATGAAAGCGGGGAAAGCTTGGGTCTGTCTGGTGTCGGAGGCTTAGAGAGGGAGTTCCAAGCCAGGGGAACAGCATGAGCGAAGAGACAGGAACGGCATAGTGGATAGAGCATGGACCTGAGAGCCAGGAGGTCTTGGGTTCTAATGCTGGCTCCACCAATTGCCTACTGTGTGACCCTGGGGAAGTCACTTTACTTCTCTGGGCCTCAGTTACTTCATCTGGAAAATGGGGATTGAGACCGTGAGCCCCGTGTGGGACAGGGACTGTGTCCAACCCAATTTGCTTGTATCCACCCCAGCACTTAGTATGGTGCCTGACACGTAGTAAGTGCTTAACAAATACAATGATTTATTATTATTATTACTAATGGAAGAGTTGAGAGCACGGCTGCAAGTTTGGCTTGGAGAAATGAAGAGAGTATATTAGGGAATAGCAGGTGAAGAGAGCAGACAGGTAAGATGGGGTCAGATGGTGGAGAGCCTTGGAGACCATTGTGAGGAGTTTTTGAGGTAGACACACAGGGAGTGGAAGGAGGGTTTTAAGGAGAGGAGAGATGTGGGGAGAGCAATGCTTGAGTAGGATGATCCATGCAGCAGCGTGGAGTGAAATCGCAGAGGGGAGAGGCTGGAGGCAGGGAGACCGGTGAGGAGGCTGATACAGTAGTTTAGCCACGACACGAACAGAGGTTATACCAGGGTGGTACCAGCCTGTACCAGGTGGGAGAGGATGGAATGGATCTGGGGGAAATTGTCTAGGAAGAATGGGGAGGATTCGGTAGTAGATTGAACGAGAGGGTAAAAAGCCAGCGAGGAGATGAAGAGGACACTGAGATTAGAGGCTTCTGGCATAGGAAGGAAGGCGTTGTGATCGACAGAGATGGGAAAGTTAGGAGACATAGGTTTAGGGAGAAAGATACACCGCTCTGTTTCACCAAATGAAGACACAAACATATACTGGGCTTAGCAAAGGCACCATCAATCAACTAATGGTATTTATTGAGCATTTACCATATGCAGAGCACTTAGGAGAGTACAAAAGCATTGGTAGACAAGATCCCTGCCATTGAGAAGCTTACAATCTAGTGGAGGAGACATATTAAAATCAATTACAGATGGGGGAAACAACAGTGGATAAGGATACCTATTTAAGGGTTATGGAAGAGGGCATAAATGTCTGCTAATTCTGTTGTATCGTCTTCTCCCAAGTACTTAGTACAGTGCTCTGCACACAGTAAGAGCTCGATAAATACCACCGATTGATTGATAAATCCTTAAAGGTTACAGATTCAAGTACAAGGATGATAGAGAAGGGAGGGAGAAGAGGATAGTGAGATGAGAGAATCTAACCTCACCAGATGAGAGTCGGCAGGCTATGTTTCCTAGCACCGTGGTATTGCAGAATGCAGTGGACTAGTCATCTGTTCCAAACTGCTATTTTACCGGTCAAACATTTCCTGAATTTTCTTTTTGTCATGGGTTCTAATCCCAGTTCCACCACTTGTCTGCTGTGTGACCCTGGGCAAATCACTACACTTCTCTGTGCCTCTGTTCCCTCATCTATAAAATGGGGAGTAAGACTGTGAGCCCTATGTGGAACTATGCGGGACTCTTGTATCCACCCCAGCACTTAGAACAGTGGCTGGTACATAATAAGTGCATAACGAATACCATAATTATTTTGGGCGGCTGAAACACTGTCTGTTCGGGCAAACTTAGGCTTGCCGAGCTGCCAATGGTTGTTGTTAAATGAACCGTAGCTTCAGGAAACCTGATCCCTTGGAGGTTGGTGCACAGAACTGTGCTGTTCAGTTAGCTGGATTTGTATGCTTGAAGTTGACAAGGATTTGGAAATGATTTTCTTGGTGTTAAATTTCCATTTCTAACCAAAATGTACGCCGGAGGCAATCTCCCCCTGACCCTCTTATGGACTGGCCCAGCGCAGACTGGATAAGGTTTCTGGAGCCAAAGAATAATGATAATCGTACTTGTTAAACGCTTGCTATATACCACACTCTGTATTAAGCGCCGGGGCAGATAAAAGCTAATCAGGTTGGACCCAATCCCTGTTCCACAAGGGGCTCCCAATCTCGAGCCCCGTTTCACAGATGAGGTAACCGAGGCAGAGAGAAGTTAATGACTTGCCCAAGGTCATACAGAAGGTCCTTCTGACTCCCAGGCCCATGTTCTTTTCCATTAGGCCATGCTGCTTTCCAAGCTGGCAGTGGTAAACTGAGTTCAGTGGGAAGGGAGGGTCTCTTAATATCTCTCACCCTAAAGCTGGAAGGGACTGGAGGTATGAGAAAGAGAATTTCAGGATCTCTTGGGGTAAGACTTCATGTGAAGCTGTATTAATAGTTGCTGCAATTGTTAAGAGCTTACTATGTGCCAGGCACTGTACTAAGCCCTGGGGTGGATACAAGCAAATCAGGTTGAACACAGTCCCTGTCCCACATGGGGCTCACAGTCTGAATCCCCATTTTCCAAATGAGGTAATCGAGGCAGAGAAGTGAAGTGACTCACCCAAGGTCACACAGCAGACAAGTGGCAGAGTCGGGATTAGAATCCGATGACCTTCCGATTCCCGGGCCCATTCTCTGTCCACTACACTAAGCTGCTTCCCTGACTGCTTCGTTCCCCTTGTGAGATTTGGAAACTTCAAAGACCTGCATGAGAGTATGGCCTAGACCAGATGGGAAAGGGATATTTAAAGAATCTCTCTCTTCTTTTTTTAGTGGTATTTGTTAAGTGCTTACTACGTGTCAAGCACTGTTCTAAGTGTTGGGATAGATACAAATTAATCAGATCAGACACTGTCCCTATCCCTCAAGAGGCTCACAAAGTAGGAGGGAGAACTACTAAGTCAAAGCCATTTTGTAGCTGAGGAAACTGCAGACAGAGAAGTGAAGTGCCTTGCCCGAGGTCACACAGCAAGCAAGTGGAGGAGGCGGGATTAGAACCCAGATTCTCTGGTTCCCACCACCATGCTTTATCCACTAGGCAACACTGCTTCCCACGTTGTTTCTCTTGGCTACTCCTTTAGCTCCAAGACAGCATGTTTGTGGGAGAGATTGGCAAGGCAGATTTAATGAGTAACAGGTGATTTACAGCTCATGATAAAATATTCCGTGGACTTTACACATTATACCTTGGCTGACAACATCTTCTCTGGTTTAAAAACCAAACAGATAGGGCACAGTGCCACTATGGGGTAAGACCAGTGGTCCATCAAAACCGGGATTCTGTTTCAGTCTGTCTGATCTGATTTTCTTGATTCTATCTCCATTCTTAGCACAACATTTGGCATATTATAAACACAATTTTTAAAAATCGTATTTGTCAAGTGCTTACTACTATCAGGCACTGCTCTAAGCACTGGGGTAGATACAAGTGAGCCATCTGGACATAGTCCCTGTAATACATGGGGCTCACTGCCTTAATCCTCATTTTACAGATGAGGTAACTGAGGCACAAAGAAGTGATTTACCCAAGATAATATGGAAAATAAGTGGCAGAGTCAGGATTAGAACACAGATCCTTCTGACTCCCAGGCCCATGCTCTAACCACTAGACAACACTGTTTCTCAAAATTATAGGATCCTTGGAGAAACTGGGAGATGCCCAGTCTCCTGGATACCCATCCTCATGGCCAAGGGTGAATTTTCCAATATCCCTAATTTTCCATTTTATTCCCTCTAATAATCTCTTCTGGTATGCTCATCCATGATTTCACCCAAAGCTTTCCTTGAAGTTACTGATATTTGAACTCTGTGTCACTTTCTGGGGAAAGAGATTCCATGTGCTTAGGTGAAAAGACATTTCTTTTTTCTTTTTATTTTTTTGGAACCTGTCACCTCCGAGATCTACTGGTGCCCTTACCCCTGGTGCTGTAAGATTTAGGGAGGAAGAATTCAGCCTGCCCAAATGCTTTAAGGATTTGTACGTTTTCAACCTCCCCCCTCTGCCTTCTTCAGCCAGAAGACTCTAAGCTCTTCCCATCTTTTCCCCACTCTAACCCCTCACCAGAATTTGAGAAGGTTTATTTCCTTACCCAAAAATAGCAACTCTGGGGGAGCTTGAGAAAAGTCGGTCAGTTTTGCGGGAGCTACTGGGTGATCCTGCCTCATGCCAATATACACCTGGTAGAAATTGCAGTTCTGAAAATTTCACCCTTTAGAACCTAAGCTCCTTGAGGCCAAAGAGATATCTACTTAATCATTCTACTCTCCCAAGTACTAGAGGACTTGCATATGGAATTATTTATCCCCAAACCCACCAGTAGGAATATATACTCATTCACATGAAGATTTAATTTGGATTCCACTTTGAAAATGATTTTAATGTCTCTCCCCCAAGTGCTTAGTAAAGTCCTCTGCACACAGTAAGCACTCAATAAATACCAGCGATTGATCGAGTGACTGATTGCCTCTGCATCAAAAACTCTTCACCGTTGGCTTTAAAGCACTCGATCACCTTGCCCCCTCCTATCTCACCTTGCTACTCTCCTACTACAACCCAGCAGCCTACACGCTTTATTGCTCTGATGCTAACCTTCTCACTGTAGCTCGATTTCGTCTATCTCTCCGCCGATCTCTCGCCCACATCCTACCTCTGGCCCGGAACACTCTTCCTCCTCACATCAGACAGATGATTGCTCTCCCCCACTTCAAAGCCTTGTTCAAGGCCCATCTCCTCCAGGAGGCCTTCCTTCCCTGAGCCCTCCTCTCCTCTTCTCCCACTCCCTTCTGCATCCCCCTGACTTGCTCCCTTCACTCATCCTCTCTCATTCATTCATTCACTGGCATATTTATTGAGCGCTTACTGTGTGCAGATCACTGTAATAAGACCTTCGAAAGTACAATTCAGCAATTAAGAGAGACAATCCTGGCCCACAAAGTGTTCACAGTCTAGATGGGGGGAGACAGACATCAAAGCAAGTAAACAGGCATTAATAGCATCAATATAAATAAATTGAATTATAGATATATACACATCAAAACAAGTAAATAGGCATTAATTTAAATAGAATTACAGATATGTACATATATAAACCAGTGCTGTGAGGCAGAGAGGGGGTGGAGCAAAGGGAGCCAGTCAGGGTGATAATAATGTAATAATGTTGGTATTGGTTAAGCGCTTACTATGTGCCGAGCACTGTTCTAAGCGCTGGGGTAGATACAGGGTCATCAGGTTGTCCCACGTGAGGCTCACAAAATCTAAATGTCTGTTTTACAGATGAGGTAACTGAGGCACAGAGAAGTGAAGTGACTTGCTCACAGTCACACAGCTGACAAGTGGCAGAGCCAGGAGTCAAATCCATGACCTCTGACTCCCAAGCCTGTGCTCTTTCCACTGAGGCAGGCTGCTTCGAGGGGAGGGGGAGCAGAGGAAAAGAGGGGCTTAGCCTGGGAAGTATATGTACAGAAGTGCTGTGGGGTTGGGGTGAGAATCATAATACCTTCATGTTTGAAGATGATCCTATTAATAGTGGGAACCTATCCATACATGTGAGTGCAACTGAAAGGACCAATGAGTAATCAATCAATCGCATTTTTTGAGCAATTAATGTGTGCAGAGCACTGTACTAAGCACTTGGGAGAGTACTATACAACAAAGTTGGTAGTCATGTTCCCTGCCCACAACAATCATTTCCTTCTGCACTATTTAATAATAATAATAATAATGTTGGTATTTGTTAAGCGCTTACTCTGTGCCCAGCACTGTTCCAAGTGCTAGGGTAGATACAAGGTAATCAGGTTGAAGGTAATCAAGTTGTCCCACACAGGGCTCACAGTCTTCATCCCCATTTTACAGGTGAGGGAACTGAGGCACAGAGAAGTTAAGTGACTTGCCCAAGGTCACACAGCTGACAAGCGGCAGAACCGGGATTAGAACCCATGACCTCTGACTCCCAAACCGGGGATCTTTCCACTAAGATGCTTCACGCTGCTTATTTACACATAAGGTTAGATTGCTGCTATATTAATGGGCCTGTTTTATGCTGGGCATGTCGCTGCTTGTAAACCTGCCTCTCAGAATCCCAAACTTCACAAAGGTTTTGCTTCAGGTGAGTAAGCCCACCCCCCCCAGAGTCTCCCATTTGCTGTCTATCAGGCTGGTCGATTTGGTGCACCGATCTCCCAACAGTCCACTGCTATGTTGTAGTGTTTGAGACTTATGTGCTTTCAGGTGTCTTTAAACTGTTGATTTACCCTCCAGGTTTGCAAGCATCCCCTTTGAGGTCCTCATAAAGCAACCGTTTCAGAGTCCGTTTTTATTTACCAGGGAAACTGGTCCCATAGCTTGGGGAGTTCGGGATGTAGACAGTAATGAAGAATGATAGGCTCTTCCATTAAATCTTTCTGCTCTCTCCCTGTGCCCGGAATTCCAGACTCTAACAAGAAACAGACGGCTGACAAACGAGAAGATGCGTTTGCTGTCAGACAGGCTTGGAGCTAAAACAGAAGCCAATGTTGTGCTCCCACAGGAAGTTTTGAACCCACTTTCTAATTCTTAGTTTAGCTATCATCAGCTCTATCCGGATCTAATTTCATGTTTTTACTTTACTAAGTTTTAATCTGGCTCCTTCTTTATCTCTTTCAATCTATTCTGAGGCTCCTGCTGTTTTGTTTTGCTGTTTTGTTTGGAATTGTATCTCTCTCCTGGGAATCCCAGAGTTCCTTAATTGTTTGCTGTTTGGGATTGTCAAGTGCTGACTAGTGGCATGTATTTGATATTCTTATCAGTTTTTCTTTAAATATTTATTCTTCTTTACTGGGTAGATAGACTCAAAGACCCCATAGCATAGAAGGCACACTTTAAATGAAACTAGAACCAGAATAATTAAGAAAATTGCAAGGGAAGAGCAGCCCAGAATATAGGGAATGAGAGATTAAAAGAGAGAGTGTGGTTAGAGTGGGCCAGGCACAGTTCAAAGATCCAAGTTAGTCGAGTTGGACACAGTCCCTGTTCCACATAAGATTCGTAGTCTCAATCCCCGTTTTACAGATGAGGGAACGGAGGCTCAATTGACTCATCCCAGGTCACACAACAGATTCCTTCTTTTCACTCCTTTCTCCCGGATGGGACAACACTCTCTCCCAACCTTCCATCCTCACAGCACATTGGTATATTTCTCTAATTTATTTATATATATTTTAATGTCTGTCTCCCCCTCTAGACAGTGGGCTCGTCGTGGGCAGGGAATGTGTCCGTTGTACTCTCCCAAGTGCGTTGTACAGTACTTTGCACACAGTAGGTGCTCAATAAATTTGATTAAATGAATGCATGAATCATTAGATTCAGATTGGGTGATGAAAACATTTGCAAGAGCAGAATGGGATGTATTAATGGTATTGAATGGTATTTAATGAGGATTTACTGCATGCAGAGCACTGTATTAAGCACTTAATACGTAAGTATTTGGGGGCTGAGGGAGGGGTGGATGAAGGATGCAAATCCAAATGCAAGCACGATGCAGAAGGGAGAGAGAGCTGAGGAAAAGTGGGCTTAATGGGGGAATGGCCTCCTGGAGGAATTGTGCCCCTAATAAAGCTGTGCAGGTGAGGTCTGGAGTATCAGGAAGGGGAGGAAATTCCAGGCCAGGGCACACGATTATCTCATTTGCCCTACAAAACACTGAAGCTAAGAAGCAAGCCACCGCGTAATCCCCCTCTAAACTTCCTTCTTTTCACTCTCCTCTGTCCCGGATGGGACAACACCCTCTCCCAACCTCCAAGCCCTCAAGATAAGGAAACTATTGATACTGTGCACAAACAGGGTCCAAAGCAGACCTGAGAGGCAAAACAGAAACCTCCTTGGAGCCAACACACTGTTTGTTGTAAGTAAAAAGTCTCTGCTTTTTCCCAACTGGTTACCTGCCCAACCAGGGGAAAAACAGAAACTCATTATGTTCTGCCGGGTTGAATGGGTTTTATTCCTGGAGCTGGGTGTTTCTCCTCCCCCTGACCTCCCCGCACCGTCCCCACCAGGGGCTCACTGAATAGTTGTTGTGTGCCCTGAGACCTCTAGATTACTGGGATAGTAAGAAGAGTCAGGAAGCAAGCTGAATGAGCAGTTTTCCCTTTGACAAATAATTAAAGCCAGCGCAAGACTCTGGTGGGCCCTTCCTCACTAAACCTCATCTCCTCCTGGCCTTTCCTCTTAGGGTGATGACAATAATAATAATAATAATAACTGTGGGAAGCAGCGTGGCTCAGTGGAAAGAGCCCGAGCTTGGGAGCCAGAGGTTCTAATTCCGGCTCCACGGCTTGTCAGCAGTGTGACCTTGGGCAAGTCACTTAACTTCTCTGTGCCTCAGTTCCCTCATCTGTAAAATGGGGATGAAGACTGTGAGCCCTACGTGGGACATCCTGATTACCTTGTATCTACCCCAGCGCTTAGAACAGTGCTTGGCACATAGTAGGCACTTAACAAATACCAACATTATTATTATTGTCTACTATGTATCAGGCACTATTCTAAGCACTGGGGTAGGTACGAGGTAATCGGGTTGGACGCAGTCTCTGTCCCATATAGGATTCACCGTCGTAATTCCCATTTTACAGACGAGGGAACTGAGGCCAAGAGGAGTGAAGTGACTCGCTCTAGGTCACACAGCAGACAAGTGGCAGAGCCCGTTGTTGGGTAGGGATTGTCCCTATTTGTTGTTGAATTGTATTTTCCAAGCGCTTAGTACAGTGCTCTGCACCCAGTAAGTGCTCAATAAATATGATCGACTGAATGAACATTCTCTGCCCACAGTGAGTTTATGATAGTCTAGAGGGGGAGATGGACATTAATATAAATGATGAATGAATCAATCAATTGACGGCATTTATTGAGTTCCTGTGTGCAGAGCACTGTAGATCTCAGACTTCTCTGTTCTGCCTCAGTTTCTTGCCTCTTTTTATCTGTGGGGAGCATCCGCCTCATGAGGGGAGCCATGATTCACCAAGCCAGGCTCCCCTCTTCCTGCCTTTTAGTCAGCCAGTCATTTTTATTGAGTGCTTCCTGTGTGCAGAGCACTGTATTCATTCTGTCGTATTTATTGAGCGCTATGTGCAGAGCACTGTACTAAGCGCTTGGAATGTGCAAACCGGTAGCAGATAGAGACAGTCCCTGCCCTTTGACGGGTTTACAGTCTAATCGGGGGAGACGGACAGACAAAAACAATAGCAGTAAATAGAATCAAGGGGATGAAGTACTAGGCGCTTGGGAGAGTACAACAGTCAACAGACACATTCCCTGCCCACAGTGAGTTTACAGTCTAAAGGGGGAGACAGACATGAATATAAATAAATTACAGATGTGGACGTAAGTGTTGTGGGGCTGGGTGGGGGGATAACAACCCCTCAGGTCTTTTCATGCTCTTTCACTGCCTACACCGGCAGAATAAATCAGCTGGCCGTGGAAGAACCCTACACAATGGGTTTGGTTGTTAGTCTGGGGAGAGAACAGGCCAGAGAGTCAAAAGTCCTGGGTTCTAACCCCAGCTCTGCTATAAGCCTGTTATGTGAGCTTGGGCAAGTCCCTTAACTTTTCTGTGCCTCAGTTCCCTCATCTGTCAAATGGGGATTCAATACCTGTCCTCCCTTTCCTTTAGGCTGTGAGCCCCATGGGGGACAGGGACTGAATCCCACCTGATTATCTTGAATCTACTCCAGCGCTTAGTACAGCGCTTGGCATATAGTAAGCGCATCACCAAAACCACAATTATTATTGAATAACAGAGTGGGTATGACCTGGAAATGGTTCTCTTCTTGCTGACGTAGATCTCAGATGGAGAGTGGTGAACATCCATGATCATTGCTTTCCCCTCGTAGACACTGGCAGAAACAACCCTGAAAAAATATGGGTGTCAATGATTTGTCGCCTGGAGAAGTGCTACTGAAGCTCATCCTCTACTATATATCTGTAATTTATTTTATGTATATTAATGTCTGTCTCCCCCCCGCTAGACTGTGAGGTCAATATGGGCAGGGAATGTGTCTGTTGATTGTCGTATTGTACTCTCCAGAGCATTTAGTTCAGTGCTTTGCACACAGTAAGCTCTTCAGAAATACGACTGAATGAGTGAATAAGCTCTCTGAGGGCAGGGAAGGTGCCTATCAACTCTTTTCTGTTGCACCCACCCAAGCAGTTAGTACAGTGCTCTGCACACAGCGTTACCAAATTCTGGAAGCTCAACCTCTGGACTGTAAACTCACTGTGGGCAGGGAACGTATCTACCAACTCTGTTATATTGTACCCTCCCAAGCTTTTACTAAAGTGCTCTGCACACAGTAAGCTCCCAATAAAATCCACTGATTCTAGACTGATTGATTTTAGTCCGTAAGCTCATTATGGGTGGAGAATGTGTTTGTTTATTCTAATATTGTATTCTCCCAACCTCTTAGTTCAGTGTTCTGCACACAGTAAGCGCTCAATAAATACGACTGAACGAGTGAATGATTGAATCTGGGCTGTGGGGCTCTGATTCCCTCCCGTCCTTGGAGAAGCAGCGTGGCTCAGTGGAAAGAGCATGGGCTTTGGAGTCAGGGCTCATGAGTTCGAATCCCAGCTCTGCCACTTGTCGGCTGTGTGACTGTAGGCAAGTCACTTAACTTCTCTGGGCCTCAGTTCCCTCATCTGTAAAATGGGGATTAAGACTGTGAGCCCCACGTGGGACAACCTGATTCCCCTGTGTCTACCCCAGCGCTTAGAACAGTGCTCGGCACATAGTAAGCGCTTAACAAATACCAACATTATTATTATTCTCCCTCTCTAAGACTTGTGCTCTAAGGCTTTGGGGTGATGCCACAAGGGAGTGTTGAAAGGATGGGAAAGGCATGCTGAGTTTACTTAGCATGACCTGAGGTTAAGCAGCTTAAGGAGAGTCAGCACACAATAAATGCCCATTAGAAGAGCATCAAGGGACATTTTATCGACAGTGTCATGTCACAGTTTCTGACTTGGTCAACGGTCATTTGCTGCAGGACCGGGTGTCTTGACCGGGCAGTGAGGTCAGCTGGGAAGCAGGAGGCGAAGGTTATTTTTTAACTTGAGAACATTCACTCCTCTTAAGGCGGTGAGGACCTCAAAGAGGCCTTTTACACTAAGCCTGGAAAATGTTTCACAGTGTGGAAAATCCCAGGTTGGGAAGCCAGGATAGGGGGAGGTGAGGAAAGCATAATCTACCCAATGCCCTGAGCTAGCTAGGGAACTATCCATCTCACTGTACCTCCATCTCTTCCATCTCTCCGCCGACTTCTAGCTCACATCCTACCAATGGCCTGGAAGGCTCTACCTCCTCACATCAGACAGATAATTGCACTCCCCCACTTCAAAGCCTTATCGAAGGCACAACTCCTCCAAGAACCCTTCCCTAATCCCTCCTCTCCTCTCTCCCACTTCCTTCTATGTCCCCCGGACTTGTTCCCTTCATTCATCCTTCCTCCCATCCCACAGCACAGATGTATATAGCTGTAATTTATTTATGTACATTAATGTGTCTCTCACTCTAGACTGTGAGCTCCTTTTGGCAGGGACTATATCTGTTTGTTGTTGTACTCTCCCAGGTATTTAGTGCAGTGCTCTGCACACTGTAAGGGCTCAAAAAATACAATTGAATGAATGAATAAATGGGACCCAGTGGCTACTTTAGCACTAAATAAATACAATTTCTTGATTAACTGATTGACTTTTCTAATGGTATTTTGTTAAGCACTATGTGCCAGGCACCATCCTAAGAGCTGGGGTAGGTACAAGCTATTCAGTCCCTGTCCCACATGGGGCTCACCTTTCATTCATTCATTCATTCATTCAATAGTATTTATTGAGCGCTTACTATGTGCAGAGCACTGTACTAAGTGCTTGGAATGTACAAATCGGTAACAGAGACAGTCCCTGCCCTTTGACGGGCTTACAGTCTAATGAGGGGAGACGGACAGACAAAAACAATAGCAATAAATAGAATCAAGGGGATGAACATCTCATTAACAAAATAAATAGGGTAATGAAGATATATACAGTCGGGTGGACGAGTACAGTGCAGAGGGGGTGGGACGGGAGAGGGGGAGGAGCAGAGGGAAAGGGGGGAGAAGAGGGTTTAGCTGCGGAAAGGTGGAAGGGGGGGTAGAGGGAGCAGAGGGAAAAGGGGAGCTCAGTCTGGGAAGGCCTCTTGGAGGAGGTGAGCTTTAAGTAGGGTTTTGAAGAGGGGAAGAGAATGAGTTTGGCGGAGGTGAGGCGGGAGGGCGTCCCAGGACCTTCTTAGTCTCCATTTTACAGATGAGGTAACTGAGGCCCTGAGAAGTGAACGACTTGCCCAAGGCCACACAGCAGACAAGGGCAGAGAAGAGATTAGAACCCAGGCCTTCTGACTCCCAGGCCCGCGCTCTATCCGCTAGGCCACGGTGGTTCTTGCCCTCATTCTCAAGGAGCTTCTGTCCCATCTAACCTAAGTGACCAATCCACAATGCTCCTCCCAGCCTGTGGGAGGGGATCAGACACCCGGGGGTTGGCGGAGGGGGGCTGCCTGAAACTGGGAACACTGGGAGAGGTGGTGCGTCCAGATTGCTGGAAAAAAGACAGATGAAACCAAGGGGTCAGAGGTATGAACTTTTTGCAACAGATTGGATTCCCAGCATTGAGTCTGTGGAGGAATGAGGGTCAGAGAGAGAAGAAAGGTTTTCTGGTTTCGGTCTCACAGAAGAGCAGCAGAGGGCCTGAATGAGTGAAGAAAGCAAGGGGGACTATATAAAGAGGGCTGGGTCTCCCACCCATCCAGTCACTAGAACAAGAGTGTCAGTCATATTACCTATCCCTTGATGTTTTTCAACACCTCTCCCCATTTTCCCTGCCTTGAATCTGCTCTCCCTTGAGACGTCTCCTGGGTTTTAAGTGGTTTTTTTCAGTTGTCCTGAAGCCCGAGGGACGGGACAGAGAATCAATCCAGGATCCAGTTTCCTGACTATCACTATCTGAAGGGTCTCACCTTGCCTCCCCTGCCTCCTCTGGAGCTTTATTATGTCCTGGGGCTACAAACAAGAATCCAAGTTTCAGGGCCTCTCTTATCCTCTTCCCTGTGCTGTGGTAAGCAGGTTTGGGGCTGCTTTTTTTTCCCTTCATGGTATTTGTTAAGCATTTACTATATACCGGGCACTGTACTAACAGCTGGAGTAGATACAAGCTAATAAGGTTGGGCACAGTCCATGTACCAAATGGGGCTCATACTCTTAATCCCCATTCTACAGAATAAATACAATTGAGTGAGTTAACACTGAAGCTCAGAGAAGTGAAGTGACTTGCCCAAGGTCACACAGCAAACAAGGGGAGGAGCCAGGGGAAGAACACAGAGCCTTCTGACTCAGAAATGCTTGCTTGCGTGAAGGAGACCAGTGGTCAACCCTGTAACTCTGCTCTTCACCTAGAGTCCTGCTCAAAGAGGGCTCAAAGAGCTACTTCCTGAAATCCTCCATCCTTTTCCAGTCCTCTGTCCCCTCCCTCAGGGGGACATGAGGTGGAAAGGAGAGAAACCTGCCGAAAATCATTTCAGGGACAACCAGCAGGATGGGCAGGCCCAGGGCTCAGGGGAGCATCTAAGCCCGGCATGTTCAAACGCAAGCACCAGTCGGTGTTCACGGTGATGCGAGAGACCCAGGAGTATCCGGCCAAGGCCAGGCCCGTCAGATTCAACACCGTCATCACCAACCCCCAGCAGGACTACACCACCATCTCTGGCCAGTTCTCCTGCCGCATTCCCGGACTCTACTACTTCGTCTTCCACGCATCCCAGGAGGCCAACTTGTGCGTCATCTTGTTCAAAGATGACGAGAAGGTGGCCGGCTTCTGCGACCACGTGTCCAACAGGAGGCAGGTCAGCTCTGGGGGCGTCCTGCTCCACATGGAGAGTGGCCAGCAAGTGTGGCTGGCTGTCAATGACTACAACGGCATGGTGGGCAAGAAGGGCTCTGACAGCGTCTTCTCTGGCTTCCTGCTCTTCCCTGATTAGAAGCCTAGGAAAGTTGGGGCATTGGCCTCCTTGCCTGCCTCCGAGGCCTTCCTCTGGGCCTCTCTCTGGGCTTCTCTCTCTCTGGGCTTCTTTCTGGATTTCCTCTCTGGGCATCTCTCTGATCCATTTTCTGAGCCGTTCTCTGGGCCTTTTATGGATTTCCCTCTCGAACTCTCTCTGGGACTCTCTTTGGACCTCTCTCTGGATCTTTCTCTGGGTCTTTCTCTGGGCTTCTCTCTGGCCTTTCTCTGGGTTCCTCTCTGGGCCTCTCTCTGGGTTCCTCTCTGGGCCTCTCTCTGGGTTCCTCTCTGGACCTCTCTCTCTTCGCCACTCTCTCGGCCTTTCTCTGGGTTTCCCCCGGGCTCTCTCTGGTCCTCTTTTAGGATGATTTTTGGGCCAGTCTCTGGGTCTCTCTCTGAGCCAGTTTCTGGGCCACTCTTTTGGCCTCCCTGCCTCACGACTTCTCATTGCTCCACTTCTGCCAGATGGGGAGACACCTGAGGGACTAGAGGGGGGGACAGCAGGGAGAAAGAAGGGGAGAAGAAGGAGGGGGTGGGTGAGGCACAGAAGGATGGAGGGATGGAGGGAGGAAGAAAGGGGGAAAGGGGAGGGAAGGTTGAGAGAAGAAAGGAAGAAAGGAGGTGGGGAGGGAAGGAAGGGGCTGTTAGTACTGAAGATTCCCACCAAGAATCAGCCCTCTGCAGTGAGCCCAGAAGCCAGAAAGCCCACAGAAGACAGAGTTGGGGACTCCAGGAAGGCCAACGGGAGAAAGTTTACTAGTCCCACCCACAGTCCCTCTTACTGTCTTAACTCAGGAGAGGACGCGCTCCTAGACAGAGAAACAAAGGAGGGGAGAGCCCAGCAGGTGTGACTCCCTCAGACACCCGATCAGTCTGTCAATCAATTATATAAATTGAGCACTTACCGTGTGGAGAACACTGGGGCTACAAGAATCCAAGTTTAAGGACCTGTATGTGGAGAGCACAATATTACAATAAACACAGACATTCCCTGCCCACAACGAATGTACTGACGCTCCCCCACTGTCCAGTTGAAATGGCGCAGGGCTCCCGGCGAACCAACACCCCCAGGCTTCCTCTGAGGGGGTTCTGAAGGGAAACGGGCTCTCTGAAAAGTCCAGTGCCTTTCGACTACACTTTGTCTGGAGTCACGACCTTTCACCCCAGTGGGGAAGGGGACGAAGCAACCACGGGACTCCGGGTAGCTGGACACACGGGCCCTGGCAGGCAGCAGCTTCACTCACCGGTGCAGAGGAGCCGAGCGGCTTGGAAGCGGAGCATTTCACCGTATCTCTTTGTCTGGCACAACCGGACAGCCTAGGCCTGACGAGTCGGTGGGATGATAAAGTCCAAGACACTGTTAATGATTACTTTCCTTCCTGGCCGAGCAGGGAAGTTGGAAACCTGAGACTCTCCTGGTACCTCCTCCCAGGTGCACGTTGGGAGTATTTACTTCTTTCTTCCCAGCAGCTGATGGGGACACACCTTCAGGACCTGTGAACCCGCTCTCCGGTTAACGCTTTAACGGCTGACTGAAGGGAGGCTTCTGTAAAAGGCCCCTTCCTTTCTTACACACACCTCGAATCGCTGGCCATAACGAGGGCAAATGGCCCCGCGTAGTAGGGCTTCCTATGAGCCTTGGGTTTGTGCCTTGTCAGGGCCCTACGTAACTCGGGAATATCTCCCCGAGGCCCTCCGAAATCCAAATGAGGAACTACAGGATAATGATCCGGGTGAATCCCAGGATCAATCAGTAGGATTTATCGATCACTTACGGGTTATAGAACACTGAACTAAGTTGTTTTGGGGGTTTTTTGGTGGCAATTGTTAAACACATTATATTCTGGGCACTCTCCTAAGCGCTGGGAGAGATACATGGCATCTCATTGTTATTCATATTTAATATGATAAGCCATAATTAAAATTATAATGTAAATATTATTTGAAACATAAATTATTATTTATTCATATTCATGTCTGTCTACCACTCTAGTCTGTAAGCTCATTGTAGGCAGGGAAAGTATCTGTTCATCCTCGTCAATGTTAATGCTCTCCAAAACACTTAGTACAGTGCTTTGCACATAACAAGCGCTCAATAAATACGAATGACTGAAAATACGATTAATCGGTATTTCCTTGCTAGGTGCCAAGCACTGCATGAAACTCCGCAGTGGGTAAAAGATGATCAGATGGGAGACATTCCCTTTCCCCCATGGGACTCACACTTCAGGTGGGAGAATGGGTATTTTATCCCCATTTCACAGAGGAGGAAACAGAGACCCAGAGAGGTTCAGTGAGTCGTCCAGGTCACAGAGCAGAGCTGGGACTAGAACTCGGGAGTCTTGATTCCCGTTCCCGCGGCCTTTAATAATAATAATAATAATAATAATAATGTTGGTATTTGTTAAGCGCTTACTACGTGCAGAGCACTGTTCTAAGCGCTGGGTTAGACATAGGGGAATCAGGTTGTCCCACGTGGGGCTCACAGTTAATCCCCATTTTACAGATGAGGGAACTGAGGCACAGAGAAGTGAAGTGACTTGCCCACAGTCACACAGCTGACAAGTGGCAGAGCCGGGAGTCGAACTCATGACCTCTGACTCCAAAGCCCGGGCTCTTTTCCACTGAGCCACGCTGCTTCCCAGTGGCCTTTCCATCGGACCACTCCGTCTCCTGACAACCGACTGCCGTAGGGCCTGGAGGGACCCCGCGATGCGCTCATTGTGTCGAACTCGTCTCCAGTCTGCCCTGCCCTCGGAACGTGGGCCTGGTGCATTATCGGGCCCAGGGAGCAGAGGGGATGAATCTTCAAAGAGCACCATGGGGATGGCCAATCTTTGGACTCTGACAAGCGCCGCTGCCAGCCTGGCAGACAGAATTAGCTTCTGGAAGTCGCTGTCTCATCACAGTTATCAGTTCTCGGACGTCAAGGGTTACATGGCTTAGTGGCAAGAGCGTGGGCTCGGGAGTCAGAGGACGTGGGTTCTAATCCCGGCTTCGCCACGTGTCTGCTGTGCCACCTCGAGCAAGCCACTTACCTTCTTTGTGCCTGTTACTTGTTCTGTAAAATGGGGATTAAAACTGTGAGCCCCACTTGGGACAACTTGATCACCTCGTACCTACCCTGGCACAAAGTACATAGTAAGCACTTAACAACTACCATTATTATTATTGCCTAACAAAGCTGCCCGCTTTGTCTCCAATCAATAGGATGCAGAGCACTGTACCAGCCCCACAGATCCAGAGCACTGGACTAAGTCTGCTGGGGTAGATACAAGGTTGGACACAGTCCATATCCCATAGGGGACTCACATTCTTAATCCCCATTTTAGAGATGAGAGAACTGAGGCACGGAGAAGTGAAGCGACTTGCCTAAGATCACCCAGCAGACAAGAGGTAGATAGCGCAGGGATTAGAACCCAGATCCTTCCGACTCCCAGGCCCACGTTGCCCCTCTTGTTTTGTTCTGTTTTGCTTTGCTGTCTGTCTTCCCCGTCTAGACTGTGAGCCCGGTTTTGGGCAGGGATTGTCTCTATCTGTTGCCAAATTGTACATTCCAAGCGCTTAGTCCAGTGCTCTGCACATAGTAAGTGCTCAATAAATACTATTGAATGAATGAATATCCCTGATTGATCTCCCATTTCCACACCATGAAATCATTTGCATCTATCTGTTGCCGAATTGTACAATCCAAGCGCTTAGTACGGAGCTCTGCACATAGTAAGTGCTCAATAAATTCTATTAAATGAATGAATGAAATCCCTGATTGATCTCCCATTTCCACAGCTTGAAATCATTTGCGTCTGTCTTACCTCCCCCTTTTAGGAAGTAGACTCTTTGAGGGCTGGAACTAGGTTTTATCAATCAGTGGTACTTACTGAGTGCTTACTGTGTGCAGAGCCCTTTACTAAGCGCTTGGGAGGGTACGATACAACAGACTCGGTAGATATGTTCCCTGTCTACCACCAGAGTCTAGAGATTTACTCTATTCCCACCCAAAAGCTTAGTACCTTGCTCTGCCCGCACAGTAGATGCTCGACAAATACTATTAAATGAACTAATTCGTTGATTCTTATCTGACCAGAGGCAATAATCGTGCTATTGATTCCTGAGGCATCCACACCCCGAAGATCTACAGTAATATCTTTTTAATGGCTAAATCCTGTAATAGCTTGGTAGCAAAACAAAGATGAGTGCTTTGGAGGAAGCAGCCTGACCTACCGGACAGAGCACGGGCCTGGGAGTCAGAAGGATCTGGGTTCTAAACACGGATCTGCCACTTGTCTGCTGTGTGATCTTGGAAAAGTCACTCAACTTCCCCCTGCCTCAGTTACCTCATCTGTAAAATGGGGATTAAGACTGTGAGGCCCACATGGGATAACCTCATTTCCTTGTACCTACCCCAGCACTTAGAATAGTGCTTGGCACATAGTAAGCGCTGAACAAACACCGTAATTATCATTATTAGACTAGCCCCTGGGAGCTTATTCTCTGGGTCTTTCTGACTTTGACACTCCAGAAGACTCTGATTCTGACACCCCCAGAGAGACAAGCCTGGGAATTATTATCTGTTAATCCATCCATGGTATTTATTGAGTACTTAATGTGTGCAGAGCACTGTACTAAGCACTTGGGAGAGTACAATACAACAGAATTAGCGGATACGTTCCCTGCACGTAAAGAGAGTACAATCTGAAGGGGAAGGCTGTGCCTTTCCACCCGGGAAGTTGATTCCTTCGGGGCCGAGCTCTCACTCGGAAAGCAAACGGGCCACGGTAGGAGTCTGCTTTTCCACCCAGCTGGGCGTCCCCTGGCCCTCGCTCCACACCGCCTTCCGTGTCAGCAGAAGCAGCATGGCGTAGTGGGTAGAGCACAGGCCTGGGAGTCAGAAGGTCGTCAGTTCTAATTCCGACTCTGCCACTTGTCTGCTGTGTGACCTTGGATATGTCACTCACTTCTCTGTGCCTCAGTTAGCTGTAAAATGAGGGTTGAGACTGTGAACCCCACATGGGACAGGGACTGGGTCCAACTTGCTTTCCTTGTATCCACCCCAGCACTTTATACAGTGCTTGGCATATAGTAATCTCTTAACAGATACCATCATCATTATTATTATTATTATTATTAGCCCTTTGGGAGGGAGGCCAGTGCTCAGAGATTTCTGAGTTGCTCTGGGAGGACGGGAAGAATGATGGGCCCCAAAGACCCTTCGAACTCCATCTCGACCCAGGAAACGGACTCCACAACACTCCATCCACCCTTTCAAAGTTTGACCGGAACAAATGAACCTTTCCGCTTTCGTCTGAATGATTCATCTCCGTGGCCCTCCGGGGAGGGGCTCAGCTTGATGATCATCTTGGCACCTCCTCAACCCACTGCTTTCTTCTTCCCTCTGCTACCTAGTGCCAGACCTGCAAACCGGGAAGATTCCTGTGGGACCCCTGGACCCCCACCTTGAAGTCTCTGAAAGAGGGAGGAAGCAGGGAGCCCAGACAGTCGATAAATGTTACTTTTTGAGCGCTAACTCTTTGCAGTACGCTGTAAGCACTTCTCATCCGTTCGTTAATAATAATGTTGGTATTTGTTAAGCGCTTACTATGTGCAGAGCACTGTTCTAAGCGCTGGGGTAGACACAGGGGAATCCGGTTGTCCCACGTGGGGCTCACGGTCTTAATCCCCATTTTACAGATGAGGTAACTGAGGCACAGAGAAGTTAAGTGACTTGCCCACAGTCACACAGCTGACACGTGGCAGAGCTGGGATTCGAACTCATGACCTGTTCAATCGTAGCAGCACGGCTCAGTGGAAAGAGCCTGGGCTTGGCAGTCAGGGGTGGTGGGTTCTAATCCCGGCTCCGCCATTTGTCAACTCTGTGACTTGGGGCAATAATAATATCATTATTATTATTATTATTATTATTATTACTAGATACTGAAACCTCAAAAGGTCTTATTCCCTGTCTCTGAAGCTGGGCGTGTGTGCAGGGTCTCTCAGCGTGGCTCAGTGACAAGAGCCCGGGCTTGGGAATCAGAGGTCACGGGTTCTCACCCCGACTCTGCCGCTTAGCCAGCTGTGTGACTTTGGGCAAGTCCCTTCACTTCTCTGTGCCTCAGTTACCTCCTCTGTAAAGTGAGGATAATAATAATAATGATGTCGGTATCTGTTACGCGCTTACTATGTGCAGAGCACCGTTCTAAGCGCTGGGGTAGACACAGGGCAATCAGGTTGTCCCACGTGAGGCTCACAGTTAATCCCCATTTTACAGATGAGGTAACTGAGGCCCAGAGAAGTGAAGGGACTTGCCCACAGTCACACAGCTGACAGGTGGCAGAGCTGGGGGATGAAAACTGGGACCCCCACGTGGAGCAATCTGATCACCTTGTATCCCCCCCCAGTGCTTAGAACAGTGCTTTGCACATAGTAAGCGCTTAACAAATGCCAACATTATTAAAGGGTCCAAATGGGGAGGGATTTTGGGGGGTGTCCTGTTCTAGCGCCATGGCAGGTGAGGAGCGGCACCACCAGGGGGCGCTGACGGCGCCCTGAGGGAACGGGAGCCGAACTGCGGAGCTCTGCCGCCCTCTCGTGGCCCTACCGAGCACGCGCAGGCAGGGGCCAACGGAGCTGAACATCATCATCATCATAATGATGGCATTTGTTAAGCGCTTACTATGTGCCAAGCACTGTCCTAAGCGCTGGGGGAGATAGGAGGCCATCAGGATGTCCCTCGTGGGGCTCATGGTCATCATGAGAAGCAGCGTGGCTCAGTGGAAAGAGCACGGGCTTTGGAGTCAGAGGTCATGAGTTCGAATCCCAGCTCTGCCACTTGTCAGCTGTGTGACTGTGGGCAAGTCACTTAACTTCTCTGTGCCTCAGTTACCTCATCTGTAAAATGGGGATTAAGACTGTGAGCCCCACGTGGGACATCCTGATTCCCTTGTGTCTACCCCAGCGCTTAGAACAGTGCTCGGCACATAGTAAGTGCTTAACAAATACCAACAAAAAATCATCCCCACTTTACAGATGAGGTCACTGAGGCCCAGAGAAGTGGTGTCTTGCTCAAAGTCACATAGTTAAGTGGCAGTGCCGGGAGTAGAATCCATGACCTCTGACTTAAAGTCCTGTTATAATAATAATGATAATGGTATTTCTTAAACGCTTACTATGTGCCAAGCACTGTTCTAAGAGCTGGGGGAGATACAAGGCCATCAGGGTGTCCCTCGTGGGGCTCACAGTCATCATCCCCACTTTACAGATGAGGTCACTGAGGCCCAGAGAAGTCAAGTGACTTGCTCAAAGTCACACAGTTGATAAGTGGCAGTGCCGGGAGTAGACTCCATGACCTCTGACTTAAAGTCCTGTTTCTAATAATAATAACAATAATAATAACAATGATAATAATGGTATTTCTTAAGCGCTTACTACGTGCCAAGCACTGTTCTAAGCGCTGGAGGAGATACAAGGCCATCAGGGTGTCCCTCGTGGGGCTCACAGTCATCATCCCCACTTTACAGATGAGGCCACTGAGGCCCAGAGTAGTGAAGTGACTTGCTCAAAGTCACACAGTTGATAAGTGGCGGAGCCAGGCATTGAACCATGACCTCTGCCTTAAAGTCCTGTTTACAATAATAATAATAATAATAATGATAATGGTATTTCTTAAGCGCTTACTATGTGCCAAGCACTGTTCTAAGCGCTGGCACTGATACTGTTGCATTGTGCTCTCCCAAGTGCTTAGTCCAATGCTCGGCACACAGTAAGCGCTCAGTAAATACGAGTGAATGAATGAATGGATCCCATCTACCAAGTCTGATGTATTGCAGTTTCCCAAGCGCTTAGTCCAGTGCTCCGCACACAGTAAGCGCTCAGTGAATGCAACTGAATGAATGAGTGGATCCCATCTACCAAATCTGTTGTATGGCACTTTCTCAAGCGCTTAGTTCAGTGCTCTGCACCCAATAAGAGCTCAGTAAATATGAATGAATGAATGAGTGGATCATATCTACCAGCTCTGTTTCACTGCATTTTCCCAAGCGCTCAGCCCAGTGCTCTGCACACAGTAAGCGCTCAGTAAATACCACTGATTGATCAATTGCCCAGGGAAACCTTTGCCATCTTTGAAAAGCAGTGTGGCTTAATGGAAAGAGCCCGGGCTTGGAAGCCAGAGGACCTGGGTTCTAATTCCAGCTCTGCCACTTGTCGGCCGGGTGACCTTGGGCAAGGCCCTTAACTTCTCTGGGCCTCAGTTACCTCATCTGTAAAATGAGGATTAAGACTGTGAGCCCCACGGGGGACAACCTGCTTAAGTTGTATCTACCTTCGTGCTTAGAACAGTGCTTGGCACACAGAAAGCGCTTAACAAATACTATTATTATTACTATTATTATTACTAAAGGCATTCGGTTGGAAGGAACTTCAAAAGGTCACACTTCCATCACACTGGTTTCAGGCAGATGAATGACTAAGGCGGTCAGATGATTTGACAACTATTTCCTTTACTGTCCCTTACTCCGTCCTCATATTTTCTTTCCTTCCTATTTCTCTCCTGTAACTGAGTCTGCATGAGGACGTGGTTAGAGGCAGAGGGAGGTTGGTTTGTGAGCCTCACAAGTTGAGAATGGGTAAATCCCTGCTTTTCTCCCCCATAGTTTCCCAACTTCCTCTATTCAACTATGTCACAATCTATTTCGTGGCAGGTGAACCTTGGGTTTGTAAAGGGCCACGTATCTGGGGAAGCGGCGTGGCTCAATGGAAAGAGCCCGGGCTTGGGAGTCAGAGGTCATGGGTTCTAATCCCGGCTCCGCTGCTTGTCACCTGTGTGACTTTGGGCAAAGTCGCTTAACTTCTCTGTGCCTCAGTTCCTTCGTCTGTAAAATGGGGATTAAAACTGTGAGCCCTACGAGGGACAACCTGATTACCTGGTATCCCCCCTACCCAACACTTAGGACAGTGCTTTGCCCAGAGTAAACGCTTAACAAATACCATCAAATTCTCAGCAAATTGCAGAGAACCTCTTCCCTCCAGTAGGATTGATCCCCCAGCTTCAGCAAAGATGTATGAAGCAGATGGGCTCAGCATGGGCTAGAGAAGCAGTGTGGCCTAGTGGAAAAAGCCCTCGCCGGGGAGTTGGAGGACCTGGGTTCTAAGTAGGAGGGAAAAAAAAAAAATGGGTATTGAATTCCCATTTTACAGATGAGGAAACTGAGGCACAGAGAAGTTAAGTGACTTGCCCAAGGTCACCCAGCAGACAAGTAGCGGCATCAGGATTAGAACCGAGGTCCTCTGACTCCCAGGTCTGTGCTTTCTCCATTAGGCCATGCTGCTTTTCAGCTGAGGTCGTTACCCATATTCAGCTGCCCAGGGGTTTTCTTAACCCCAACTCAAGAAGTAGCGTGGCTTACTAGAAAGAGCACGGGCCTCGGAGTCAGAGGACCCGAGTTCTAATCCCGCTCTGCCACTTGCTTACTGTGGGACCTTGGGAAAACCCCTTAACTTCCCCGTGCCTCAGTTTCTTCAACTGTAAAGTGGGGATTCGATATCCGTTCTCTCTCCTGTTTAGACTGTGAGTCCCTCGTGGGACAGGAACTGTGTCTGACTTAACTTGTCTCTACCCCAGACTTTAGAAGAGGGTTTGACACATAATAAGCACTTAGCAAATATGATAAAAGAAAAGAAAAAAGAACTTATTTTGGTCTCGTACCTTGGCCCGGATCCCATTTTGCCCATGCGAGGCTGTGATGGAAGCAGGGTATGGAGTACAGATGATATATTGGGTTCCCTCAACCGACTGCACGCCTCTGGGTTCTAATTCTGCCACCTGTCTGCTCTGTGACCTTGGCCAGGTCACTTAACTTTTCTGTGCCCCAGTTACCGCATCTGAAAATGGGCATCAGTAATATTCTGAGCCCCGTGTGGGACATGGTTGTGTCCAACCTTATTAGCTTGTATCTGCTACTTAGAACAGTGCTTGAAACATAGTAAGTGCTGAACAAAAACCGTTATTATTATTATTGTTATTATTAATATTAATACAAATAAGTTTCTCACTTTGTCAGTGTTGTTATAGTGTTTCTTAAGCACTTGCTATGCCTCCACCTCTGTTCTAAAGGATTAGAGTTAGTGTGGAAAAAGGGGTGGAATAATAATAATAACCTGATTAGCTTGTATCCACCCCAGAGCTTTTTATAATGCCTGGCATTATAGCTCTTAACAAATACCATAATAATAATAGCAGTGATAATAACAATGATATCCATAATATCTGTTAAGTGTTCACTATGTGTGAAGCCCTGTTCTAAGCACTGGGTTAGATACAAGTGCTACTTGGAACAGTGCTTGACAGTAAGTGCTTAACAAAATCATTATTATTATTATTGTTATTATTATTATTACTAATAAGTTTCCCACTTCGTTTTGACATTGTTGTTATAGTGTTTGTTAAGCACTTGTTATGCCTCCACACTAGGGTTAGGGTAGGTGTGGAAAAAGGGGCAGAATAATAATAACCACCACCTGATTAGCTTGTATCCACCCCAGGGCTTTTTATAGTGCCTGGCATTATAGGTCTTAACAAATACCATAATAATGATAGCAGTGATAATAACAATAATATCTGTTAAGTGTTTACTATGTGTGAGGCACTGTTCTGAACACTGGGTTAGATACAAGTTAATCTGGTCAGTCACAGGTCCTTGACCCGCATGGGGCTCGCAGTCTAAGTAGGAGACCGACGTGATATCGAATCCCCATTTTATAGATGAGGAAACTGAGCCCCAGAGAAATTATTTCCCGTAGTAGCAAAGCGGGCAAGTGGCAAAACCGGGATTAGGACTCAGGTATTCTGACTAAAGCCGAGCTCTTTCCACTACACCACATCGCTTCCCATGGAATTTTCATGGAATATAAAATATAATCCAAGGTGAGGGTGTCGCCTGGGGCTTTGATAAACTTCCCTTTGGTATCATTTACATGGGACATTTTATACCTGTGAATACATCAGTCCAGACCCAGAAGTACATGCTGTATACACAGATAAATCACTTGGGTGAAATATGTCTGGAGGGAGGGGGTTGGGAGGAAACTGATCAGCAGGAGGTGAGCTTTGAGGAAAAGCAGAATGAAATGGAACGTGAAAACTCTAGACTCTGAGGGAGAGAGAAGGAGTCTGAGAGAAAAAGGAACTGGAAGAGGAGGAGAAGGAGGAAGGAAAGGAGATGGAAGCCAAGATTAGTGCTGGAAGTTTTGGAAAAGGCCTGATCTCTTTTTTTCTCTTCTCGTTCCCATACACTGATCTCAGAAAAACGACCAGCAGCGCCTAACGTCGTCTACCAACTCCACTGTATTGTGCTCTCCAAAGCGCTCGGTACCGTGCTCTCCACACAGTAAGAACTCAATAAATACGATCGATCGGTGGGTTGATCCATTACTTCTTCAGAACGATTACTTCGAGATGATGAAAACGACTCCAAAGTCTTTTAGGGTATGCGATCCTTTACCATGATTCTTTTTTTTTTTCATGACCCAAGACAAAGTGAGCCTTCGGGAGAGATATCATTTCCTCTAAATTTCCAGGTCTGGTTCAGTCATGTTTGGTATGACTGCCCGCCTTGCAGTGTTACCTAACGTAACGTTCAGTAAAGCAAATGACTCACTCGACCTCCTGCCTCATCTGAGCCCTTCAGAGCAGATTTTACGAGTCCGAAAACTGTGCTTTCGAAGTCTAGATGTGTAGCTCATTCCCCAAAGGACAGCGGCAAACACATCTAACCTAAGCGACTTGCCTAAGAGTGTTGGGGACCCGGTCAGAGGAAGGGTCGATTTTACTGGAAAGCAAATCGACCCGAGGAAAATATGCCAAAATTGATGGCATTATAAATCAGTGACTCATCAGGTTTCGCTGCTGAAGTAGAAACAGAAGTCTGACTGTTTTCTTGCTCACTGGAGCCAATAAACTTAACTAGGAAGAGATTGATGCTGGAACCATCGCCAAATCGTATTTTGGAGATAAAACTCTTTTCCTCGTTATTGTCTCCCAAAGGATACTTACTCTGTTGCCTATTCACATCCTGTGGAGCCTCTAGGAAAGTTGATTTAAATCTCGTCTCGGGGGGGATGATATTATTTATGTTAGTCAACATATCCGGCCTTAATTCCCTCTCAAACGGTAAGAAAAACATGCATTTCGATTACAAAAACAGATTTAGCAACAGTGGAAGAGTCCGGTGAGTTGTCTTTTGATACTATATATCAAATAATAATAATAGTGGTATTTGTTCGGCACTGACTATGTGCAAATCACTATTCTAAGCTCTGGGGTGATCAGGTTGTCCCACGTGGGGCTCACAGTTTTAATCCCCATTTTACAGATGCGGTAACTGAGGTACAGAGAAGTTAAGTGACTTGCCCAAAGTCACACAGCTGGCAAGTGGCGGAGCCGGCATTCGAACCCATGACCTCTGACTCCCAAGCCCGGTCTCTTTCCACTGAGCCAAGCTGCTTCTCAAATAATACATACTGGAGAAGCGGCTCAGCGGATAGAGCACGTGCCTGGGAGTCAGAAGGACCCGAGGTCTAATCCTGCCTCCGCCACATGCCTGCTGTGTGACCTTGAGCAAGTCACCTCACTCCTCTGGGCCTCAGTTACCCCATCAGGAAAATGAGGATTAAGACTGTGAGCCCCAGATGGGACAGGGACTGTGTCCAACCCAATTACCTTGTATCTACCCTGGTGCTTAGTACAGTGCCTGGCACGTAGTAAGTGCTTAACAAATAGCATAAAAAATATCATCGATCCATCAGTCAATGATTCCAACAGTGGTGTATGATTCCAACAGTGGTGTTTATTGAGTGCTCACTTTGTGCAGAACACTGTACAAAGCGCTTGGGAGAGTACAATACAACAGAGTTGGTAGACATGTTCCCTACCCACCAAGCACTTAGAGCCCAGAGGAGGAGACAGACATTAAAATAAATTATGGATCCGTACATAAGTGCTGTGGGACTGAGGGTGGGGTGAATAATAATAATAATAATAATAATAATGTTGGTATGTGCAAAGCACTGTTCTAAGCGCTGGGGTGAATAGCAAGTGCTTTAAGGGGACAATCCAAGTACATAGGTGACACAAAAGAGAGAGGGAGGAGGGGAAATGAAGTTTGGAGAAGGCCTCTCGGAGGAGGTGTGAGGCGCAGGGAAGTGAAGTGACTCACCCGAGGCCGCACAGCAGACAAGTGGCAGAGCGGGATTAGAACCCATGACTTTCTGGCTCCCAAGACCGTGCTGTACCCATTACACCATGCTGCCGGGCCAGAAGGAGGATGTGAGCAAGGGGCAGGTGGCGAGATACAAGAGATAGAATATTGATATAATTTTCTGGCGAGATAGAAGAGATTGAAGTACAGTGAGAAGGTTGATGATGAAGGAGCAAAGCATGTGGGCTGGGTTGCAGTAGGAAATCAGCGAGATAAGAGGGAAAGGGGTGAGCTGATGGAGTGTTTTAAAGCCAATTTTAAGGAATTTCTTTCTGAGGGAGGAGTAGATGGGCAACCGCTGGAGGTTTTTGAGGAGGGGGGAGATGTGAACTGAACACTGGAGCTCAGGAGGCAGGGGAGGAACCTGCAAAAGAGACTGAAAAGGATTGATTAAGTGCAATAGACTCACAGAGCACATTTCCTGCCTAAAAGGAACCTACTCGTGTAATAGAAGCACAAAGCACACTCCTTGCCTAAAAGGAACTTACTCTAATTGGGAAAGAGAGGAAACTGAAGAGTGCCCATTCTAGGTCTGAGGATCACAAAATGAAACCAAGGGAAAAAATAAAACTCAAGTCAGTCAATCGTCTTTATTGAGCGATTACAGCGTGCAGAGCGCTGTACTAAGAGTTTGGGAGAGTACGTTAAAACAAGAAACAGACACATTCCCTGCCCACAATGAGCTTACAATCTAGAGAGGGACTCATAAGTGTATTTATAGGGCAGAACACTGCATTAAACGTTTGGGAGAGCACACCAGAAGCGAAAGGAAAAGTCCTTGCATGCGAGGAGCTAGCTGATAATGTGGGGAGATAGCAGGCATGTATGATTTACACATGACGGGAACAACAGACTAGTTTGAATGCCAGGAAAGGAATGTCTGAATCCAAGGGGCAGGATCCGCCTCAGTCTGGTCTTTAATGGAAGAGACTCATCAGCCCAGCAAAGATCAGTCAGTCACTCAAAGGTATTTATTGAGTGCTTACTGTGTGCAAAGCACTGGTTCGAAGCACTTGGACAACTACAGTACAGTAGATATAGTAGCTGTGATCCCTATCCTCAAGGAGCTTAAAGTCTTCACCTTTCAGTCATTTATTATGAGAAGCAGCGTGGCTCAGTGGAAAGAGCATGGGCTTGGGAGTCGGAGGTGGTGGGTTCTAATTCCGGCTCTGCCGCTTGGTAGCTGTGTGACTTTGGGCGAGTCACAACTTCTCTGTGCCTCAGTTACCTCATCTGTAAAATGGGGGTTAAGACTGTGAGCCCCAGGTGGGACAACCTGATTACCTTGTATCTACCTCAGCCCTTAGAATAGTGCTTGGCACATAGTAAGCCCTTAAGAAATATCATCACTGTTACATTAGCTTTCTCAGACACTGATAGTATGGCACACTATGGAACACCAAGTCCAAAGTAGAGGGCACGCGGATAGATCCGTTATCAGAGTATTATACTGGGGATCTGAAATATTTTGATTATTTTATAAATGGTTTTTATAACGTGCTATGGGCCAGCACTGTTTTAAGCTGTGGGGTAGAAAACAGTTAATTGGGTCACAGTTTCTGTCCCACAAAGGGCTCACAGTCTAAATAGGAGGGAGAACAGGTATTGAAATTCCGTTTCACAGATGAGGAAACTGAGGCACAGAGCGGTTAAGTGACTTACCGAAGGTCACACGGCAGGAACTAGAACCGGGGTGTCTTGACTCGTTACCCCGTTAGACTCTTCCACCAGGCCACGCAGCCCTGAGGGGAGTTTCCGATCTACTCCGATCAATGAAGAAACCTGAAGCCCTGAGTTTAAATAGTTACCACAAAGAAGCCTCCCAGGCCACAGTTTTCTCCATCAGGGTCCGGTGATGTCCAGTGAGAGGGAATGCCTTGATTTCCACCTCCCTCCACTCTCCTCTCCACTATAACTTAGGCTCGGCGGGGCAAAGAAGCTGACAACCATAACAGACAGACCCTGGGCCTGGTATTCCATAATCTCAGATCCACCACCTCTTTGCTGTGTGACCTTGGGCAAGTTGCTTAATTTCTCTGGGCCTCAGTTCCTCCATTTGTAAAATGGGGATTAAGACTGTGAGCCCCACAGGGACATAGGGGTGTCTGTCCATCCTGATTAGCTTATATCAACCCTTCCCTTCTCTACTCCCACAGCCCAGCCCGTACACTCCGCTCCTCTGGTGCTACACTCTTCACTGGGCATCGTTCCCGCCTGTCCCGCCGTCGAGCCTGGCCCACGTCCTACCTCTGACCTGGAATGCCCTCCCCTCCTCACATCCGCCAAACTAACTCTCTTTCCCTCTTCGATCCCCGCTGAGAGCTCCCCTCCTCCAGGAGGCCTTCCCAGACTGAGCCCTCCCTTTCCCTCTGCTCCTCCTCCCCATCGCCCCTCCTCCCTCCCTCTGCTCTATCCCCTTCCCCACAACACTTGTATAATTTGTACATATTTATTGCTCGATTTATTTTATTAAGGATGCGCATCCATCTATGATTCTATTTATCTATTTTGATGCTACTGATGCCTGTCTCCTTGTTTCATTTTTTTGTCCGTCTCCCTCCTCTAGACTGTGAACCCGATGTTGGGTAGAGATCGTCTCTATCTGTTGCCGAATTGTACTTTCCCAGTGCTTAGTACAGTGCTCTGCACACAGCAAGCGCTCAATAAATACCTTTGAATGAATGAATGAACCCCAGCGCTCAGTAGGGGTCTTGGCACATAGTAAGTGCTTAACAAATAGCATTAAAAAACAAGCAAACAGAATTCGTGGTTGTATGAAACCAGTCTCGTCGAGAAGGCTCAGCACTTTAGGGGTTCCTATTCAGGCAGCCTCCGCACCATGCTCCCACCACCAGATTTCAGGGTGGAAAGAGGGGCAGAATAATACTAACGATAATGACAAGCAGTAATAATAATAACTGTATTTTTAAGCGCTTACTCTGTGCCAAGCAACTGTTCTAAGCGCTGGGGTAGACACAAGTTAATCAGGTTGGACTCAGTCTCTGTCCCACCAGGGGGGCAGAGTCTAAGGGAAGACAGACACTGAATCCTATTTAGCAGATGAGGAAATAGAGGCGCAGAGACGTTAAGTGACTTTTCCCAAGGCCAAACAGCAGGCAATTGGTGGAACCAGGATTAGAAGGCAGGTTCTCTGACTCCCAGGCCCATGCTCTTCCACTAATAATAATGATGGTATTTATTAAGCTCTTATATGTGCCAAGTACTGTTCTAAGTGCTGGGGTAGACATAAGGTAATAATAATAATGTTGGTATATGTTAAGCGCTTACTATGTGCAGAGCACTGTTCTAAGCGCTGGGGTAGATACAGGGTCATCAGGTTGTCCCACGTGAGGCTCACGGTCTTCATCCCCATTTTACAGATGAGGTAACTGAGGCACAGAGAAGTTAAGTGACTTGCCCACGGTCACCCAGTTGACAAGTGGCAGAGCCGGGAGTCCAACACCTGACCTCCGACTCCGAAGCCCAGCTTCTTTTCCACTGAGCCACGCTGCTTTAGACTGGGAGCTCCATCTGGGACAGGGACTCTGTTCAACCTGTTTATCTTGTATCTACCCCAGTGCTCAGTGAAGTGCTCAGAACATAGTAAGTGCTTAGCAAATAGAATAACGACAGCAACAACGTCAGTGATAATAATAATCATCTGGCAGTTATGGAGGTCCCAGCACTTGGGAGAGAGTTGTCTGGGATTTCGCAAGGCAAGAAGAGCTGTGGAAGAGCTCATTTCCCCTACTCCTTCTCCCTTCCGTACCCTTTATTCACCCCACTCTCAGTCCCACTGCACTTACGTCCACGTCCGTAATATATTTTAACGTCCGTCTCCCCCTCTAGGCTTTAAACTCTTTGTGTGCGGGGAACAGGTCAACTTGTACTGTCCCACGTGCTTAGTACAGTGTTCTGCACAAGGCACATGCTCAGTGAATAGAGGTGATTGACTGCGTGTCGTGGAAAGCAGGGATGCAAGCTCCGAGGTGCTACCGGAGGCTTGACTGGAGAAACAGCATGGTTCAGTGGCAAGAGCCCGGGCTTGGGAGTCAGAAGACGTGGGTTCTAATCCCCACTCTGTCACTTGTCTGCTGTGTGAGCTTGGACAAGCCACTTCACTTCTCTGTGACTCAGTTACCTCATCTGTAAAATGGGGATTGAGACAGTGAGCCTCTGTGGGATAGCCTGATGACCTTGTATCTACCCCAGCGCTTAAAATAGTGCTCGGCACATAGTAAACACTTAAATGCCATTCTTATCATTATTGACTGAAGGGACCCATGAGGACTGAAATGAATCTGGTTTTAGCTCCTTGATGTAACTGAGGAAGGGTGTTTCGCCAGGCTGGTGGTATGGAGTTTCAAGGGAGAAGGTGAAGGAAGTAGCCACATGACCAACCTGGATTTCCTCTGACTCCGCTTCGTGGAAGTTGCCTTCTTGGAAAATCCCCCAGAAGTCACCAGGTCCATATGGCGTCTTCCAGCTGCTCATTCCCCATCTCAGGTCCTGGTTTTTGTGAGGAACGGGTGCTAGACTGGGAGCCCATTATTGGGCAGGGATTGTCTCTATCTGTTGCCGAATTGTACATTCCAAGTGCTCAGTACAGTGCTCTGCACATAGTAAGCACTCAAAACACACGACCGAATGAATAGACGCCACGGGCTCGGCTCGGCTTCAAGCAGTAAGAGTGGCCACCTGTCCTAGATGCCCCCTCTCCTCTCCCTCCCCGGCTAGGCTTGGACTGGTCCAGGTGTCCACTACACTGTCAGCTCCTCACTAGTCTGTAAGCTTCTTAATCATGACAGTAATAATGATGGTACTCGTTAAGCATTTATTATGTGCCAGGCAATGTACTAAGCGCTGGGATGGATACGAGCAAATTGAATCAGACACAGTCCCTGTCCCACGTGGGGTGCTCAGATACTCCCCATTTTCCAGAAGAGAAGTGAAGTGACTTGCCCCAGGTCCCACAGCAGACAAGTAGCGGAGCTGGGATTAGAACCCGTGACCTTCTGACCCCCAGGCCCGTGCTCTAGCCACCACAATAAGATCACTTTTACCATCTCTATTGTAGTGTACTTTTCCAAGCGCTTAGTACAGTGGTTTGCACTTCCCCCCCTTCAAAGCCCTACTGAAGGCTCAGCTCCTCCAGGAGACCTTCCCAGATCAAGCCCCCCTTTTCCTCAGCTCCCCCTCCCCTCCTCATCGCCCCGACTCCCTCCCTTTGCTCTACCCCCTCCGACCCACAGCACTTGTGTATATATGCATATATCTATAATTCTATTTATTTATATGAATGCCTGTTTACTTGTTTAGATGTGTATCTACATCTATAATTCTATTTAATTATACTGATGCTATTGATGCCTGTTTACTTCTTTTGATGTCTGTCTCCTCCCTTCTAGACTGTGAGCCCGTTGTCTATTAGATTGTAAGCCCATCAATGGGCAGGGATTGTCTCTATCTGTTGCCAAATTGTACGTTCCAAGTGCTTAGTACAGTGCTCTGCACATAGTAAGTGCTCAATAGATACTATTGAATGAATGAATGGGCAGGGATTGTCTATCTTTGTTGTTGAATTGTACTTTCCAAGCACTTAGTACAGTGGTCTGTGCAAAGTAAGTGCTCAGTAAATATGACTGGAATGAAAGTAAGCACTCACTAAAGGTCTTTAATTGATCTGATGGTCGGGTAGCTGCCACGGAACTTTTTGAGCTCTAGAATTGGGGTGAGGGTGGAGGGGAGGGTTATATACCCCAGGCTGGGACACTCAACCTTTCCCCCAAACCCTTGGGGGAGAGACCAAGAATCTCAAAATAAGAGGGCTGCCCGCCATCTTCCACAATGACACCCACCACAATGCTGTAACCTGGGGCATTCCACGGGACAGGAAGCCATCCGCTTATTTCCTAACAATTTCCTTAAATTTCAATGCCTCTGTTTCCTCTTCTTGAATATTCAAAATTTCCTTCTTCCGGCAGCCGAAGGACTTCTCCTCGCCACTGACATTATTGGCCTCATCATCACGATTGCAAGATCTTGAAGGGCAGGGGTCATGCTTCCTCTACTCTATTGTTGTACTCTTTCAAGGGCTTAGGACAGCGCTTTGTACATGGTAAATGGTCAGTAAATATCACTGATTGATTGACTGGTGATTGCCTTCGATAGTAGTAGCACTATTGTTTTATCACAGACTGTAGGCAGAACACTGCTGTATTTGGGAATTTATCATGAGCATTTATTCTTACCTCTGGCCTGGAATGCCCTCCCTCCTCACATCCACCAAACTAGCTCTCTTCCCCCCTTCAAAGCCCTACTGAGAGCTCACCTCCTCCAGGAGGCCTTCCCAGACTGAACCCCCCTTTCCTCTGCTCTTCCTCCCCCATCACCCCGACTCCCTCCCTCTGCTCTACCCCCTTTCCCTCCCCACAGCACTTGTATATATTTATACATATTTATTATTCTATTTTATTAATGATGTGTATCTATAATTCTATTCATCTATTTTGATGCTATTGATGCCTGTCTACTTGTTTTGTTGTCTGTCTCCCCCTTCTTCTAGACTGTTAGCCCATTGGGTAGGAATTGTCTCCATGTGTTGCCAAACTGTAACCTTCCAAGCGCTTAGTACAGTGCTCTGCACACAGTAGGCGCTCAATAAATACGATTGAATGAAGAGCACTGAACTAAGCGGTTGGGAGAGTGCAATACAACACAGTTGGTAGACGGATTCCCTGCCCACGACAAGCTTACGGTGTATTTACGCTTTCTTATTTCTGCCTGTCGCTTATTTTATTTATTAAAATAATGTATTTAATTTAACACACATTTGAATTAATTATTTATTCATTTATTTTATCTCCCCTGCTAGACTGCAAACTCCTTGAAGGCAGGAATCACGTCTACTAATTCTAGCGTATTGTCTAAAGTGTTTAGTGCAGAGATCTGATCACATTAGATACTCAATAAATATGACTGATTGATTGACTGGTTCCTACCCACCAGAGACTTTCAGGTTATTGGGAAAGCTTAGAAGAGAGATTGATGAAGACTATATACAATAATTAAAAGAGCCTCAGGAAGTGAAAATAAAGACCCCAAATGGAAAATGAATCAGTAACAGCGGCAAAGCTCGGCTAAGCCTACAAAAGTGACGAGCTTGTGGAGACGGGCTAAGGCTTGACTAAGGAGATGGGGTTAATCCACGAAGTCCTCCCGGAGGAGGCGTCTTTTCAGGCAGCCTTTGAAGGTGGAATGGGACATGTCTGAAGGAAGTTTAGGAGAAAAGTCACTGGTGGGAGAGTTAGCCCTGGAGGTTAGGGTGGCTAGGGGGAGTGAAGAAAAAGAGAACAGCTAAGCAAGAGAAAGTCTACTGATGGAGGGCTCTTTATCTTTTGGATGCTAGGTTTTATTGGGCAGTTGTCTGCTCAGATTTCATATCCCTAGAATAGTAGCAATAATAATAATAGCATTTCTTAAGCGCTTACTATATGCCAAGCACTATATGCCAAGATACAGAAGAAGCAGGAGTAAAGATACAGGAGAAGCAGCATGGCGTTGTGGATAGAGCATGTACCGGGGAGTCAGAAGGTCATGGGTTCTAATCCCGGCTTCGCCACTTGTCTGCTGTGTGACCTTGGGGAGGACATTTCACTTCTCTGGGCCTCAGTTCTCTCATCTGTAAATGGGGATTAAGACTGTGAGCCCCACGTGGGACAACCTGACTACCTTGTATCTACCCCAGCGCTTAGAAGAGGGCCTGGCACATAGTAAGCGCTTAACCAATACCAGCATTATTATTTATTTATAAATAAATGTATATATTTATTCATTTATTGCTATTGTTCTTGTCTGTCCGTCTCCCCCGATTAGACCGTAAGCCCGTCAAAGGGCCGGGACCGTCTCTATCTGTTACCGATTTGTCCATTCCAAGCGCTTAGTACAGTGCTCTGCACATAGTAAGCGCTCAATAAATACTATTGAATGAATGAATTATTATTATTACAAAATAATCAGACCTCAAATGGGGCTCACAATCTGCGAGAGTGGGTTTTGAATCTCCATTTTTTTCCTGAGGGAAATGAGGCACAGGGGAATAAAGTGACTTGCCCAAGGTCCCACTGCAGGTAAGTGGTAGAGCTGGCATTAGAACCCAGGTCCTGTAACTCCCAGGCCAATGTTCTTTCCACTAGTGTACTATCATGCCGTAGTAGTGTTTATCGTCTTTATTTAGCACTCGCTGGCTCACTGTGTGGAGAAGACTGTACTAAACAGTGGGAGAAAGCACAGGAGCCCGTAAGTACACCCTCTGGCAAATCCTGGGTCCCTCCAAAATGGGGAGCCGATCTGCTCTTTTCAGTCAGAACCAGTCAGCCCGTGGAGAAGCATCGTGGCTCAGTGGAAAGAGAGTTGGGAGTCGGAGGTCGTGGGTTCCAATCCCCGCTCCGCCGCTTGCCAGCTGTGTGACTTTGGGCCAGTCACTTCGCTTCTCTGCGCCTCAGTTACCTCATCTGTAAAATGGGGATTAAAACCTCTGAGCCCCACGTGGGACAACCTGATCGCCTTGTATCCCCCCGGCGCTTAGAACAGTGCTTTGCACATAGTAAGCGCTTAACAAATACCACCGTTATTATTGTTAGCTTTTTGGGAAAATGATTCCGGTTCTGTGCCGGCTTGTGGCTGCTCTAAGAAAAGGGTCACCTGCCCTTTCGGCCCCAGAAGAGGCGAGTCCTTGGAAAAGCGAGCTCCTTTCATTTTTCATTCCCGACTGGCCTTGGAGAAAAAGTGAACAGGCCATGCCACTTGGTGGTGCCAGTTCCCCAAGCAATTATTATCCCCGACACCCCGGGGGGAAAGCAGTGCTGCAGAAGCAGAACCGTCCAGGGTCAGCACTGTGCAATGCCCATCAGCACATCCGCTTGACAGGTCATCTCGGTTTTGACACGGTGCGAGTCAACCGGCTCCCTTCCGAGAACACTTCCGTGCCTTGCCCTGCCCGGGTCACTGCGCAGCACAGAACGGGAAAGATACACCACAGTCCGTTGCATCTGGTTGTCCCGGGGAGGAGAGAGTGACCCTTGCCTGATGAGGCACTTCCTTTCGGCCAAGCTATGAACTTCCTGAAAAACTAGATTCTAGGAAGATTGGGGGAGAAGAAAGTCAATCTTGCTTTAGAGTGCCAACTCCTCGAGGGCAGGGGCTAGTCCAGTGGCATGATGGATAGAGCACAGGCCTGGGAGTCAGAAGGTCATGGTTTCTAATCCTGGTTCCGCCGCTTGTCGGCTGTGTGACCTTGGGCAAGTCACTTCACTTCTTTGTGCCTCAGTTATCTCATCTGCGGAATGAAAATTGAGAGTGTGAGTCCCATGTGGGACAGGGACCGTATCCAACCGGATTTGTTTGCATCCAACCCAGGGCTTAGTAAGATGCCTGGCACACCATAAGCACTTAAATACCACGATTATCGTTATTATTATTGCTGATCATCGCTGACAAGCTAGATTGTAAGCTTCTTGAGGGTAGGGTTCACATCAGTTAACTGCCCTGTACTCTCCTAAATGCTTAGTATAGTGCTCTGAAACATACATACTAGGTGCTCAATAAACACGATCGATTGCATTGATGACGACGATGATGATATAGTATTTGGGGTTGAGTTTTCCTCTTGCCTTGCTCTTCCTTTCTTTAATAGTTGGTTCCAAGAAGCAGTGTTGCCTAGTGGAAAGGGCACAGGCCTGGGTCAGAAGGACCTCGGTTCTAATCCTGGCTCTGCCACTTGTCTGCGGCGTGACCTTGGGCAAGTCACTCAATTTCTCTGCGCCTCAGTTTCCTCATCTGTAAAATGGGGATTAATACTGAGGGCCCCATGTGGGGCACGGACCGTGTCCAACCTGATTAGCATGTATCTATATCTCAGTGTTTAGCGCAGTGCCTGGCACATAGTTAAGGCTTAACAAATACCATTAAAGGACAGGGACTATGTCCCGTATGGGTCTCACAGTCGAAGTAGGAGAGAATAAGATTTAATCCCCATTTTATAGATTAGAAAACAAGCCCAGAGAAGTTAAGTGATTTGCCCAAGGTCACACAGCAGACAAGTGACAGAGCAAGGATTGGAACCCAGGTCCTCTGACTTCCAGGCCCACACTCTTTCCACTAGTCTATGTGGCTACATTCCCCGGCCCTATTGAGAATTTACACTGTGGAAACATGACACAATCTGACAGAGGTCAAATTCTGAAAGATTAGAAGACTCAGAGAGATCAGATTTGCTTAACCTTCAGGCATAGCAAGAGTTTCTGATCATCATTATCTCTAACAATTTTGTGAAATGCAATATGGGCCATGAGTTTATGCAATATAGCCGTCATTATCATCGGGGATAATCTGGGCATCTCACACAGCCCTGCTCATTAAATCTCACCGTTTGGTCCAAACATCTATCGAACATCACGCAACCTGGCGCAACATTTCGGTCCGTCCCCCGGTCACCATAGTAACCACACCTACTACATATACCTACAAGTGCCCACTCCATGGAGATAATGGGGTCCTCAGCTGTTCGAGCTTGACTTTCAGACTTACTCATCCTAAATCCCTTGGAATTTCCCCTCATGGTAGAAAAGTCCCCCAAATGGCGCCATTCCTCACAGCCTTTGTAACCTGTCCCCTCCCTAGTCCTCAACCCCAGTGCAATTCCTACTCCCTTCCCACCTCTGGAAACAAAAGGAAAAGTAAGCGTCTCTACATGCATTTACCCCCAAACACAAAATGTTCATCAAGCTGCAGTCTCCTGGGCTCTCTGAAGCAACACAGGGTATTCAATCTGAAAGTAGGCCAGCGAGCCTTTCCTTGAGCCATTCCCAGAGCGGTGAGATTACCCACGTCCAGGGAAACTTCACTGAGTCACTATTCAGCTGTCAGGGTGCTGGGGTGACTGAATGGTCCCCAAGATGGGTTTTTGTGGTTGGTCATTACTCAGAATTAGTTGATCTGGGTCATTCTCACTGGTGGACTTGAGGGGGAGACCCCCTGAAATGCCAGAATCAAGGAATCCCACCCAATATACCAAGAGCACCTCATTTCTTCTCCCCAGGATGCCTCCTCTGTGGCAGAATTGGAGAGGGAAAGGCATATCCCAGGGCAACATATACCTCCTTCACCCTGGGAGATCATTAGAGCTTTAATCTGCCCAATTAATATGGATTTTGATTTCCTGCTAAAGTTTTGCCATGACTTCTTCCCACATCTGACTCAAACCAGAAAACCTCATTACTCCCTCCTACTTAGACTGAGAGCCCCCTATAGAACAAGGACTGTGTCCAGCCTGATTTCCTTGTGTCTACTCCAGCACATTTAACAAGTACCATAATGATTATTGATATGTTGTCCAAGCTATATAGGTAAATTTATAGACTGTAAGCTCATTGTGGGCAGAAAATGAGTGTGTTCACTGTTACAATGTACTCTCCGATGCACTTAGTACAGTGCTTCAAAGTAAGCACTTAATAACTTCAAATGAATGAAGTTGTTCCTCTCTCTCTACCCCTCTTGTCTTTCTCTGTCAATTTTCCCTACTTTTATTTCTCTTCATTCTGTCAATCACCATTTTTGAGACGACTGCTGTTCTGCTGTCCTTCCCCTTCATCTGGTTCACTTCCATGTATGTTATGGCCCTCTTGTTTCCTGACATGCCTCATTTCCACTTGCCTTTTTTTCTCTAGCTTCTCTTCCTTCCCCTCTATATCTCTTCCATTTTTTTGTTTTTCACCTCCTTTCTTCCACTTCTCTCTACACCCACAGGTAGTCTTCTCCTCTAAGGACTGTCTCCTCCTTTTATACTGCTGTAATCACCTGGGCCACTCTGGTAGAGTGGAAAACCCAGCTGGGCAGATTCCCTCTAGGGAGACGGCCAGTGCTGTACTAACTGTTAATGGATTGTCTCCATTTTGAGGGCATGTCTTCTAGGTGAGATCTCAGTAGATTTTCATTGCCTCTAAGCCAGGGAGGCTGTTTTACGACTCCCACCGTCCCCTCCTTTTCCACAGACCTTTTCTTTGCTCCTTGTCAGCTCCTCTCCCTCTGGCACAGGGAAGCCAAGGAATAGGCTCCCAGATGGATGGTACCAAAAAAGTAGTCAGGCTGACAGAAAAGCTCTCTTTACCCAAAGTCTCTTGGTGACAGCTGTGGAGGATTAACTGGCCTGTTGAACCGGTTCTCCTTACAAGCCTGTGAGCTGTATTAGCTCATATAGCCAACGGACTTGGTTGGCTTTCCGATACAGTTGCTTCCTGAAGCCCTCTAGACTGTAAGCTCATCTCTAGTCTTGTAAGCTCGATGTGGGCAGGGAAAATGTCATGTTATATTGTACTCTCCAATAAATATGCTGAATAAATATGACCGATTGACTCTTCCCAGAAACAGCAGTCAGACTATGGGTACATAAGTACAGAAGGTGCATATGAGGTGGGAGGGGGGTGATTACGTGACCAAAAAATCTTGTTCATGTGATTTCAGATAAATGGCTTTCAGCCTACCCATCTAAGTGATGGCAACAGTAATCCCACTCAGTTCTCACATCAATCAATGCCATTTATTAAGCGTGTGAAGTTACAGGAGAAAATTTTTCCCATTAGTAGGCCGGAGTTTATTTTGGAAAATGGCAGGCAAAATGCATCGCTATAGTGGCTTTAAAATTCAGTTAAAGCATATAAGAATTATCCAAATTTCTTTACTTATGTGACATCTGGGTTTACCACAGAAGCCACAGCCAAGTTCTAGGGCAAGTCTGCTGATATCAGTTAAGTGTCATGTTAAACATTGTGGAAAAAGAGGATCACAGTTTGTGATGGCCGCAGTCGGATCACCAGCATTTACATAATACTCACCCCATCGTATCTTTTCCGGGCAGTGCTTGCAAGGAGAATGGATAACAAAAGACTACCCAAACAGCTGTTCTATGTTCAGCTATAAACAGGGTGGTCTGAAGGAACTTGTTGAAGATACGATGAAGAATAGCAGCACGATGTGGTGAAAAGCACACGGGCCCGGGAATCAGAGGACCTGGTGCTAATCCCCTCTTCCGCTTCCACTGCTGAGAGACGAAAACTTACTTGTGAAATGGAATGAACTACTTCATTGAGAAATATTGATTGTTGTGATAACCTCTCTGCAGCTGCAGTGTTTTCTCTACAATCGTTCTGCAGCCAAGACAGTCCTTGCATCAAGTGGCGCTTGTGAAACTCCCCAAGGCTCCTAGTTTGACATTACAGAGTTTTGCTTAGTACAACCATTTCATGGCTCTTTGAGCAACTAATTACAATAATAAATAATAATAATAGTTGTGGTATTTCTTAAGCACTTACTATGTGTTTCAGTGGCTCAGTGGAAAGAGTGCGGGCTTGGGAGTCAGAGGTCACGGGTTCAAATCCTGGCTCTGCCACTTGTCACCTGTGTGACTGTGGGCAAGTCACTTCACTTCTCTGTGCCTCAGTTCCCTCATCTGTAAAATGGGGATTAACTGTGAGCCTCACGTGGGACAACCCGATCACCTTGTATCCCCCAGCGCTTAGAACAGTGCTTTGCACATAGTAAGCGCTTAACGAATACCACCATTTTATGTGTCAGGCACTATACTAAGCACCGTGGTGAATGCAAGCAAATCGAGTTGAACATAGTCCCTATCCCACATGGAGCTCACAGTCTTAATCCCCACCGTACAGGTGAGGTGACTGAGGCACAGAGAAGTGACTTTTCCAAGGTCACACAGCAGAGAAGTGGCAGAGTCGGGATCAGAACTCAGGTCCTTCGGACTAACAGGCCCGTGTTCTACCCACTAGGCCATGCTGCTTCTCTGTGTAGTCATGACACTGATCTTGTCTTGTCTCGTCTCATGCTCCTGAGTCATTTCTGACCCATAGCGACCCCGTGGACATATCTCTCCCAGAACTCACCCCACCTCCATCTGTAATCGTTAAGACAGGAAGGGAATCCCCTGACAGAGAGATTTTATGGCCAGAGGTGCCCTCTACACTGTAAGATAGTTGTGATTAATAATAATAATATTGGTATTTGTTAAGCGCTTACTATGTGCTGAGCACTGTTCTAAGCGCTGGGGGAGATACAGGGTAGATACAGCCACGTGAGGCTCATAGTCTTAATCCCCATTTTACAGATGAAGGTACTGAGGTACAGAGATGTTAAGTGATTTGCCCAGAGTCACACAGATGACAAGTGGCAGAGCTGGGATTCGAACCCATGACCTCTCACTCCCAAGCCCATGCTCTTTCCACTGAGCCACGCTGCTTCCCTATGAGTAGGGAATGTGTCTGTTACTTTGTTATATCGTACTCTCCCAAGTGCTTAGTTCAGTGCTCTGCACACAATAAGCGCTCAATAAATACAATGAATTGACTGACTGACATTTGCCTCGCTGTGGGGAGGGGTGCCCATTCACAGAAGGAAATGGACAGAAACTATCAATCAATCAATCAGTGGTATTTATTGAGCGCTTACCGTGTGTTCGGCTCTAAGCACTCATGAGAGTACAACGGTGTAAGTAATCCCTACCTCTGCCTCAAGGAACTTACAATCTAATAGAGGAGACAGTCATTAAAGTATATTAATAACCTCGTTATGGGCTGGAAACCTGTCTGTTAATTCTGTTGTATGGTACTCTCTCAAGCGCTTAATATAGTATTCTGCGCATAGTAAATACCACTGATTGATCGACCGATGGAGAAAGGGCAGAATAGAGGAAGAGGTTGTCAGTGAACGAGGCAAGAGCAAGACAGAGTGAGTAGACTGGAGTCAGAGGAGTGAAGTGAGTCGATTGAGTTGCAGTGGAAGAAGAGTGAGGATAAATAGAAGGGAGAAAACTGATTGGGAGGATTTGGAAATCCCATTTCAGGGAAAATGAGCCCAATAGGAACACTACAATAATAATAATAATAATAATAATAATGTTGGTATTTGTTAAGCGCTTACTATGTGCAGAGCACTGTTCTAAGCGCTGGGGTAGACACAGGGGAATCAGGTCGTCCCACGTGGGGCTCACAGTCTTCATCCCCATTTTACAGATGAGGGAACTGAGGCACCGAGAAGTGAAGTGACTTGCCCACAGTCACACAGCTGACCAGTGGCAGAGCTGGGATTCGAACTCATGACCTCTGACTCCAAAGCCCGTGCTCTTTTCCACTGAGCCACGCTGCTTCTCAACACAACGGAAACAGAAATGAAGTTTAGGAGTTCGACAGGGAAATCTACCATCCCTCACAGACGTCCCCAGTTTTCCTCCCCTGGGAAAGTTGTTTGTCACCCAAGCTATGAACGTGACAGGTGACTCTGGCCTTCCTAGGAAGAGTGACAACTAGTGTTTGTGGAGATTGGTTTCATTTCACTGAGGCAAACTACATTTTTATGACTGGAGAGAAGTTGCCACTTATATTTCTACGAATGTCCAGTTCAGGAAGTCGAATGGATTTGGACGATACACGACACGACAGTCCACCTCTGACCACTCCAACTTGGTTGCCCAAGTTGAGGAAATCTCTAACGGAATGAGCCCAAGGCTAGGAGTCCAGAGTCCGAGCTCTGCCTGGTGGGCCATCTTGCTTCACCTCTCTGAGCCTTAGCTTCCTTACCTGTAAAATGGGGGTAATAATGTAAGACTCTCCTAACACAACAGGAAGTCTCCACCAAACCTTGGAACGATTGGTGCCATTGTTTCTACGAGACGTTCTTCCCCTTGACTCTATTTATTGCCATTGTTCTTGTCTGTCCGTCTTCCCCGATTAGACCGTAAGCCCGTCAAATGGCAGGGACCGTCTCTATCTGTTGCCGACTTGTTCATTCCAAGCGCTTAGTACAGTGCTCTGCACATAGTAAGCACTCAATAAATACTATTGAATGAATGAATGAATGAATGAATGAATGGTGGCTTCTGTGGTGCTTGCTGTGGCTACGGGTATGCCTTGGAATCTGAGCTACGAGCAGCCTGAAATTCTTCTCCTCTAGCCACAGCACCCTACTGATTTTTATTTTCATTCATTCATTCAGTAGTATTTGTTGAGCGCTTAATATGTACTAAACGCTTGGAAAGTACAATTGGGCAACAGGTACAATCCCTGCCCAATAACAGGCTCACAGTCTAAACGGGGGAGACAGACAGCAAAGCAAAACAGAACGAAACAAAACATCCACGTCTTTTATGTTGTTTTAGGGTTTTATTGTTTCATCACTTCTGATGTGTCTGTCTCCAGTCCCTTCTCCCACCTTCTATTATTAATAATGATGGTATTTGTTAAGCGCTCACTACGTACCAGACACTGAACTAAGCGTTGGGGTGGATACAAGCAAATCGAGCTGGACACAGTCCCTGTCCCATGTGGGGCTCACGGTCTCAATCCACCTTTTCCAGATGAAGTAACTGAGGCCCAGAGAAGTGAAGTGACTTGCCCAAGGTCACCCATCAGACAGGTGGTGGAACCGGGATTAGAACCCATGACCTTCAGACTCCCAGGCCCGTGCTCTATCCCTTATGCCACGCTGCTTGTCCATTATTGCATTGTGAGTTCCTTGAGGGACAGGGACCATGTCTAAATCCCACCTCTGTATCCTCCCTCATTGCTTAGTTCAGTGTTCGGCACACATTAAGTGCTCAATTACTATTACTACTGCTATGAGAGCGATCTTGTGGGGATAAAATTCAAGCTTTATTATGGAAGTGCTTTGTAAAAATGAAATAGAAATCAAATAGAAAATCTTGCCACGGGGAAGCAGCATGACGTAGTGGATAGAACCCATGCCTGGGAGTCGGAAGGTCATGGGTTCTAATCCCTGCTCCACCATTTGTCTGCTGTGTGGCCTTACTGGCACATAGTAAGCACTTAACAAATAACAAAATTATTCCAGCACTTAATATTATTAAAGGAGGCCCCATCTCAGCTCTCTGTATTGAGCAACGGCAATGTAGCTGTTTTGGAAAAGGTTTCCTCTCCACTTCTGTGGCTTCAGTCCCAATTAAGAGGCCTGTTATGTGGCTTTAACTAAGTCTTCAACAATCTCTCTATTCATCCTTTCCAGTGAACTTCCTGTTTATTTAAAGATGAGTTCAACAATAGAAACTATTCCCATTACCAAATTGACTCATCTATTTGAATAAAGATGTTACCCAGAAGGATCCAGGTAGAAAACCTGGTAGAAAATCCCCTATTTGTGAGTTTCCCATGCATGGGAAACAAGTCCCGTTCGCCGACTAAATCACGGTCTTTGCCAGAAACCAAACTTTAAAGCTTGATATGGCCTGATTTGGTAGTGTTTATTGAGCTCCTAATGTTGGGCAGACACTGTAGTTATAATGATAGCAGAAATTATTGAGCATCAGCTTTGTGTGGTGACCACTAAGTTCTTCGGAAAGAAGAGACTTAAGGAGTACCACGTTTCCAGCTCATTGGAATCTTACAATCTAACAAAGGAGACAGACATAATATTTGCAGTCAAAGTGGTCAAAATGAAGGTGAGAGGAAGGCCAACAAATGGTTATCCCAAGGACAAAATGTACCATTATTCTCACCAGCTGAGTCACCAAACCCTCACCCCCTCTTTATAGTCACAGTGTGTCGACTGTGCTTGGGAGAACATAATTTTGTAGACATGATCCCTGCCCTCAAGAAGTTACTAATCTAGCAGGGGAGAGAGACACTAAAATAAATTACAGGAAGGAGGAAGCAATGAAGAGAAGCAATGTGGCTTAGAGAGGCAACGTGGCTTAGTGGAAAAAGCAAGGGCTTGGGAGTTAGAGGTAGCGGGTTCTAATCCCAGCTCCGCCATCCGTCAGCTGTGTGACTTTGGGCAAGTCACTTCACTTCTCTGTGCCTCGGTGATTTCATTGGTAAAATGGGGATTAAGACTGTGAGCCCCACGTGGGACAACCTGATTACCTTGAATTTCCCCCAGTACTTAGAACAGTGCCTGGCACAAAGTAAGCGCTTAACAAATACCAGGGTTATTAAGTATAAAGATAAATTCTAAGTTCTACTGTTAATTCATAGTAATGTCTGTCTCCCCCTCTAGACTGTAAGCTCATTATGGGCAGCGAATGTGTCTATTAACTCTGTTGTATTGTACTCTCCCAAGCACTTAGTACAGTGCTCTGCACCCAGTAAGAAAACATTGATCGATTGATTGATGATTGATTGAGAAGTTCATTCATTCGTTCATTCAATCATATTTATTGAGTACTTACTGTGTGCAGAGAACTGTACTAAGCCCTTGGAAAGTACAATTCAGCAACAGAGAGAGAGAATTCCTACCCAACAGCTGGCTCACAGATGTGACTACCCAAGTGCATAAGTGATATAGAAGGGTTGAGACATAGAAGGGTTGGGGGGTGAAATAGAGTGGGGAAATGAAATGCAAGATTAATCCAGGAAGGCTTCCTGGAGGAGATGTGATTTCAGAAGGGCTTTTGAAGATGGGGAGAGCCATAGTCGTCCAGTTATGAAGGGAGAAATGCTTCCGGACGGTGAGATCAAAGAGGTTGGAGGCGGCAGAGATGAGAACAAAGTGAATAGGTTGGCTCGAGAGGACCGAAGTGTGCGAGGTGGGAGTTGGTGAGAGAGGAATGAAGATAAGTAGAGAGGAGAGAGTTGATCGAGTGCCTTAAAGCTCGTGGTCTGGAGTGGCTTCTCGATGCTCCTTCCCTCTTGGCCTGACAAGCCACGAGCAACCTTGGAATCCCAGAGTCGTCAGTTTGGGAGCGTGAGGAAAGGCGGAAGGGAGAGGAGCTGTTGAGCAGGAGTAACAGAAAATGATTAATTCTTTGGGCTCCCCCCATCACTGTTTCCTGATGAAATACAAAACGTTACCTCCACGGGGAGGAAATACGGTCATTGTTACGAAAGAAAGAAGCGTGACCGGTCAAAATTGCCATGGAAAATGCTGCCCGGGTGACACAGTCATCCCAACTGATTTGCATAAGGTCATGCTTGGGGGACCCATGGAATGTTTGCATAGAGGAGCAGCATGGCCTAGTGGATACAGCACAGGCCTAGGAGTTAGAAGGTCATGGGTTCTAATCCCGACTCCGCCGCTTGCCTCTTACGTGATCTTGGGCGAGTCGCTTCACTTCTCTCTGCCTCAGTTACCGCATCTGTAAAATGAGGATCGAGACTGTGAGCCCCATGTGGGAGAGGGAATGTGTCCAACCCAATTTGCTTGTGTCCACCCCAGCGTTTAGTACAGTGCCTGGCACGTAGTAAGCTCTTAAAAAATACCATAATTATTGTTTTCCCATTCTCCAGTTCTTCCTCTCTCTTCCCTGTGTTTCCTCTCTCATCTGTTTTCCCCCTTTTTCTCACCACCTTGATTCTCTCTTGTTTCTCTCATTTGTCTAATCCTTCCTTTCTTTCTCTGAACTTACTCCCTCCTCTCCAGACTCAATGCCCCCCTCCTCCTCTGTCTCCTAGAGCCTTGCTGACCAGGGAGTAGGATGGACGGAGGGGTCAAGATATTTCTACTAGGGTCTTTTTAGCCCCATTATTTACATGGTTTTACACAGCCAGTCAATCAATGGTATGTGCTAAGCTTTTACTCTGTGTCCTCCAAGAGCTAACAGTGTAGTGGGGGAGGCAGACACTGGAATAAATTATAGGTAAGAGAAGCAACCAAGAATGAATATATATATGTTGTGGAGATGAAGGAGAACTAAATTCTGTCACGCCTACCTTTACGACATCGCTAAAATCCATGCTCTCCTCTCCATTCACATTGTTCCTGCACTTAGCCAAGCACTTGTATCCCATGTTCACTACGGCATCAGCCTCCTTGCTGACCTCCCTGCCTCTTGTCTCTCCCCACTCCATTCCTTACTTCACTCTGCGGCCCAGATCGTTTTTCTAAAAACAGTTCAGTCCACATCTTCCCACGCCTCAAGAACCTCTGGTGGTTGCCCATCCTCCTCCGAATCAAACAGAAACCCTTTAACATCAGCTATAAAGCACTCCATCAGGTTGCCTCCTCCTCTCATACCTCAGTGATTTCCTACTAGAACTCAGCCTGACCACTTCGATTTCTAACACCAGCCTGGGTTGTAGTGGAATCCGTAGGAAGGAGAGAGCTGACAGTGTTAAAGTGGATGGTGAGGAGTTTCGGCTTGGGATGGTGTTAGCTGTCTCCATTATTTTGATGAACTCCACTTTTCGTGAGCTGGATCGTCTTTGGAGTCACCTGACCCAACAGTCCCAGCTTTTAAATTTCCAAGGCTGTGACCTGAAGGCCTCCTTGGGCCTCCCAGAGACTGGGCACAAGCAGGGTTCCACTGAGGCCTAGGATGAAGAAAATGGTTCCGAGACAGGGTTGCAAATTGTTCGCTAAGGAACATTATTTCGGCGAAGTCCTTCAATAGAATAAATCAGATGGCGGTTTTACCAGACCTTAGAACAACGCTTGACACATTTGATTCAGGCAAAATCCTTCAAGATAGTATATCAGATGGCATTTTTACCAGCACTTAGAACAGCACTTGACACACTTTTTTCAGGTGAAATCCTTCAATAATAATAATAATGATGGTATCTGTCAAGCCCTTACAATGTGCCAAGCACTGTTCTACAAGGTTATAAGGTTGTCCCACGTGGGGCTCACAGTCTTAATCCCCATTTTACAGATGAGGTCACTGAGGCACAGAGAAGTCAAGTGACTTGCCCACAGTCACACAGCTGATAAGTGCCGGAGCCAGGATTAGAACCCACAACCTCTGACTCCCAAGCCCATGCTCTTTCCACTAAGCCATGCTGCTTCTCTTCAAGATAATATATCAGATGGCGTTTTAACCAGTGCTTAGAACAGTGCTCGGCACATTTTATTCAGACAAAATCCTTCAAGATAATATATCAGATGGTATACTTACCAAAGCTTCAAGCAGTGCTTGGCAATTTTTATTCAGGCTAAATTCTTCAAGATAATATATCAGATCACATTTTTATCAGTACTTAGAACAGTGTTTGTCACAAGTGCTCAACAAATACCATAATTATCATTATTAGATGTTTTCAGAGCAATCTGTCTCTCCATTGCATCACTAGATTGTTCCATCTGACCAGCAGGAGGAGGAGCCAAGGAAGAGAATGAGGGACTTTCCATGGAACTGGGGTGGAAGGAATCCAGGATGATGGTGGGATTTTCTCCGCAATCAAAGCGTATGTTGGTGAACCTGAGCTGTGCCCCGTGGCGGGAGGGGAGGGACCCTAATCTGGGCTCCTGTGGCCAGGGGTCTCCCTGCTGGTCATTCATTCATTCAGTTGTATTAATTGAGTAATTAGTGTGTGCCAAACACTGTATTAAGCGCTTGGGAGAGTACAATACACTCACAGAAGGCTGCTGCTCCTGCCCTGTCACCACCACTACGGCTTTTAGGGCTGTGGGAGGGGAGAGCCGAAGGAGGGAACTGGAGAACTGCCATTACTGCTAAATAAAATATAAAAAATAAATAAAAAATAAATCCCCTGAAACTGGGGCTCTCCTCTCTATGGATGTGACTGGCCGGAGAAGACTGTTTCCCTCTAGACTGTCAGCTCGATGTGGGCATGGAATGTGTCTACCAACTCAGTGGTACTGTGCTCTCCCAAGCACTTAATATAGTGCTCTGCACTCAGTAAGGGCTCAATAAATGCCACTGATTAGTTGGTCGACTGGAAGGCGGCAGAGGGTATTATTAAAAAAAAAAATTAATCCCCCAGCACTTGGGCTCCACCTGTGGATATGACTGACCATGGGAGGTGGTGGTAGGCCTTCCTTTTCTTTAAAAATAAACTTAAAAAATCAATTCCCCCCTCGATGTTGGTGAGTTCTACCCCTCCTGGACTCCCTCTTCCTCCTCTCTGTTCCCCGCCATGCTCTGAATCCTGAGAAGTCAGGGCAGGTATAGAAACCTCTAGCTCCGGCGGAACATTTGGTGAGCGTGACTTCTACCCCTCCCAGGACCCCTCCACCTCCTGTCCATCCCTCTCCAGGGCCCTGAGCCCCAATAATAATAATAATGGTATTTGTCAAGCACTTACTATGTGCCAAGCACTACTGTAAGCACTAGGGTTGATAGAAGTTAATCAGGTTGGACACAATCTATGTCCCACATGGGGCTCACACTTTTAATCCCCGTTTTACAGATGAGGTCACTGAGGCACAGAGAAGTGACTGACCCAAGGTCAGCCAGCAGACATGTGGAGGAGCAGGATTAGAACCCAGGTCTTTCTGACTTCCAGGCCCATGCTCTATCCACTAAGCCAAGCTCTTTCCCCAAGAAGCCAGGGTGGAGAAGGGGCAGCCTTGACTCATTCAATTCATTCAATTGTATTATTAAGTGCTTACTGTGTGCAGAGCACTGTACTAGCTCCCATTGCAGGGACAGTGGGACTTGGAATGGGGAGGGACACTGATTTTGATTTTTCAAAAACATTTTCTCCATCTCTAAGTAATTCTAAAGTAAACTCATGGTGGACCGGGAACTGTCTACCATCTCTGTGACATCGTGCTCTCCCAAAGGCTAGTACAGTGCTCTGCATACAGTAAGCACTCAACAAATACGGTTGATTGATTGATCGGTTGGTTTCAGCTCCTGTCGGCGGAAACCAATAAATAAACATGGCTTAAGTTGGCAGTAACCAATAAAAAGAGGCAGCTCAGGACCGTGCTGTAAATTAACCGATTCGATTCGACTGAGTGAAGGAAGATGTGCTAGGGCACGGAGGATGGACGTAATCCAATTAGATGTAGTTTAGGCAGTCCGTGTACCCAAGAAAACAGTTTGAAAATTCCTGAGTCACATATGAGCAATAACTCACAATGAAGCTCTTTCATCTCTTCTTCGGTGTGATGCAAATAGGTAATTTTGTGATCCATTCACGAGACTGCTTTTACTCACAGGATTTAAGGCACATTCTTCCTGAAGCCTGACCTTATCAGTGAGTCAGAGCTTCTTCAGTCCTGCAAAAATCATTTAAAAAATTCATTTTAATAATAATAATAATGATGATAATGGCATTTGTTAAGCGCTTACTCTGTGCAAACACTGTTCTAAATGCTGGGGTGGATACGAGGTAATTAGGTTGTCCCACGTGGGGCTCACAGTCTTAATCCCCATTTTACAGATGAGGTAACTGAGGCACAGAGAAGTTAAGTGACTTGCCCAAAGTCACACAGCTGACAAGTGGCAGAGCCAGGATTAGAACCCATGACCTCTGGCTCCCAAGGCCATGCTCTTTTCAGGGAGCCATGCATAAGGGTCTTTTGGATTTATCAACTGCTCTGTGTCAATCACTGTATTAAAAACTGGGGAAAATACACAATAACCAATTTGAATATAGTCCCAGTCCCACATAGGGTTCATAAGCTAAAGAGGAGGGATAACAGGTACCGAATCCCCATTTTACAGATGAGAAGCCTGAGGCATAGAGAAGTTAGGTGAACTTGTCCAAGGCTGCACAGCAGGCAGGTGGCAGAGCCAGGATTTGCCTTTTACTCACCCATAAGGGCCTTTTGGATTTTAATTTTGAAGTAAACTGGAGAAGGATGTTTCTTGGCCAGCATCTTCTTTCGGGAATTCTTCGCCAAGCCCAGCAAGGGAGAACTTTGAATTTAAGAGAGTAAATCAATCTCAAAAGATCCGCTACTGGGGTTCTGATGATGATTATGGTACCTGTTAAGCACTTACTATACGCCAAGCACGGTTCTAAGCACTGGGGAAGATACAAGTTAATCAAGTTGGACATAGTCCCTGTCCCACATCCCACATAGGGATCACACAGAAGAGGTAATGAGGTAAAGACTGACTTTCCCAAGTTCACACAACAGACAAGTTGGGGAGCCAGAATAAGAACCCAGGTCTTTCTGACTCCCAGGCCCATGCTCTATCCACTAGACCACACTGCTTCTCTGCTTTTCTGTCCTTGTCTTCATGGAGCCAGGGGATTTGGGGGGCAGATTTTTCTAGAGGTTAATTTGTCACATGACCTGAATTTGAGGGGTGCAAAGGGAACCCACAAAACTCAACCAAAGCCTCTGGGGAGAATGCATCACCCTGACCTATTCCCTTTATTCACCCCACTCCCAGCATCACGGCCCTTACGTACATATCTGTAATTTCTTTATGTGTATTAAAATCTGTCTCCCCCTCTAGATTATAAGCTTGTGGTGGGCAGGGAATATGTCTGTTTATTGTTATTTTGTAGTCTCCCAAGAGTTCAGTTGAGTGTACTGCACACAGTAAGTGCTCAACTGAATGAACGAACGAATGAATGAATGAACCACCACTGGAACAAAAACTCACTAACGCTGCCCAAAATCTGTACCGGAAACCATAAAGTCCGAAAATCCTCTGATTGACTCACTGTGCTTGGGGTTTTTCCAGTCTCCCTCCTGCCCCGATATCCCAGTTCTGTCACCCTGGGAACTGCCAGATGGGTGGGTTCAGGTAGGCAGCTGGGGTGAGGGGAGCAACACAGAATCCCCAGACCCCCAGGCAGCAGCTGTCAACCAGGCCGACTCCAGACCAAGCAAGAGACGTCAACGAGCTTAGGTACATCATCTGAATTTCAATAAGAGAAGCAGGAGGCCTAGTGGATAGAGCCCGGGCCTGGGACCCAGAAAGACCTGGGTCCTAATCCTGGCTCTGCCACTTGTCTGCTGTGTGATTTTGGGCAAGTCACTTCACTTCTCCGGGTCTCAGTTGCCTCAACTGTAAAATGGGGATTTAGATGGTGAGCCCTATGTGGGACAGGGACAATGTCTAGCCCGATTAACATGTATCTCCCTCAGAGATACAGTTAGTACAGTGTACACTGCTTAGTACAGTGACCGGCACATAGTAAGCGCTTAATAAATACCACCATTATCATTAGTAGTAGTAATACAATGAGCTTACAGTCTAGAGGACAAGCTGATGGTCTAGAGTGGTCAGCGGCCCTGGATTTAGTCCAGCTGTGTCAGTGGCCTGCCATGTGATCTTGGGCAAGTTATCTATCCTCTCCGTGATTATTATTATTCATATTATAATTATTAACATCATTATCATATTTGTTAAATACTCACTATTTGTAAAAGCACTGTTCCAAGAGCTGAGGTAGATATGTTAATCAAGTCAGACAAAGTCCGGGCCCTCAAGCAAGGTGTGCCGCATCTAAGTAGGGAGGAGAATGGGCATTGAATCCTTATTTTACAGAAAGGTTAAGTGACTCGCCCAAGGTCACACAGCAGGCAACTGGCACAGACAGGATTAGAAACCAGCTCCTCTTGACACCCAGACTCCCATTCTTTCCACTACATCACGTTAATCCAGTGTACTCATATATAAAATGGAAATTGAGATTCCTTCATCTCCCTACTTCCAGAAGATGCTGAGGGGATAAAATAACTCATATCAATCATCATATTTATTGAGCACTTACTGTAGGCAAGGGAACCCAAAAAACTCAACCCAAGCCTCTGGGGTGAATGCATCACCCTGACATACTCCGTTTATTCATCCGACTCCCAGCCTCACAGCTCTTACGAACATATCTGTAATTGATGTATATTAATATCTGTCTCCCCCTCTAGATTATAAGCTCGTGGTGGGCAGGGTATATGTCTGTTTATTGTTATATTGTACTCTCCCAAGAGCTTAGTTGAGTGCACTGCACCAGTAAGTGCTCAATTGAATGAACAAATGAATGAATGAATTCATTACTGTACAAAGTGCTCAGGAGAGTAAAATATAACATAGTAGACAAGTTCCATGCCCGTAAAAAGCTTACAGTTTAGGGCATATGAAAGCGCTTTGGGGAAATCTTCAGTGACCTCCACAGATTCAAGATGGCACTGTGATCGCATATATACTCCCGCAATCTAAGGCTCCTCGGTACACCTGTGAAGAAATTTCAGGCCTCAAGAGAGGCCTGAGATGATGCCATTGAGCAGAGGAAGACTAGATCGTTTCACTCTCTCCCCCCACCTCTTACGTCAGTCCTATAAGCGCTTGTCCCATTTCTGAAAACAAGCCATCCCAGCCCGTTTTCTTTTCTGAACCAGGACAGTGCCTTGATGGCTCAGCTTTCGGCTCAGACCGTGATTCCCCAACACCACCTCGGAGTTTATATCCAGGGTGTTTGTTTGGGATGGGGTCAGGCAGAGGTTTCTTGGTTTAGTTTATGTTGGGAGTCTTGGGAGGTTGCCAAGTAATAGCACCGGACAGCATGGTCATCTCTGACTGAACTGTCTGATACTTAACAACTACATCCGGGTGTGCTTTCTTCCTCTTGCTAATTGTGTGCTCTCGGGTAACAGTAAGTGCTCGATAAATAGCATTGATTGATTGAGTGATACAAGGAAGAGGAAGCAAAGTGGAGAATGGAATGGAGTGTTTGTGTCTCATTACCAGCCTTGCTCCATTTTGAGAGGCTTCTCAGGCACAAGTTTTGCAGTCAACAAGAGGGAGTTTTCCTCGTCACTCTCAGGACTTTTCCTTTTCCCTCTCAACTGGGATTGAACTCCTGTTTTATTCATTCATTCAATCATTTATTGATCACTGTGTGCAGAGCACTGTTCTAAGCACTTGGGAAAGTGCATGTTGGGCTTATGCAAGTGAAGAATGGTTTTAGGGACTATGAGTGTCTTTGGCATCCTCACCTCTTGCTGCATCACTGATATCATCTTGGCTGCATTAAAAAAATCTAGGAGGCCACTGTGGTCCCTGAAGGCAGAACCAGGAGAAAGTGGAAAAAGAAAGGCACACCCTACGTTCCTTGAAAATGTGGCTGCATCACGGGATAGGTTTTCCCGGAGATTTACATGTTATAAGTCAGGTTCTGCTCCCGAACCTCTGGGAAAATAAAATGAAATTCATTTACGTGTTGTAGATGATCAATCAATGTCACTGCTTGGTATTTATTAAGTGCTTACCGTGAGCAGAGCACTGTCCTAGCAGTTGGGAGAGTGTAATACAACAGAGTCGGTACATATGCTTCCTGCCCATTGTGAGTTTACAGTCTTGAGGGAGAGATAGACATTAATAGAAATAATTTATAATGAGTCATTTATTGATATGTACTTAAGTGCTGTGGGGTTAAAGTGGGGGGAATACCAAAGGTCTAAAGGTCACATATCCAAGTATACCATACTGATAAATGTCAGTAAACCATTGTTTAATCTTCAGTAAACTAATTCAAAGCGTGACATCACAAACGAGGCGTTGAGTCCCCATTTTAAGAAAGAAGAAACTGAGGCACACAGAAGTGATTTGCCCAAGGTCACACGGCAGACAAGTGGAGAAGCAGGAATTAGAACCCCAGGTCCTCTGACTCCCAAATGAGGTCGTCTCCCCGATTCGACAACTTCTTAGACTATCTGCTCAACGGTCACTTTGTCAACCGGAAACAACGTGAGGGCAGAGCGTCCGCTAGAATCCATTCATTGTGGATTGCTTAAATCTCAGTCCAGGTGGGGAAGGGACAGTAAATTCGGGCGAGTTGAGCATAAGCATCGGATGAGGCATCAAGTTACTCGGGTGGCCCCCCTGGTGTGGTGTGGTTATAACTGAGAAGTGCCTGAATTTATGGACTGCAAAGCGAAGATCTGTGCCCGTCATCAAACAATCTCATTCTCAGGCATGGAGCTGTCTGATGGGGAGAGATGGAAAGAGTTTTCAGGGGTGAATCTGGGAAGCTGGTAGGGTTTCCAGTGTCCTCTCCGATTGTGGGCTGTAACTGGAGGGGAATCGTTGGAAGAGGACCAGGGAAATGTCCATCTCCCACTCCGGACTGTAACTTATGGGGAAGGAAATGAGCCTTTTTATTGTTATAGTGCAGTCTCCCAAGTGCTTAGTACAGAGCTCTGCACACGGTCAGGGCTCAGTAAATACGAGCGAACGACTATCTGAATGACCCAGCCTGAAATGCCGAGATCCAGATTTTCGAGTGCTACGATTCTGGTGATTCTCCGAGTGGGTCTGGCTCGTGAAACCCTCCTCGGGTGCAGACACAATCTGGGACTGCAGCCTGCAATATCTAACTGGTGCCTCGAAAGAGCCCAGCCCTTCCTTGGCCCCCAGACGGGCCACTGGGTCACCGAGCCTACGGCCAGTGAGCGAGTGGTCCTTGGAGAAGGCCACTCGAGCGGGAGCCTCAGCAGAGGGGACTTTGGTCCGGAAGTTTAGGAGTCTCTAGGTTAGACTCCCGAAGCCGATGAAGATCGTTCTTGACACTTCCGTCCGACTCTGAGAGCCAAGACTGTGAGTCACATCGATCCAACCCTAATGAATGCACTGAGAATCCAGCTTTGACGTGAAACTGCGTCAAGTGGATCTGGGATCCCATCCTCCACATGGGGAGTGAAACGAACCCTGGATGCGCAAGAAAACCTCAGGTATAAAGGGGCCCTTTATCTTTTATGTCTCCACCCTCTTTGGCCCCCTCCTAGAGCTGACACTCCTCAACTCCCCACCCCACCCCTTGTACTATTCCCAGGTGACTTATTATCTTCAGTGTTGTTCTTGGAAAGCAGCGTGGCCCCGTGGGAAGAGCACCGGCCTGGGAGACAGAGAGCCTGGGTTCTAATCTCGTTTCCACCATTTACCGACTGTGAGAACTTGAACAAATCACTTAACTTCTCTGTGCCTCAGTTTCCTTGTCCACACAATGGGGCTTAATACCTGTTCTCCCTCCTACTTAGAGCGTGAGCCCCATATGGGACAGGAACAGGGTGTGACCTGATTATCTTGAATCCACTCCAGCCTATAGTATGGTACTTGACAAATAATAAGCACTGACCAAATATCACAATTATTATCGTTCTTATTACTGAATGAATAGGAGGAAGGCCTACCCCAAACACCAGCACGTGGTCTTCTCTAACACAAATGGGACAAGGTTCAAGCTTGGGAATTAAAACACTCCACCTTTCTACCCTCGGATAAGGAAAGGAAGAATAGCGATCTAACGAGTCAAGGCCCTGCCTCTCCAAGACATCTTGCTCCTTTAATTGTCAACTGGTCCACTGAGCATCACTGAGGGTGTCAAGTACCCAAGGAGCTCTGGACTTGGTGGGTGGCAAAGGCATCCTGGGAGAACTGGGAGTTTCTAGACCCCTTATCCATCTGTACACTTTGGGCATTTGGTATTTGCACCACCCTCAGCCCTACAGCACTTACGTATATATCTACAAATTGTTCATTTATATTAACATCTGTGTCTCCCTCTAGGCTGCAAATTTGTGTGGGGAGGGAACGTGTCTATCCACTTTGTTGTTTAATTCATTCAATAGTATTTACTGAGCACTTACTATGTGCAGAGCACTGTACTAAGCGCTTGGAATGTACAAATCGGCAACAGATAGAGACAGTCCCTGCCCTCTGACGGGCGCACGGTCTAATCGGAGGAGACAGTACTCCACCAAGATCTTAGAACGGTGCTCGGCACACAGTAAGCACTCAATAAATACCATCGATTGACTGGCTGGACCAGTAGATGTTGTACTTTCCCAAGCATTTCACATGGTGAGGGCACAGAGTGAATGCTCAATAAATATCACAGATTTTTTTTTTATGGTATTTGTTAACCACGTATATGTGCCAGGCACTGTGCTAAGCACTGGGGTAGATACAAGCTAATCAGGTTGGGTACAGTCCCGATCCCACATGGGACTCAGTCTAAAGCCCCATTTTGCAGATGAGGTAACTGAAGCGCAGAGAAGGCACTTGACCAAGGTCACACAGTGGCAAGTGGCCGAGTCAGGATTAGAAACCAGGTCCTCCTGACTCCCAGGTCTATCCACTAGGCCACACTGCTCCTCTATTAGTCAGATCAGTGGGTGAGATTTGTCCAGTGGTCTGCACACAGTAAGCTCATCCATCTAGACTATAAACTTATTATGGGCAAGGAATGTGTCTGCTAAGGAGTCAGAGACGTGGTCTCTAATCCCGGCTCTGCCGCTTGTCAGCTGTGTGACTTTGGGCAAATCGCTTAACTTCTCTGTGCCTCAGTTACATCATCCGTAAAATGGGTATTAAGACTGTGAGCCCCACGTGGGACTTCCTGACCACCTTGCATCCTCCCCCACGATTAGAGCAGTGCTTTGCACATAATAAGCGCTTAACAAATGCCATCATTATTATTATTAAGTGCTCAATAAATTCATTCAATCATATTTATTGAGCGCTTACTGTGTGCAGACCACTGTACTAAGTGCCTGGTAAGTACAAGTCAGAAACAATCCCTACCCAAAACAGGCTCATGGGCTAGAAATGTCATTGATTGACTGGACCAGTAGATGTTGCATTTCTATTCTCCCAAAGCCTTTGTCCGTTGTTCTGCACACAGCACTGGATAACTACCACTGATTGCACTTCACCTGCCCCTCTCTTGGGCCAATGGACTGGCTCACTGCCTAGGGTCAGTCGGTCAATCTATTTATTGAGTGCCTACTGTATGCAGAGCACTGTACTAAACACTTGGAATAGTACGACACAATAATAAACACACATTTCCTGCCCACAAGGAGCTTACAGTCTGGGAGTAGGGGGGGAATTACAGTCCAGAGTAATACCTGGATAGAGCAGCGTATCCTCAAGGACATTTGCAAGAAAAGGAAGGTTAAAGTCGTGCCTCAAGAGCTACCCCCCACCCCACAAAACGAAACAGGTTGGGGACAGGTAGGAAGAAGGCCCGATTTCCAATTGGTCATCAGCCCAGCGAGCTCTGGAGGACACTGGGTTTAGTCTCAGGACCTTCCTGCTCCCTTCCTCTCACAATAGCCCCCCTTTTCCTCAGCTCTCCCTCCCCTCTCCATCGCCCCGACAGCTTCCTTCGCTCTCCCTCCCCTCCCCGCCTGACGGCACTTGGGTATATACGTACATATCTGTAATTCTATGTATTTACATTAATGCCTGCTTACTTGTTTTGTTGTGCATATGTCTATAATTCTATTTATTTCTGTTGATGCTACCGATGCCTGTTGACTTGTTTTAACGTCCTTCTCCCCTCCTGCTAGACCGTAAGCCCGTTGTGGGCAGGTATTGTCTCTCTCTATTGCTGAATGGTACTTTCCAAGGGCTTAGTACAGGGCTCTGCACAGTGAGCGCTCAGTAAATAGGACTGAATGAATGAACCATAACCACTTTAACGAGATCTTGGTTGTTTACAGGCCAGATAGCAATTAGTCAATTTCCTCTGGTAACTGGAGAGTTCCAAGGTGTGGTGGAAATGTAGATGGAGTGGAAACGTAGATCGAGTGGAAACGTATTTCTCAACTTGCACATTACTTAAGAGACATCCAACGGTTATCTGAGAAACTGTCAAAGATAGCCACTTCCGGAGGAAGGTGGGGTGAGGTGGGGGAAATGGGGAGACTGGCACTCCTTGACTGGCTGGAAGTGAGGGTAGGGAGCCATGAGTCACGAGCATAGGAGCTCAGTGGATGACCAAGGAAGGATGAGTTTGGCTTTGGTAGCGTACCCGGGGAAGACAGGAATGAGGAGGGAAGGCTTGGAATCAGCCTAAAAATCCCAGGGCTCTTTTCTCTCGTAAAGGGCTCTTTTCTCTCGTAAACTTAGGCTGTGGTTTCTCTCCATCTCTCTCTCTCACACGTGCTGATTTGGGCAACATTGGTCCAGTCAGCTCCGCTCCAAGGCCCCGAGGTGACTCTGCACATAGTAAGCGCTCAATAAATACTATTGAATGAATGAATGAATGAATGAATGAATGACTCACATGGCAGATGGAACAGATCAAGGAAAACATTGCGTAAATGATGCTCGCGAATTCATCAGAACACATGGGTATTTGCACATTCTCACTTGTCTTTTCTTACTGCAGATTAATTCACTTCCCCCAGGGTCAGGAGGAGAAAAGAGGAAGACTGGCACGGCGACAGGAAGAGGAAAACGGGGACCTTTTCTTACTTATTTACTGTTACGGTTAAGTTAAGCGCTGACTACGTGTCAAGCGTTATTCTGATTGCCGGGGTCTTCTTCAGATGCCGTCCAGTCGCTTCTGACCCCCAGCGACTCCATGGAACCACCCTCTTCAGAACATCCCACCTGCTGTCATAAAGTCATTCTATTACGCGATTGGGTAGATACAAGTTAATCGGGTTGGACGCAGTCCCTGTCCCACGTGGGGCACTCGTATCGAAACCCATTTTACGTTTGAGGAAACCGAGGCCCAGAGAAGTTAAGTGATTTGCCCAAGGGCCCTTGATTCCCTGGACTGTACTCTTTCTCCTCGGCCATGCTGCTCCCTCTTTGGGTGGCAGGAAATCTAGAGGGACAGGACATCCCCCTCACTCTTCCCTCACTCTGCTCTTCTGTGGAGGCTGCTTGTCGCTAGCCGCTGATCAGTCCTTAGTCATCCATCCCTTATCCAGGAAAATCCTGTCTCACTAGCAGCAACCCAATGACCCTTATGTTCAGATTCTACCAGCGCCTGACACAGTGAATAGAGCACGGGCTTGGGAATCACAAGGTCATGGGTTCTAATCCCGGATCTGCCACCTGTCTGTTGTGTGACCTTGGGCAATCACTTCTCTTCTCTGTGCCTCAGTTCCCTCATCTGTAAAATGGGGATTGAGACAGTGAGCCCCACAGGGGACTGGGACTGTGTCCAAGCCGATTGGCTCATATTTACCCCAGTGCTTAATACAGTGTCTGACATATAGTAAGAGCTTAACCAATACCACAATTATTATCATTATTATTAATAATTCTACTGAATTGTGCTCTCCCAAGTGCTTAGAACTGGGCTCTGCACACAGTTAGTGCTCAATCAATAGAGAAGCAGTGTGGCCTAGTGGATAGAGCACAGGCCCGGGAGTCTGAAGGACCTAGATTCTAGTTCCGGCTCTAGCCCCTCGTCTGGTGCATGACCTTGGACAAATCACAATTCTCTGGGCCTCAATTATCTTATCTGTAAAATGAGCCCCATGTGGGCCAATGGACTGTGTCCAACCTGATTACCCTGTAGCTATCCCAGCGCTTAGAACAGTGCCTGGCACATAGTAAACACTTAACAATTACTATCATTATTATTATTAATTTTTTTAAAATAGAAGGATTATCCTGACTTCCTGCCTTTCCCTCTATAAGAAAGAAATTTTTGAAAATAGACGTCTCCTGAGACTTCCTCCTTTGCTTCTGTACCGGTCAAGTCAAGTGCTGGCTAGATTGGAAAACATTCAATATTTCCTTCAAAACTTCACCGAATAGTTTCCCGGTGACATTGCTCTGCTCCTCCGAAGACGGATTCTTAAAGATCTATTCACTCCTAACTCTCTCCTGCTTCCAGTGCTGTTCATATTAGGCTGGCCTCTGAATGCCAAATTCTATCAATCAATCAGTCAATCAGTAGTATTCACTGAGGTCCTACTTAGTACTAGGCACTGTGCTAAGGGCTGGGGAAGCTTTGGCACTCTATAGGTATTCATTTCAATCTTCAAAAGGCTGACAGTTGAATGGCGGAGACAGATAACGTTATTTACAGAGAGTGAAAGCAGGAGGAAGAACAGCGACGATGATTCATTCGATCATATTTATTGAGCACTTATTGGGTGCAGAGTACTGTACTAAGCACAGGCAGCATGGCTTAGTGGAAAGAGCATGGGCTGGGGAGTCAGAGGACATGGGTTCTAATCCCGGCTCCACCACTTGTCTACTGTGTGATCTTAGGCAAACCACTTAACTTCTCTGGGCTTCAGTTACCTCATCTGTAAAATGGGGGTTAAGACTGTGAGCCCACGTGAGGCAACCTGATTACTTCATATCCACCCCAGCGCTTAGAACAGTGCTTGGCCCACAGTAAGCACTTAACAAATAACATAATAATAGTAATATAAACGTTTGTAGAAACAGACATATGCTCTATGTGCTTACAGTCTAGAGGGATGAGTGATGATGTTGATGGTGGTATTAATTGAATGCCAACCATGTTTCAAGCATTGGGCTAAACACTGGGGAAGATTCTTCCCTCTTTAAGCAACCCTCCTCTTTCACACTCTAAGTCAGCGACAGGGGTGTGATTTGCCTAAGAGGCGTTTGGTTGTCTTACAAAGTTGTCAGGCCATCTTATCGATTCTACCGAAACGGAGGCGGACAGGTTGAACTACGATCCAACATGGCACCGCCTCCCCAGGCCAGTCATATGAGGTTATCTGATAGCAGCCCGGTGTCCGCCCCCTGCGCGTGGTCCCGCTGGGTCCTGCCTCCAGGCCCTAGGGGTGAAGGGAGTCTGAATCCGAGCCCTTAGCACAGTGCTTAGCACACACAATACCACAATTATTATTCTTTTTCACATTGTGAGACAGATTGATCGAGGATCGGTATGACCTGGTGGAAAGGGCACAGCCTTGGGATCTAGAGGACCTGGATTCTAATCCCAGCTCTGCCACGTGTCTGCTGTGTGACCTTCGATAAGTCACTTCACTTCTCTGTGCCTCATTGGCCCATCTGCAAAATGCAAAATCCTCCTCCCTCCTGCTTAGACTGTGAGCCCCATGTGGGACAAGGACTTTGTCCAACCAATCTACCCCAGCGCTTAGAACAGTGGTTGACACATAGTAAGTGCTTAACAATGTCCATCAAAAGTAGAAAAAATATTTTCTTTAAATAGGAGTTAGAGTGGTTCTGGGAGTTTTCCTCTAGTAGTTGATGGCAGCATATGGGGACCAGAGAAAGGCGAGGTAATAATTCGCAGATGATGACATTTGCCAACTAGCCAAAGAAGAGAGATTTAATACAATGTTTGCCGCCAGCCAACAACAGCTGTAAGTGAGGAAGAATTTTTTGTTGTACTGTCCAGAGAAACTAAAAATGAAAACCATAAAGTAAGCTATGTCAGCACTCAGCTTTAATTGACATTTATCTAACTGTTCTTCGTCTTCCAGATGTCACTGCTGACATTCGAGTGGGTGCGACTGAAAACATCAGTGAGCGATCGACGTCCCCTGTCATGTCATTTCCATTGATAGTCGCGGTATTGGTGAAGCACTCATTATGTCCGAAACACTGTACTAAGTGCTGGGGTAGATACAACAGAATGAAGGCAGACACCCCCTGCTCTACATTGAGTTCCAAGTCTAAATAGGACAGAGAACAGGCATGTCTCTTGGGAAGCCTAGTGGAAAGAGCATAGGCCTGGGCGTCGGAGGATGTGGATTCTAATCCTGGTTCTGCCACATGTCTGGTATGTGACCTTGGGCAAGTCATTTAATGTTTCTGTGCCTCAATTACCTCATCTGTAAAATGGGATAAAGAGTATGAGCCCCATGTGGGACAGGGACTGCGTCCAACCTGATTACGTTGTATCTACCCCGGTGCTTGGCACATGGTAAGTGCTTAACAAATACCACAGTTATTACTCTCTATGCCTCCATTATCTCACCTCAAAATGGGGATTAAGACTGTGAGCCATATGTGGGACATGGACTGTGTCCAACCTGATTAGCTTATATCTACCCCAGCATGTAGTACAGTGTCTGGCACAAAGGAAGTGTGTAACAAATACCACAAAAGAAAAATATTTAATCCCCATTGTACAGATGAGGAAACTGGGACATAGAAAAGCAAAGTCATTGCCCAAGGTCATATAACAGACAAGTGGCAGAAGCAGGATTAGAACCCGGATCCAGTCTCCAGTACTGGGCCTATCTGTGTTTTCTTTTCTGCTGTCTTGGGATTTCGGGTCTTCCCAAAACCTTTCTTCTAGGAGAGTAACCCTTCTCCCTGTGTCTGGCCTCCAGGCCTATACCTGGCAACCAACAACTCATTAAGTCGTGGAACACTGTAAGCGCATTTGGGGCAGGGAACATGTGGATCAAATCAGTTATACTATACTCTCCCAAGCGCTTAGTACAGGATAATAATAAGCACTCATTAAATATGATTGATTGATTAATTGATCACGCTTGTTGCTACTCAGAGCCGAGGAACACTAAATTAAGCTGTTTAAGCTCTTTGTGGGAAGGGAATGTGATTGTTTATTGCTATATTGTAGTCTCCCAAGTGCTTAGAACAGTGCTTTGCACACAGTAAGCGCTCAATCAATAAATCGAATGAATGAATGAATGTGGCCTTTTTAAAGGGTAATCAATCACTGGCATTTGTTGAGCACTTACTGTGTGCCGAGAATTGTACTAAGTGCTTGGGAGAGGATGATACGAAACAGTTGGTAGGTGTGGTTCTACCAAGCTACCAAGCAACTTGCAGGTTCACCAGAGTTGGCCTCCTCCTTTTCACTTGGGCCAGTTTCCTCCCGGCAGATTTTCTTTAGCCAACGCTATCGGGGTGTGCCTTCCCATCTGCATTTCCTTTTTTTTTCCTCCCCTGTATTTTTTCCTCCTTGGAAATCTGGAAACGCAGCGTGTAATAGTTTCGGGTTTTATCGGCTCCCGAAAAAGCCAGGGAAGAAACCGGATGTCTTCCGGCTTCCCGGAAACCCAACCGAGGGCATGAGTACGGCACCCATGATTTGCATCTGCTACGGGTCCCCGGCCGAGGGAAGAAGAGGGAGAGGAACATTTCAGGGCAGGGCAGAGGGTGTCGCCCTGGGAGACCTGGGTTGGTTCTTCGGCTGGCTGGGGTCTCTTTCGGAAGTGGCCCCGGGGCGGTTTCTACAGGCTTGCTCTGATCCAATTAAGAAAGGTATTTTCATATCTGATGGAATCGCTGCTCATCACACTGAGCAGCAGGGTGAAATGCTTTAGAGCATGACAGGCCCTGTGGACCTCTTCTGCCCCACCTCTGGAGCCTGCGAGGGTAATAATAGGAATAATAATAATTGTGGTATTTAAGCGCTTACTATTTGCCGGGCACTGTACTAAGCATTGGGGTAGATACAAGGTAGTCGGGTTGGACACAGTCCCCGTCCCACAAAGGGCTCACAGTCTTAATCCCCATTTGCCAGGTGAGGTAACTGAGGCACAGAGAAGTGAAGTGACTTGGCCAAGGTCACCCAGCAGACAAGTGGTGGAGCTGGAATTAGAACCGACGTCCTTCTGACTCCCGGGCCTGGGTTCTATCCACTAGGCCATACTGCTTCTCCTCCTCTTTTTCCCACCCCCAGGCCACAGGCTGGGCAGGTTCTACTGTTCCCACTGTTAGAATGTTGGGGTGGTTGCGGCAGCTGTAATAATAGTCATGATGATGATGATAATTAAATAATAATGGTAGTATCTCTTAAGCACTTATTATGTACCAAACACTGGGCTAAGCATAAGGTATATACAAGAGCATCAGATCAGTCACTGTCCTTCCCCGCATGGGGCCTAGAGTCTAAGGGGGAGGGAGAACAGGTCCCCATTTTACCCAGGAGGAAACTGAGGCATGGAGAAGTCAAGTGACTTGTCTGAAATCCCAGAGCAGGCAAGAGGTAAAGCCAGGATTAGAACACAGGATTATAGAAGCAGCATGGCCTAATGGATAGAGCATGAGCCTGGCAGTCAGAGGCCCTGGGTTCTAAGGAGAAGCAGCGTGGCTCAGTGGAAAGAGCACGGGCTTTGGAGTCAGGGCTCATGAGTTCGAATCCCAGCTCTGCCACTTGTCGGCTGTGTGACTGTGGGCAAGTCACTTCACTTCTCTGGGCCTCAGTTCCCTCATCTGTAAAATGGGGATTAAGACTGTGAGCCCCACGTGGGACAACCTGATTCCCTTATGTCTACCCCTGTGCTTAGAACAGTGCTCGGCACATAGTAAGCGCTTAACAAATACCAACATTCTAATCCCAGCTCCGGCACTTGTCTGCTGTGTGACCTCGGGCAAGTTAAGTTCAGTGCTTTGCACTCAGTAAGAGCTCGATAAATGCGATTGACTGAATGAATGAAAAGTCATTTTTCTCTTAGCCCCAGGTACTTATCAGTAAAATGGGGGTTAAGACTGTGAGCCCTGTGTGGGACGTGGATTGTGTCCAAACTTGATTAGCTTCGTATATCTAGGGCCTGGCACATAGTAAGTGGTTAACAAATGACATTAAAAAAAGATGCTTGTCCGTACACATTCCTGAAGGGAGTTCTGTCATTTGCTCCAAGATTCCAGTTGGCCGGAGGCCTAGTAAGGGGAGGAGGAGGAGACATAGAAGAGGGAGATGTCCCAGAGGGTTACAAGCGCACAGGGCACAAGGACTGAGAATATCAGCTGCTCCCACCCCAACCGTCCAATTTCTTTTAGATTTCTGACCTTAGGACACTCGGAATTCACCCCGCCCTCAGCCCCAAAGCATTTATGTACTTATCTGTAAATTATATAATACCAATTCTTTATTTATTTTCATGTCTCTCCCCGCTAGGCCGTAAGCTCACTGTGGACAGGGAATGCATCTAGCAACTCTGTTATTGTACTCTCCCAAGCGCTTAGGACAGAGCTCTGCATCCGGTAAGCACTCAATAAGTACCATCGATTGATTGACTGTTTGATTGATTGAACCCGTGAGCCCGAGGTTGGGTAGGGATTGCCTCTGTTGCTGAATTGTATTGTCTCTGTTGCTGAATTGTACTTTCCAAGCATTTAGTATAGTGCTCTGCACACAGTAAGCGCTCAATAAATAAGATTGAATGAATGAAAGAATGAATGAATGAATGCATGAACTTGGTCTCTGGGGAAAACGGGCCATTCTCTAAAAAATATCTTCCTGGCTCTGGCTGGCTTAGGCTTCCACACGCTCCTGGCTTGAACTGGATCCTGGATCGTGACAGAGGTCCAGTCTGCAGATGGGCAGGGCATCAGGGAGAAGATTCATCCGGTGAAAATGTTGGCTGTTGACTAGAATTGGCCCAGGGCCAAACGAAGGCTGGGAAATTGTCCCTTTGGAGTAAAACTCCTGTTAGTGTAGGATGGGTGGGGGAATCTACCCCGGGCTCCTCTCCCCAGAGCTCACCCCAGGAGCCCTGACATCAGGACAGCCGTCTGCCCGACAGACGCCACTTTTTTATGCCCGTTTTCTCACCCAACCTCTGGTGCATGTATTAATACCATTCTGGAGTCTCGTTTGGGCTTTGTCGGCCTCCCATTTCCTTTGTCTGCACCTCCCACCTTCACCTTGCCTCTCAGCCAAATCTGGGCCAGGTGATGATTTTAAAGAAAATCATCTTAATCGAAAATCATCGGGCATTTAAATAGCCCGAGCGCTGAGGTGAGGTAGCAGGACCCTGGGGTTAAACCGAGGTGTCCTCCTCCCCCATAGGGTGTAGTAGACACCTCATTGCAATTGCTATTACTAATTGTATTTCTCCCTCTAGACTTCAAGATCGTTGTGGGCAGGGAATGCGCCTGTTTACTGTTCTAGTGTGTTCTCTCATTTACTTAGCACAGTGCTCTGCATATAGTAAGTGCTCAATAAATACAACTGACGGATTGAAGTATATTAACTAAATACTGAGTAGTGTCAAGCACAGTGCTAAGCACTGAGACCCACTCAGGATAATCCAACTAGACCTAACCCCTCTCCCATATGGGGCTCATAAATTAAAGGGGTCAGAGATATTCTCCCCCGCCCTCACCCAAATAAAGAATCTATGCCATTCTAGGTTGATAGTTGTGTGGCTTTCCAGCTGATTATTCTAATTGGAAATATTTTTATGTCTGTCACCCACAATGGAGTTCCTGCTCCTTTTGGCAGGAAATGTGTCACTTCTCTGTTTTTTTATTTTCTTTTGTTGGGTTTTTTTGTGTATTGTATTTGTTAAGCATTCATATATGCCAGGCACTGTACTAACTGCTGGGGTAGATAGGAGCTAATCAGATTGGCCACGGTCCATATCCCACCTGGGGTTTACAGTCTTAATCCCCATTTTATAGATGAGGTAACTGTGGCACAGATAAATTAAGCGACTTGCCTAAAATCCCACAGCAGACAAGAAGCAGCGCGGCGTAGTGGAAAGGCACGGGCTTGAGAGTCAGAGGACGTGGGCTCTAATCCCAGCTCCACCACTTGTCTGCTGTGTGATCTTGACAAGCCACTTAACTTCTCTGTGCCTCAGTTGCCTCATCTGCAAAATGGGGATTAACACTGTGAGCTACCTTGCAGCTACTCCGGTGCTTAGAACAGGGTTTGGCACGTAGTAATCCCTTAACAAATGCCATTATAAAAAAAAAAAAAGGGGCAGAGAGGGGATTAGAACCCAGGTCCATCTGACTTCGAGGACTGTGCTCTATCCATTAGGTCATGCTGCTTCTCTGTTTTGCACTTACCAAGCCCGTAGTACAGTGCTTTGCAATCAGAAGATTCTCCATAAATATTACAACTACTATTACTTCTACCTATTAGTACTAGTATTATTAATAAATAGTCGTATTAATTGGTAGTATTAATTACTTTACAACTACTACAACTATCACCACTACTATTTTTGAACGGGCTTCCGGCCCGAGACACTGACCTAACCTTCACCTTCTCAAAACGGCCTTCCTCACCTTGACCCCGGACGACAAATCAGTCATCGCTCTGACCAGAACGCTCTATCTCGGCGAGGCAGACAGCGGGTGAAGCAATCAGATGTTGCCCTGTCTCTCGTACCCCAAACACCGGCAACTTCCTCTCAGATTTCAGCTACCGTCATGTCATGTCCCCCAGCTAACATGGTGAAATTCTCCCCGCTTTTGGGGAACCGAGTAATAGCTAGCCCGGGCTTGGACGTCAGAAGGACCAGGGTTCTAATCCCGGTTCCGCCGCTTGCCTGCTGCGTGACCCTGGGCAGGGCACTTTACTCTGTGCCTCGGTTACCGCATCTGTAAAAGGGGGAGTAAGTCTGTGAGTCCCATGTGGGGCAGGAAGTGTGTCCAACTTGATTTGCTTGTAGCCACCCCACTGCTAAGTACAGTGCTTGGCACGCAGTAAGTGCTTAATAATATTAATAATGTTGGTATTTGTTAAGCGCTTACTATGCGCAGAGCACTGTTCTAAGCGCTGGGGCAGATACAGGGTAATCAGTTCGTCCCACGTGAGGCTCACAGATAATCCCCATTTTACCGATGAGGTAACTGAGGCACAGAGAAGTTAAGTGACTTGCCCACAGTCACACAGCTGACAAGTGGCGGAGCCGGGAGTCGAACCCATGACCTCTGATTCCCGAAGCCCACGCTCTTTACACTGAGCCACACTGCTTAACAAATACCATGGTGATTATTAGTATTATCTGTCCTCTGAGAAGTCCAATTTTATTTCAGATCAAAAAAATTAGCCTTAGGAAGGTGGTAACAGATGTAAATACCCCTCTTCATTCAATCAATCAGTCAATCAGTGGTATGTATTGAGAGCTTACCTTGTGCAGAGCACCGGGTGAGTGCCTGGAAGAGTACAGTACAATAGACTACATAAACATGATCCCTACCCCCAAGGAGCTTACAGTCTAGAGGGCCAGAGAGAGTTTTCCCTACTTGGGGTGGAAACTTAGGCACCGTTATCCCGGGAGGCCCCTGGGGAGGCATCAGGAAACTGGTTTATCATTCCAGACTATAAGCTCCTTGTGGGGAGGAATCCTGTCTCCCAACTATGCTGTCTTATAATCTCCCAAGCCCTTAGTACAGTCTTCTGCACCTAGTAGGAGCTTAATAAATACCACGGAATGACAGTGATTGATTCTCTCTTTTTTTCATCCCCTTCCCTCACTCCCTGCTTTGGGGTGGTTCCTTTGTTGGTTTGATGAAATCTGTAATTATTTCCAGCTGAAGATGGGAGAGGCCGAGCAGGCCAAACCACAACCCTGGGGAAGAGCAGTAAAGTTTCTAGGATCAGTGACTCCACCACCTCTTATCTTTCTCCTTAAGGGAGCCTGGTTGTCTGTCTCTTTGAGAAGCTCGAAATTCCAATCCATTGATCTCAATATTCATTCATTCATTCAATAGTATTTATTGAGCGCTTACTATGGGCAGAGCACTGTACTAAGCGCTTGGAGTGTACAAATCGGTAACAGATAGAGACAATTCCTGCCTTTTGATGGGCTTACAGTCTAATCGGGGGAGACAGACAAGAACAATAGCAATAAATAGAATCAAGTCCGCTGACATCAATATTATCTCATGGCGAGCTTTGAAGGAAGTTTAAGTTTGATCAGTGGCTCTTGGTATTTATTGAGCCCTTACTGTGTGCGAAGCACTGTACTAAGTATTTGGGAGAGTGCGTTACAGGAGGTAGGCTTGATCCCTGTCCTGAAGAAGCTCCAGTGGGGGAGAGACATTAAAATAATTTTCAGGTAGGGGGAAGCAACCGAGGATAAGGTTATGGACATGAGCACATGCAGAGAAAAGTGCTGAGGGGAAGTTTGAAAGAAAAATGCATTGTTGTTAAAAGCGATACAAATGGAAGAACACCAGCAATGCCATTTCTGTGTTAGACCCAGCTGCATCTAGTCAATCAATCAATCAATCAATGGCATTTATTGAGTACTTACTGTATGCGGAGCACTTTACTAAGCGCTTTGGAGAGTACAATATAGCAATGAACAGACACTTTCCCTTCCCACAGGACTCATCAGTCATTCATTCATTCAATCATATTTATTGAGAGCTTTTTGTGTGCAGAGCACTGTACTAAGTACTTGGGAAAGTAGAGTACAATAATAAACAGTGACATTCCCTGCTCCCAGTGAGTTTACACTCTAGAGGAGGATCTGCTTCCAAAAAACAACACCCGGATGCATGAAATCTCCTTGCGAGTAGGGAACGTGTTTACCAGCTTTATTATATTGTGCTCTCCCAAACATTTAGTACAGTCCTCTGCACGTAAGTGGTCAATAAATGTCATTGATTAATTGATCATAAGAACTGTGTGCGGTTGAGGCCCCCCACACCCAACTCAGCAGCCATTCCCTGATGTTAGAGATGGGCTGTCAAACACTCTGAATTTTCACTCTGAACTTCCTCCCTAACTTTCCCTCTGGTGAGCCAGCATGAGTTACTCATCCATGGATCTATCCATCCCCTCTATGCACAGGTGCCTAGGTGATACAGAAGGAAAAGGGAGAAGGGGAAATGAGGGCTATTTGTAAATTATTTTGGACCGTCTCCCTCCATTAGAATGTCAGCTCCTTGCAGGCCGGAAAAGTGATGTGGGCCTTTCATCTTTTGTATCCTCTCAAGCTCTTACACCCGGGAGGTTCACGAGAAATCCCACTGATAGATGGATTGATCCATCGATTAATTTCGCAGATCAAAAGTTCCAGGACTCTACAGTAAGAACAGACAATATAAATCAATGAAGTCCTGAGGTAATGAATCCAAAGCCGACGGCTAGCTGTAGGGAAAGGAGGAGGGGCCATCTAAGCGGAAAAGTAGAAGTCCCCCTGGGATCGAACTTCTCAAACAGGGTTTCCTGGAGTGGGAAGGGAAACTAGTTTTCCTGAGAAACGTAAACAAGAGTCTCAATCTGAGAACAGAGCCCCAGCGGAGGTAGAGAAAGTCATGAGAGAGGGTGAGGCGGTAGGCTGGCTGAAAACGTGACGACGGTGCCCAACTTGGGGCCAGCCATAGCCGGTGGCACAATGCCCCCTGTCAAATTAGGAATTTCCCCCTCCTTAGGGGCAAGATTATTAACTTTCTCAACTCCACTTGGCAAAAATGAAGAGAGGGCAACGTGGGCAGACTCAGGTTCGTCACTCAGTGTGGGTGAACAGGTTTTTCCTGAATGGACTTTTCAGAAGACTTATCTGATTTGGCCACGGTTCCCCTCAGGACATCCTAAACCCACAAAGTGCCCAGGGGGTAGGTCATGGCCCAGTGGTTTGGAGGTGACAAACAGGAACAGCCCGCCCACCAGGCCTATCCCAGGAACTCTAGTGTACAAAGTCAAATACAGTGCCAAGCACTTAGTACAGTGCCCTGCACACAGTAAGCACTCAATAAATTCAATTGATGATTGATTGTATAAAACAATTCAGGTTTGGCTGTCTTCCATCCCCGTCTCTGCTTCACTTATTAGTTCCTCAGTTTCTTCATCTGTGAATTTTTTTTTATGGTATTTGTTAAGTGCTTACTATGTGCCAGTCCCTGAACTAAGCACTGGCGTAGATATAAGCTAATCAGGTTGGACCCAATCTATGTCCCTCGTGGGGCTCACGGTCTCTAACCCCAGTTTACAGATGAGGGAACTGAGGTCCAGAGAAGTGAAGTGACTTGCCCAAAGACACACAGCAGGCAAGTGGCAGAGTCGGGATTAGAACTAGGTCCTTCTGACTCCCAGGCCCGTGCTCTATCCACTAGGCCACTAAATAAATACCTGTTCTCCCTCCCTCTTAGACCCTTGTGGGACAGGGATGATGTCTAATTCAGTCCATCACATTTATTGAGTGTTTACTCTGTGCAGAGCACTGTACTAAGTCCTTGGGAGAGGACAATATGACAATAAACAGACACATTCCCTAATCTTTCTTTATGGTATCTTCTAAGTGCTTCGTGTGGTGTTTGTTGTCTATTACACTTTTAAAATACCACAATTATTATTATTATTTGTTCTCAAGGAGACCACAAAGTAATCCTCGGGGTCAAAACAGGGCAGGGCAGGGTGGGAGCGAAAAGTCAAGCTCCAGGGTTCAGATGTCAATATTTATACTGGGAGCCCCATGAGGGACAGGGACTGTGTCCACTCCGATTAACCTGTATCTACCCAAGTGCTTAGAACAGTGCTTGACACATAGTAAGTGCTTAACAGAGACATCTGGGCCTCAGTTCTCTTGTTCGCTCTCCTACTTAGACTTTGAGCCCCATGAGGGACAGGGACTGTGTCTGACCTGATTAGTTTGGATCTACCCCAGAGCTTAAAACAGTGCTCGATACGTAGTAAGCACATGACAAATACTAAATAATAGTAATAGCACAAATGTCCAGGTGAATTTGGAGTCTGCATAAGGCATAGATTACACAGACTGGCTTAGAGAAGCAGCGTGGCTTAGTGGAAAGAGCCCGGGCTTGGGAGTCAGAGGTCGTGGGTTCTAATCCCGACTCCACCACTTGTCTGCTGTGTGACCTTGGGCAAGTCACTTCACTTCTCTGGGCCTCAATTACCTCATCTGTAAAAATGGGGATTAAAAAATGCGAGCCCCACGTGGGACAATCCTTACCCTGTATCTACCCCAGCGCTTAGAACAGTGCTCTGCACATATCAAGTGCTTAACAAATACCATAATTATTATTCCCTTGTCTCCACAAATCCCATCCACATCTCTCAAGGCCAACAGATTCGATAATAATGATAATTAGGGTATTTGCTAAGCGCTTACGCTGTGCCCAGCACTATTCCAAGTTTCCAAGCGCTGAGTCTCTACAAGTCGATCAGGTTGGACACAGTCCCCGTTCCACACGGGGTTCACACTCAACCTCCATTTCACTGAGGCCCAGAGAAGTGAAGTGACCTGCCCAAGGTGATGCAGCAGACATGTGGAGAAGCACTGTAACCCATTACCACTCTCATGAGCCCCTGGGGCTGTTAAGCAGCAGATGGAAATCTCCTTCATCTGATGTTATCTTCCACTCACCCACACGGCTCCTCTTGGGTAGACATGGTGTCAGAGATCTGCTAGCTGAGACGGAGCTAAGCCGGAGAATCAGGTCAAGCCCCGGGAGGTCCAACTTCACAACCCTGCTGGGAGATGAGCTATTCTTTGGCCTCTCTCAGCCTCGGTTTCTTTTCCCAAAAGGGGCCTCCAAAGTAGGTCACTGCTTCTACCAAGTAGGACAGTGGTATTGTCGAGCTGCTTTCTGTTTTACTCCTCACAGCAGGAGTGCAGTCTTTGTAAACACGTTGGGGTGTGTGTTTTCGGTGTGTGCGTATTCAGTGGGCACCTGTGAATAGAGAGGACAGTTCTCTCTCAATCGGTCAATAAATCCACGGTATTTATTGAGCAGTGGCCGCGAGCTTGGGAGAGGACCATATAACAGTTGGTAGACCCATTCCCGGGCCACAAGGAGCTTACAGTTCCCCATCTGGAAAGCGGGGATAAGAAGCTGGCTCTTCCTACCTCTTAGATAGTGATCCCCTCCATGAGGGAAGTCACTTAACCTCTTTGGGCCTCAGTTTCCTCGTCTCTAAAATGGGGACGACAAACATTCTGAGCCCCATGTGGGACAAGGAATTTATCGTAACCGTCTTGTCTCTGTTGTATTGTACTCTCCCAAGCACTCAGTACAGTGCTCTGCACCCGGTAAGTGCTCAATAAATGCCATTAATTGATTGACAACCTGGTAATTTAGGACTTTAAGAAAAAATAACAGTAACAATGTTACTAATGATAACTGTGGTATTTGTTAAGTGCGTACTATGTGTCAAGCACTGTGCTAAGCGCAAGGATAATTACAAGATTATTAGATTGAACACATGCGACTCTTGAGTGCTTTAAGTTTAGTTTCCTTAGTGCTGACATCACTAGCACTCAAAATGTTGACCAGTAAAATCTCAGGGTAATAGAACATATGGGCAGCCCAGCAAGGCCTGGATTATCAGTTTTCTTGGGCAAATAGAAAATGGACATTTTAATGCATAATAAACAGATCTACCGCTAAGATCTATAATAAACGTATCCATTGTTTTTTTGTCTTGCTTTGTTTTGTTTTTGCTGAACGTTGTTTCTGCAGAAGTAATACGAGTCCACCAAGTAATTATCGAGAATCAATCTCTTGGAAATTGACTCCCACTTCACTCCTTTGTCTTCTCCAACTCTTTCTCTTTAAAGAAAGGGGATCTCCATTTGCACACCTTTCCACTACAGCAGAATTTTCCTGGGCGTTCCAGTTTCTTGGAAGAGAGTAAACTAAATTCCTCCCATCCTCTTCCCCTTCTTCCCAATCGGTTAATTAATGCGCCCTACTTACTGAATGCTTATTATGTGCAGAGCCCTATACTTGCTCAGGGCTTACCCTGAAGCAGCTTTCAATTCCCTGAATGGTCTCCAACTGTCTGCAGCCCGTGTGAATTTTAAGTGCCATGTTGGCATTCTTTAATCTAAAAGCATCTCCCTCCTGGTGTGTTCTTTAATGAGGAAATGTATTGTATCTTATTTTATTCTATCCAGCACTTCCTGCAACTTTTTTCTGTGCCTTCAAAATGGTGAGGCACAGTCCGATGCTAAAAGGTAGCTGCTTGTAACTATTCCCATCCCGCTAATTTCCTACCACATCCCTGCCGATGCACTTCGTTCCTCTAATGCCAACTTACTCACCTACCTTGATCTCACCTGTCTCTCTGCTGACCCCTTAATAATAATAATGGCCATTATTATTATTACTATCATTGTACTTGTCAACTGCTTACTATGTGCCAAGCACCGTTCTAATCTCTGGGGTAGATACAAGTTGATCAGGTTGGACACAGTCTCTGTCCCACATGGTGCTTGCACTCTTAATCCCCATTTTACAGTTGAGGTAACTGAGGCCCAGAGAAGTGAAGTGACTTACCCAAGGTCACAGAGCTGATAAATGGCAGAGCCGGGTTTAGAACCCATGACCTCTGACTCCCAAGCCCGTGCTCTTTCCACTAAGCCACGCTGGTGCGTGAATACACATAAGAACGGAACAAATGCCATGACCGGGTCTGACCTTTAAGGAGCAGCACTGCCTAGTGGTTAGAGCACAGGCCTGGGAGTCAGAGGACGTGGGTTCTAATCCCAGCTCTGCCACATGTCTGCTGTGTGACCTTAGGCAAGTCACTTCACTTCTCTGGGTCTCAGTGACCTCATCTGTAAAATGGGGATTAACACAGTGAGCCCCATGCGGGACAGGGACTGTGTTCAACTCGATTTGCTTATATCCACTGCAGCTCTTAGTACAGTGCCTGGCACATAGTAAGCGCTTATCAAATATCTTTCATCCAGCTCAGGATTCTGTCTTTACAGTGGCAATCGGATACTTGGAAAAACTATGTGGTCTACGCTTGTCCTTCACATTCAACATCGTGGTTGTGGATGGACCAACCTGTTATCCAGGCAAATAGTTTCTGGTTGGGTGACACCCCCTGCCAGATGTTGAGGGTGGCGAGAGGCCATCCGCGTGAGCGCTCCTGGTCCCACTAATGAGGAGAGCCCATCTTCCTCTGGGTCTGAGCCCATCTTCTCCTCTGGAAGAAGCAGCGTGGCTCAGTGGAAAGAGCACGGGCTTTGGAGTCAGGGCTCATGAGTTCTAATCCCAGCTCTGCCACTTGCCGGCTGTGTGACTGTGGGCAAGTCACTTCACTTCTCTGGGCCTCAGTTCCCTCATCTGTAAAATGGGGATTAAGACTGTGAGCCCCACGTGGGACAACCTGATTCCCCTATGTCTACCCCGGCGCTTAGAACAGTGCTCGGCACATAGTAAGCGCTTAACAAATACCAACATTATTATCCTCTCTGGATTGTAAACTCCTTGTGGGTGTAGAACGTGTCTACCGACTCTGTTGTATTCTCCCAAGTGCTTAGTACAGTGCTCTGCACACAGTAAATGCTCAATAAATACCATTAATTGACTGTTGGGTAAAGCTGTGGGAGTTCAAAAGGTTATGTGTGTCTAGACTGCAAGCTCACTTTGGGCAGGGAATGTGTCTGTTTATTGTTACATTGTACTGTCCTGAGCGCTCAGTACAGAGCTTTGCCCACAGTAAGTGCTCAGTAAATACGACTGAATGAATGAATGAATGTTGGACCTCCTTCCTATTTAGATTGTGACTCCAAGAGGGACAGAGATTCTGTACTACCTGATTAACTTTTACCTATGCTTAGTACAGTGCTCGGCACATGATAAAGTTAAGAAATATCGTTATTATTGTTGGAGGGGATGAGGGGACATGGGGAAATAGAGAAATAAGGAAACTCTGTTGTGTGTTACCTCAAAAAGAGATGGCTCACATCTCTGTCTTTGGGGCCGATGTGGAACATTTTTGGGGGGGAGGTGGGGTGGAATGGAAGACCATAAAGCCCCTGACCTCAACCTGTGCCGGAAACAAAGTTTCCAAGCTCATTCTAGGCGTTGTAGCAAAGTGAGCCATAAGAAGACTATCCCTGGACCAATTGCTATCATCATCAAGATCATCAATCATATTTATTGAGCACTTAGTGTGTGCAGAGCACTGTTCTAAGTGCTTGGGAGAGTACCATAAAACAGACACATTCCCTACCTACCATGAGCTTACAGTCCAGAGAGAGAGCCCCATATGGGACAAGGACTGCATCAGAGTTGATAATCTTGCACCTACCTCAGTACTTAGCATTGCAGTCAGTTAAAAAGCCATTATTATTACTCTATCATTATTACTCTTATTGCTCCTAAATGTTTCCGAGATGACTGGTTTGGCATCAGTTCTCATTTTCTCCATATCGTCATGATCAAAGTCAGTGGTATTTATTCAGTCCCTACTCAGTACAAACTATTACTACTCACTACAAAGTCACATTAACTCAATCACTCATCCCATCCCACTTGGGTTACCGCATTAGCCTCCTTGCTGACCTCCCAGCCTCCTGTCTCTCCCCACTCCAGTCTAGTTGCCCTGATCATTTTTCCACAGACATGTCACCTCGCCCCTCAAAAAATTCCAGCGGTTGCCCATCCGTCTCTTTGTCAGACAAAAACTCCTCAACATTGGCTTTAAAGCAGTCCACCACCTTGGCCCCTCCTATCTCTCCTCGCTTCTCTCCTTCTACAACCCAGCCCACACACTTCACTCCTCTAGTGCCAACCTTCTCACTGCGCTTTTATCTCGCCTATCTCGTCGCCAACCCCTAGCCCACCTCCTGCCTCTGGCCTGGATCAGTAATTTGGGCTTTTTTTGGGCTTTGGCAAGTTTGGGCTTCATCTCATGCCCAGACCACCTTGTTTTCCCACTGTATTTTCCCTTCAGAGAAAGGTCCTGGCTCTGTGGAGCTGCGAGGGTGGGAAATGAGAGGGAGGAAATGAAAAGGAAAAAAGAAGATGAGATTTGGGAACTGGACCAATGTGGTTGCTGGAGGTATGGGGTGAGGGGGGAAAGGTCAGACCCCAGAACCTGCCCCAGGAGACAGGAGACCAGCTCCGCAGAGAGTGTCTGTGCTTTCCACACCCTTCCCTGTCCCCTCCCCCTGTTTGCACCTGGTGGTGATGAGGAGTCGGAGTTGGGGGATGAGGACGAGGTGGAGAGGGGTGGGAGGGGTTGGGGAGGATAGACCATCAGCCCGCTGTGGGCAGGGATTTTCTCTATTTGCTGCTGAATTGTACTTTCCAAGTGATTAGTACAGTGCTCTGCACATGGTAAGCGCTCAGTAAAGACGATTGAATCGAATGATTGAATGAATGAATTAGGCGTCATCTCCCGAGTCCAGGTATGCTGACAGCAGGGTGAGGGGACCAATTCACCCTCCACAACACTTCCAGGCCCCAACTGTCAATCAGGCAGACTCCTGGACCTCCTGGAGAGGTAGGCAGGGGCAGCCCTGCCTGCCTGGCCTCAAACATTCATTTATTCATTCAATTTATTTATTTATAATGTATTTATTGAGCACTTGCTGTGTGGAGATCGCTGTGTGGGAGAGTACACTATAACAATAAACAGACACATTCCCTATCCACGATGAGTTTACATTCAGCAACAAACAGCTTTGAACCCATCCTAACTTAGAGCACATTTTACTGTTCCCTGACCCCTTCTAACTGACATGGAAAGGACACATTTGCACGCTTAGGAAACCTTGCCAAAGGATTTTTTTCAAAACAAGAATGGGTTTGGCATCAAGCAGACGCAATCTGACCCTTCGACCCCGGGCTTCTGTTAGAAAAGTCCCCGTTTCTTCCCTGTTTCTGTGTCTCTAGGTGCATCCTCCGAAATGGAGGCGATCCCAAGGCATTTACAAACAGCTGCCGCCTCTCTGCCCCGGTTTGCCCCACAATGGCTTATTGTTCTATTCCCCAGGTGGCCAGTTGCTGAGAGCCCAAGCAAAGGGGTTTGCAGGGGAAAAAATATCCTTGGGAAATTCCAGTGTTCCCACATCACTAGCAGGGAATGAAAGTAAACAAGGATGAGGCTTGGAAGCTTTCTTCAGTGAGATCACCCTGACACCCTTCCGGATCTGCCTTTACAATCGAGGCAGCTGCTAACCTGCTGCCAGCGTAGGTCAGAGAGAAGAATGCAAACAACCACTTCGGGAGGTGAAGAGAGGTAGAGGTTTCAAAGCGACCCGACCCAGAGAGAACCTATACAAATGTTATTTGTTTAGTAGCAACTTCTGAGGCCGGAGATAGGCTTCACTGCGAGCGAGACGGAGCCAAAGAAAGGCAAGGAGACAGAGAGAAAAAAACTGAGTCAGAGAGAGAGGCATAGAAACATGAGCTACAATCCCCCACCGGTGCTTAGAATAGTGCTTTGCACATAGTAAGCCCTTAACAGATGCCATCATCTTTGTTATTATTGTTATTTTTCTATGAAAACATTCAGGACATGTTACCCCACTCCTCAAGAAACTCCAGTCGTTTCCCATCTACCTCCTCAATAAACAAAAACACTTCACACATTGGCTTCGAAACACTCAATCATCTTGCCCCCTCCTACCTCACCTTGCTACTTTCCTAGTACAACCCAGCCCACACACTTCACTCTTCTAGTGCCAACCTGCTCACTGTACCTCGAGTTCATCTACCTCACTGCCAACCTCTCGCCCACATCCTTCCTCTGGCCTAGAACGCCCTCCCTGACTCTCTCCCACTTCAGAGCCTCATTGAAGAAATATCTCGTCCAAAAGGCCTTCCCTAACTTAGCCCTCCTTTCCTCTTCTCTGACTCCCTTCTGCATCTCCCTGACTTGCTCCCTTTATTCACCCCCCCCAGCCCGTCGGCACTTAGTGCATATCTGTAATTTGTTTATTTATATTAATGTCTACCTCCCCCTCTAGACTGTAAACTCCTTTTGGCCAGGGACTGTGTCTGTTTATTGTTCTAATGTACTCTCCCAATCACTCATGCCCATCAGCTGGACTTTTCCTTTATTTTCTCGCATGGCATAGTGGATAGAGCAAAGGCCTGGAAGTCAGAAGGTCCTGGGTTCACATCCCGGCTCCTTGTCTGCTTGTCTGTCTGTTTACACTTGACTGCTGTGTAAACTTCGGCAAGGCCACACATCTGGAAAATGGGGATTGAGATTGTGAGCCCCATAGGGGATAGGGACTGTGTCCAGCCTGATTTGCTTGTCTCCACTCCAGCGCTTAGTACAGTTCCTGGCACATAGTAAATGCTCAACAGATACCATAATTATTATTATTATTATTCCCCCCCCCTTTCTTTTGTCTTCCTAAAATCTCCATCCTCTTTTCCCTTTTTCCCTTCTCCAGACTAGCCAAAAGCCCCTCTGGCCACTGCCTAGCCTTGCTCCTGGCCCTTGGAACTAAAGAGTTTGGTGAGCCCTGCAGGTAATAATAATTGTGATTTTTAAAGCACTTACTATGAGTCAGACTCTGTGCCCTTAGTACACTGCGTGGAAAGAGCATGGATCTGGGAGTCAGAGGACCTGTGTTCTAATTCTGGCTCTGCCACCTGTCTGCTGGGTGATCTTGGGCAAGTCATTTAACTTCTCTGGGCCTTAGTTACTTCATCTGGAAAATGGGTATTAAAGCTGTGAGCCTCACATGGGACATGGGCCGTGTCCAACTGATTGTCTTGTATCTACTTAGCTCAGTGCCTGGCACATAGTAAGTGCTTAACAAATACCACCAAATATAAAATAAGATGGGAAGCAGCATGGCCTAGTGGAAAGAGCACAGGCCTGGGACTCAGAGGACCTGGGTTCTAATTTGGTTCTGATATCTGTCTCCTGTGTGACCTTGGGCAAATCACTTAACTTCTTTGTGCCTCCGTTTCCTCAACTGTAAATGGGGATTCAAAACCTGTGATTCTCCCTCATACTTGGAATGTGAACCCCATGCAGGACAGGGATTGTGTCCAACCATATTTTCTTGTATCTAACCCAGCATATAGAGCAGTGCTTGACACACAGTAAGTGCTTAACAAACACCATAATTATATGACAGTGGGAATTAATGGTTAGAGGGGTTAGATGATTCAAAAAGGTCACCATGCCTGACATTTTCGATGCAAATTTCTAATGGGGGTTTTTTACAGTATTCGTTAAGTGCTTACTCCGTGTCAAACACTGTTGTAACTGCTGGGGTAGGTACAGTTAACTAGGTCAGACACAGTTCCTATCCCACAAAGAGTTCACAATTTACGTAGAAGGGAGAAGAGGTATTTAATCCCTATTTTACAGTTGAGGAAATGGAGGCACAGAGAAGTTAAGTGACTTGCCCAAGGTCACATAGCGAACAACTGGCAGAGCCGGGAATAGAACTCAGGTCCTCCAACTCCCAGACCCACGCTCTTTCCACGTAGGCAATGGTGCTCTTTTTATGTTATGTTCTACCACTCCTAACAATAATGACAATAGCCATCACGATCAATAATAATAATAATAATAATGTTGGTATTTGTTAAGTGCTTACTATGTGCCGAGCACTGTTCTAAGTGCTGGGGTAGACATAGGGGAATCAGGTTGTCCCACGTGGGGCTCACAGTCTTAATCCCCATTTTACAGATGAGGGAACTGAGGCACAGAGAAGTTAAGTGACTTGCCCACAGTCACACAGCCGACAAGTGGCAGAGTGGGATTCGAACTCATGAGCCCTGACTCCAAAGCCCGTGCTCTTTCCACTGAGCCATGCTGCTTCTCCAGAGATCACCTCATCTCTAGCCCATCTTTAAACCTCAGGTAGGCAGCATGGCTTAGTGGATAGTGCAAGGGCCTGGGAGTCAAAAGCTCGTGGGTTCTAATCCCAGATCCTCCACTTGTCTGCTATGTGACCTTGGGGAAGTCACTTCACTTCTCTGACCTCAGTTCCCTCATCTGTAAAATGGGGATTGAGACCGCGAACCCCACGCGGGACAGGGACCGTGTCCAATCTGATTTGCTTATGCCCACCCCAGCGTTTAATACAGTTCCTGTACTATAGTAAGAGTAAGTCTCTATAGTGTATGTACTATACTATAGTACATAGTAAGCACTTAAATACCATTATTATTATTATTACCATTAATTATGTTCCTCTTGTGGCCGTCAGATGTGAACTGGATCCCGATCAGACTTATCCCGAACTTTCCCTAGTTTAGGAAGTCTTGCCACCACAGGCCCAGGGAAAGCACTCAGATTTAATCACCCTGAAATTCAGGAAGGGGAACTTGCCTTCCTGCCCTCACCTGCATTATTGGCCCCATGGTCTGTCACTCTGGCTGGGTGACACCACTTGGAAATGAGTTGGGCAAAGGGAAGTGGCTGTGTCAGAGTTTACAAAACCAAAAGTCAAACAGGATGACATAAGGCTGAAGTCAGCACAAAATGCTAAAGCAATTCCTGGTATTCATAGTAACCCCAATAATCTGGAAGCAATAATAATAATGGTCATAATAATTGTGGTATTTGTTAAGCACTTACTACGTGCCAGGCACTGTACTAAGCTTTGGGGCCGGCTACAAGCAAATCAGGTTGGACACAGTCTCCGTCCCATCAGGGCTCACAGTCTCCATCCTCATTTTACAGATGAGGTAACAGACTCCCAGAGAAGTGAAGTGACTTGCCCAAGGCCACACAGCAGACAGTGTGGCCCGATGGAAAGAACAGGAGACTGGTAGTCATGAGTCACTCAAGTCCTCTGGTTCTCAGTTTCCTCATCTATAAAATCAGGATTAAACATTTGTCCTCCTCATCTCTTAGATGGTGAGTCCCCTGTGGAATCGAAGCTATTCCTTGGTCATCTTCTAGCCAGTCACCTTCTCAGACTCTTTCCCCCTTAGGACAGTTAACTTTCTTAAGAGAGCAAGCTTCTTGAAGGCAGGGACCATGTGTTTGCCTCTCTTCATTCAATCGTATTTACTGAGTGCTTACTGTGTGCACAGCACTGCACTAAGCGCTTGTCATCCTACCCATAATGCTCCATGCGATGCTTTGTACTCCGTGGGGATTCAATAAACACCGACCATCTTGAGATTTCTCTTACGGCGATTGCTATTTTTAAAATTTCAAGTCAGTTTGCATACAGCTCTCTCTCCCTCTTCTCCAGACCTCACCCCTGTGTCATCAATTTCATAACCGTTCGAAGCCGCACGTTGAGGAGTCATCAAGAGATGAAGCTGGCGGAAGTCGCCTCTGTGGGCAGAAAGGATGTCCTCTTTCAGCAAGAGGCCAGTTTCTAGATAGCCATTCCTTAGAGTTAACACACCTCTGTTCTCTCCACCCTAACTCAACTCTGATTTCTCTAAACCGGAGAACAAGCCGATTAACTTTGAAACAGCGGACATTTAGAAGTGTGTGGATGAGTGAATGAGCTCCTAACTGAGAGCTGAGTTCTGGGAAAGTCTCCCGTAAAGGCAAATTCACGCAGCGAAGGTTACGGTCACAAGGAGCTTCTTTCAATAATGTAGCGCAGCTTTGGGCTACAGAACAAAAATTCCCTAATTCTCCAACAGCGTCCTGAACGAAGTGTGTGGTGAAAAGCCTAGTGGATAGAGCGTGGGACTGACTGTCAGGAGGACCTGGGTTCTAATTCAGTCAGGCAAACGTATTTGTTGAGCCCTTACTGCGTGCAGAGCATCTTACTAAATGCTTGGGAGTTTACACCAATGATTCATTCACAAATTTATTGAGCGCTTACTGTGCACAGAACACTGTACTAAGCACTTGGGAGAGTACGATATAACAATAAACAGACACCATGATGGAGAAGAGCCTTTCCCTTACCCCAGCCTAAAGTGGGATCTACAGTGGGTTCCACTTTCGGCCTATCAGAACATATAGGACAGAATCCCAAATATTGAGCTAGAGTAATAATAATAATAATAATGTTGGTATTTGTTAAGCCCTTACTATGTGCCGAGCACTGTTCTAAGCGCTGGGGTAGACACAGGGGAATCAGGATGTCCCACGTGGGGCTCACAGTCTTAATCCCCATTTTATAGATGAGGTAACTGAGGCACAGAGAAGTTAAGTGACTTGCCCACAGTCACACAGCTGACAAGTGGCAGAGCTGGGATTCAAACTCATGACCTCTGACTCCAAAGCCTGTGCTCTTTCCACTGAGCCACGCTGTACTCAATGAATGCAAAGCACCGATTGGTTATGTGAAGTCAAACCCGACCCTCCACATTTTGTTTCATTCATCTTTTTATAACGGTATTTGTTGAGCACTTACTATGTGCCAAGCACTGTTTTAAGCACTGGAGTAGAATCAAGTTAATCAGGTTAGGCACAGTCCCATGTCCCACATGGGGCGCACGGTCTTAATCCCCATGTTACAGATGAGGTAACTGAGGCTCTGAAAAGTTAAGTGACTTGGCCAAGGTTACACAGAAGACAAGTGACAGAGCTGGGATTAAAAACCAGGTCCTCCTGACTGCTAGGCCCGTGCTCTAATAATAACAATAATGGTGGTATTTGTTAAGCGCTTACTAGGTGCAAAGCACTGTTCTAATCACTGGGGGGATACAAGGTGATCAGGTTGTACCACGTGGGGCTCACAGTTTTCATCCCTGCTCTACCCACTAAGTCACTCTGCTTCCTTGGGAGGAGGCCAGTCATGGAAGAAGGATGGCCGTGGGTGGACAGTTAGTGGAGGAGGATATCCATGGGAATAATAATGATTGCGGTAATTGTTAAGCACTTACTGTATACCAAGCACTGAAGTAAACGCTGGGCATAAATACAAGATAATCAGGTCTCACATGGGGCTCACATTCTAAGTAGGAGGGAGTACAGGTATTGCATCCCCATTTTACAGATGAGGGAACTGAGGCAGAGAGAAGTTAAGTGACTTTGCCCTAAGTCACACAGCAATTCCTCGTAGTGGAACTGGAATTTGAACCCAGGTCCTCTGACTCTTGGGCCCGGGCTCTTTACACTAGGCCACACTGTTTCTATGGAGTGGGAAGAGGATGGCCAAGGTAGGAGGATGGCTAAGGTAGGAGGATGGCTTTTGGAGGAGGATGACCTTGGAAGGACAGTGTAACTAAAATGGAGAGGATTTTGCAGTTGGCATTTCCTTGGTTGGTCCTATGTGGTGCTCCTCAGCCACGTCCCATAAAACCATTCTTCTCTTGAGAATGACATCGTATTGGTGGTCTGGTTCTACTCCAGGCTCAGTGTTTCCAGGTAATTCTTCCAGGGGTATTTCCAGGCACCTCACACAAATCTGCTTGTCTTGGAACAGGAAGTGAGGAAAAGTTCATCCAGTAGATTTGGGGTGGGAAAGCTTTTTCCTGCTTTCAACGTACTTCCGGCTCTCATTCACGCTGACTTCCTCATTCCTGGAGTAGGGAAATCACAGAAAACAAGCTGGGATTTCACCCACTGAGGAATGCGATTGAAGCAAGAAAGGGAAATAATAAGCCAGAAGAAACTGTGGAACAGATCCCATCAGAACAGTTCCCAGGGCCCATTCTACCGCCAGGAACCAGGCAAGAATTCCAATGTGGAATTCACTCATTCAATTGTATTTATTGAGCGCTTACTGTGTGCAGAGCACTGTACTAAGCGCGTTGGAAAGTACAATTCGGCAACAGATAGAGACAATCCCAACCCACCAACAGGCTCACAGTCTAGAAGGGGAAGACAGACAACAAAACAAAAGTAGACTGGCATCAATACCATCAATAATAATAATAATAATTATGGTATTTGTTAAGCGCTTACTATGTGCAGAGCACTGTTGTAAGCGCTGGGGTAGACACAGGGTAATCAGATTGTCCCACGTGGGGCTCACATTTTTTAATCCCCATTTTTACAGATGAGGGAACTGAGGCACAGAGAAGTTAAGTGACTTGCCCAAGGTCACACAGCAGACAAGGGGCAGAGCCGGGATTAGAACCCATGACCTCTGACTCTCAAGCCCGGGCTCTTTCCACTAAGCCACGCTGCTTCTCTTTATCAAAATAGATAAATTTTGCTTATCAAAATAAATAGAACCGTAGATAAGTGCACATCATTAATAAAATAAATAGAGAAATAAATACGTACAAATATATACAGAAGTGCTGTGGGGAGGGGATGGGGGTAGAGCAGAGGGAGGGAGTAGGGGCACTGGGGGGGACGAGCATGGATCATATTTAAGAAATCATAAAGTTGAGAAGAGTGGAAAATTCAGCACTCGATTCAAGACTGCTGGATTGGATGATTTCAATCGTTTCTGGCCACCGCTTCCGAGATTTCTAGGGTGATAGCTAAAACCTGTAACAGTCCTTTAGAACATCAGTTACCCAGTGGCCGTTTCTCTGGAAACCGTGTCATTCTGCAGACAGAATCATTTGGGTGTTTTCACTCTGCTTCCTGGAGTGTCATTTTCCAGTAGAATCACTGGAGTGTTCCCACTCCGCCTTCTGAAGGGAGCAGGACTTTTTCTTGAAGTCAGTCCAATCTGGCAAGGCCTAGGCCCTTAGCACAGCACTTGACACATAGCAAGCAATCAGTCGATCAACTGTATCTGTCGAGCACTTACCTTGCACAGAGCACTGTGCTTGGAAGGTGATAATAATGATAATACTAATGGCATTTGTTAAGAGCTTACTATGTGCCAAGCGCTGTTCTAAGCGCTGGGGGGGATACAAGGTAATCCGGTTGTTCCACATGGGGCTCACAGTCTTAATCCCCATTTTACAGATAACTGAGGCCACAGAGAAGTTAAGGGACTTGCCCAAAGTGACAAGTGGCTGAGCTGGGATTAGAACCCATGACCTCTGACTCCCAAGCCCGGGCTCTTTCCACTGAGCCACGCTGCTTCTCTACAATATAACAGACTTGGCAGACATGGTCCCTGCCCACAAGGATTTTACAGTCTAGAAGGGGAGAGAGTTAAACAAACTACAGATAAGTACAAAAGTGCTGAGGGGCTGGGGGGAGGGGGGTGAATAAAGGGGACAAATCCAAATGGAAGCATGATGCAGAAGGGACAGGGAATGGGGGAAATGAAGACTTAGTCAGGGATGGACTCTTGGAGGAGATGTGTTTTTAATAAGCCTTCAAAATTGGGGAGAATGATGGAGTGCATAATATATTCCACAATCATCATTATTATTACTCTAAGCCCAGCTACTACCTGGCAACCCTGTTTGGCACTGTCTTCTAACTTAATGTTCCCAAGACCCAATTAGCAGGTTTTAAAACAGCAAAACAATACCAAAAAAAAAAATATTTGATTCAGATGTTCCCCTGGAGTTTCTCACTCTCAGTCCTTTTGGATCGGGAAAACAAAGCAACTCGGGCCCTGAGGGAGAATCAAATAAACAGAAGTGAATACTTCCACCTCCTACTGCTCCTGTTGCGGTTTAGCTGTTGCTTGCCAAACGGTGGAACAGTGGAAGATCCAGAAATCATGCAAGAAGTCTCCAAAAGAAGGCCCTGGGTTTGAGACCCTGAAACTCTCAGGCAGATGCTCTTGGGATCATTCAAGTTTCATGCCAAGCCAAAGAGAAGAAAAGTCAAATAGAGCTTTTATAGTACCAAATTGCTTTTAAATCAGTTAGCTTATTTTATCCTCACCACATTCCTGGGAGACAGGGAGAGGCAAGTATCGTTAGCACGGGAGGCAGGATGGCCATTTGGAAAGAACGCGATGCTGGGAGCCAGGAGACCTGGGTTCTAATCCTAGTCCTGCCATTGCCCTGTTGGGGGACTTATCGCTGACCTCTCTGTATTTTGGCTTCCTCATCTGTGAAATGAAGATACCTATTCTCCTGCTGCTTGAACTGTGAGCTCCAAGTGAGACAGGGGCCATGTCTCGATCTGATAATCAATCGATCAATCATTGGTATTTATTAAGCATTTCCTGTGTGCCGTGCACTGTAGTAAGAACTTGGGAGCGTACAATACGACAGAGGTGGTAGACACAAATGATTATTATTATAATGTGCTTACTATGTGTCCAAGCACTATTTTAAGTGTTGCAGTAGATACCAGTTAATCAGGTTGGAAGCAGTTCCTGTCCCACATGGGGCTCGCGGTCTAAGTAGGAGGGAGTAGGATTTAATCCCCATTTTACAATTGAGAAAACCGAGGATCAGAGAAATTCTGTGACTCGCCGAAGACCACCGAGCAAGCCACTGGCAGTCAGATTAGACACCGGGTCCTCAGACTCACAGGCCTCTGCTCTTTCCACTTTCCAAGTGACTTGGGCAAGTCACTTAACTTCTCTCTGCCTCGGTTACCTCATCTGTAAAATGGGGATTAAGACTGTGAACCTCAAGTGGGACAACCTGATTACCCTGTATCTTCCCCAGCACTTAGAACAGTGCTCTGCACATAGTAAGCGCTTAGCAATACCAACATTATTTCCACTAAGCCACGCAGTTTATCTTAATCAGTCCCTTGTAGTTAGCAATTAATAAACACTGTAATATTTTCTGAGGAACCAGAGGAACACAGAGGTTTTAAGGAATTTGATCCAAGTCAGACCGCAGGCCAGGGACAAGTCTGGGATTTTATCCTCAGGCTCCTGCTGATGCCGATGGCATTTGTTAAGCGCTTACTATGTGTCTGCTCTAAGTACTGAGGTAGATACAAGGTGATCAGGTTGGACAGTGTCCCTGTCCCACATGGAGCTCCCAGTCTTCATTCCCATTTCACAGATGAGGTATCCGAGGCCAAGGTCACCCAAAAGACAAATGGTGGAGCCGGGATTAGAACTCAGTCCTTCTGTCTCCCAGGCCCGTGCTCTATCCACTAGGCCATGCTGCTGCCTTCCAGACCCTTGGTCTTTCCCATGAAATAAGAATTCTGGAAACTACAGGGTTGGCGGCAATGGGCCCTTCCAAACAGTTCTACTGAATGTCAAACAGTGGGGTCCAGGCCTGCGTCCCAGCGTCCCCCAAGTCCAATGTTGTCATGGGCCGGGGTTGGGGGGAGGGTGGTGAGGAGACGGGATGACTGTTCGCAAGAGTATCTCTCACATTCCTTGCTCCCTTCAGCTCATGGCTTAGAACGCCCTGACGACTGAGTTCCCTTTTGGTCAAGTGATTTAATTTCCTGTGCTGTGACCGTATCCTGAGGAAAGTCCTCAGGACAGATAAAGCTCTTGGAACAGAGCAGCCTATTTCCATGACCACTGGGTGTGCTTATTTAGGGCCAGCGCCCAAAGACGTGGATAAATAAGGTTTTTAAATGAGTGTTTCCAAGATGCTCATCGCTAGAGAAAATTCCCCGGGAAAAGTAAGACTCTGAGCAACATATGAGCTCATCAAAAATTGCTTCTAGACTCTGATCGACTCCGAGTACTTTTGATGCTTATTTTTTTTAAGGTTAGCGTGACTATATCTTGAATTTAAGGTTCTGGGAGTATGAATTCTATTCTGTGGACTGAATAAGGCCGTGTTCAAGACCAAAGGTTGCAGATAAAAATAATAATAATTATGGCATTTGTTAAGTGCTTACTATTTGCCAGGCGCAACTTGGGTTGGAGACAGTCTCTGCCCCCCATGGGACTAGATTAGGTCCCTTTCCTAATCATCCGTTTCTGGGCATACCTGCCCCAAGGTAGAGGGGAATTGAGGTTGTGTTTTGTGGTGCCAGATAGTAGTAATTTGCATGGTGCAGTCGTGGAATGACTAGCCATAAATAACGCTCCGTGTTACCCCACCTGTGGAGATTCCCTAACCACCTCTACTGCCAGGGCCCGGGAGCACTTCTAGGACAACAACATCCTGCTAGATGAAACTTGGCCTCCAGAGTCTCTGTTTCAAAGATAACTCCCAGTTGCCAAAACTAAAGTTCCCAGCAAGGTACGAGGATAACTAAACAGGAAAATCATTAGCTGGATTTCTACCTCTATCAGAATCCTGTTCCAGAAGGGCCAATCCCTCTGATGCCTCAGGTACCCAGCCAGTTTCCAGCCTGGCAGCCTGTATGGGCACCTGTCTCGGGGCGGACAGGAGTCGGGGAAGGGGAGGGTGAAAGGAAGCCGATCTTAAATCATCACTGACGCCGCTGCTGAGAGTGAGGTTCTCTCTGTGGTTATGACTGAAAAGGCTGCTCTCCGATGGATACTCCATATTGAATTCTCAACACAGAAGGGTGACCCTTTGTCGATCTGATAAGTTTGCTCTTTAGAGCACCTGTAACCAATCAATCACATTTATTGGGTGCTTACTGTGTGCAGAGCACTGTACCAAATACTTGAGAGAATACAATTCTACAGACCTGTAAAACACGTTCCCTGCCCTCAGTGAGCTTACAGTCTAGAAGGAGAGACAGACATTAATATAAATAAATAAATGACAGATACGTACTGAAATGCTGTGGGGCTGAGAAGAGCAGTGAATAAATGATACAAATCCAAATACGAGGGAATGGGAGAAGAGGAAATAAGGGCCTCTCGGTGTTTCCTGTTACCTGTTTATTTATTTTGATGTCTGTCTTCCCCCTTCTAGACTCTAAGCCAGGTGTGTGCGGGGATTGTCTCTCTTTATTGTTGAATTGTACTTTTCAAGCACTTAGTACAGTGCTCTGCACACAGTAAGTGCTCGATAAATATGATTGAATAAATGAATCAATGTTCTGAGTCTGTCTCTTGTTCTCTCAGACTTCCCTCTAGTCTAGTTGTCCCCGATAGACTGGAAATTCCCTGTGGGCAGGGAACGTGTCTTACCAAATCTGTTGCATTGTACTAAACCAAGCACTTAGTACAGTGTTCTGAACGCAGTAAACGCTCGATAAATATTGATTGATTCCCTGCAAGAAATCACACCTGCAAACACACTTAGGGTTGTCCTAGACTGAAAGCCACTTCCAATGGCTGGATCTCTTGATGACTCCTCAACATGCCAAGAAGGGGGGCAGGAATAGGGAAGACCTCTCTTCTTGGCTATTCTGAGGGCACAGATTGGTTAAGAGGGAAAGGAGGATTGAGTCCTGGAGTTCTGGTCCTGGGACAAACGAGCTAGAAAACAGCAGTCGAGAGAAGCTTTCAGTGAGGGATTCTGGGCAGATGAACGCAGCTCCCAACTCAACACTGATGGGAGCAGGGAGGGAATGTTTCTGAATTTCCAGTGAGTTTGCCCCCCACCCCGCCCCTTCTCCCCCCACCCGCCCATCACAACCCTATTTGTTTACTCCCCTGATGCCCGAGACAAAGGATTTCACAGTCTCAGGAAAGGGTTTTCCTCCTTATGACATTCAGGGATGCAAGTCACTGATTTCTTTAATAAATGAATCACAAAGTCCCACTCACTGATGCATCAGCCCCGGGAGAAGTTACAGCCCAAAACACTGACTTGGAGGCTTCAATTCAGTCCATTTAAAACAATCACAATTTAAAGAAAGTTTGGGCCCAACCCAGGGATTCTAGATCGTAAACTCGTTATGGAGGGGGGGGAAACATGCCGGCTAATTCTTTTTCATCGTGCTCTCCCAAGCGCCTAGTACAGTGCTCTTCACAGAGTCAGTGCTCAATAAATATGACTGGCGGATTGACTGATGGACTCCAAAGAAGAAAGGACAATACCGTGTCTCGTGCCCGATAAAAATGCTCATCCCTCCGGGATTTCAGTCAGGGCATCAGTTTTGTCTGTTTTCCCTACTAAGATTCATTCATTCATTCGACTGCATTTATTGAGTGCTTACTGTGAGCCAAGTACCATATTAAGCGCTTGGGAGAGTACAATATAACAGACTTATTTCTGCCCATAACGAGCTCACAGTTTAGAGGGGGAGAGAGACATGGATATAGATAATTAAATAAATAAATAAATGGATTAATAAATGATGCAAGGGTGGAAAACCTGTGCCTTATTACTACTGTACTCTCCAAGTGCTTAATAAAGTGACTGAATGGAGGGGTAAGCTTCTTGTGGGAAGACAATATGTCACTACCTTATTCTATATTTCCCAAAGGCCTATTAACAGTGCCCTGAACTGAGCTTGGAACATAATAAGCATTCAACTCATACCACAATAATAATAATAATTATTATAAAGTGGGTGCTCAGTAAATGCTTCTGCTGCTTCTTAATAATAATAGTAATAATAATGGTACTTGTTAAGTGCTTACTATGTGCCAAGCACTCTTCTATGCACTGGGGTAGATACAAGTTAGGTTGGACACAGTCCCTGTCCCACATAGGAGTCATACTCTTAATCTCCGTTTTACAGATCAGGGAACTGAGGCTCAGAGAAGTGAAGTGATTTGCCCAAGGTCACATAACAGACATGTGGTGGAGCCGGGATTAGAACCCATGACCTTCTGACTCCCAGGCCCGTGCTCTATCCACTAGGCCCTGCTACTGCTCTTGCTCGGGCCTGCCAAAGTTGCTGCCACAGCCAAGACTGAGTCAATCATGAGCACTAAATAAATACCACAATTATTATTATTATTCTCTGTGCCTCAGTTCTCCTTTTCTCCCTCCTACTTAGAGTATGAGCTCCATGTGGGACAGGGACTGTGTCCAACCTAATTCACTTGAATCTAACCCAGTGCTTACAGCAGTGTTTGACACATAATAAGCGCCTGACAAATACTGTTTTTTAAAAAAAGATTGGCAGAGAACCTGTCCCCTGAGGAGTGGGACCCCCCCCCCCGAAGGACTAAAATGCTCTCTGTGGGTTTGTCATGGGAATCGGGTGATTCTGTGAGAGAAAAATGGCCAAACCTCTCCTCAGTCAATCAATCAATAGCATTTACTGAGCACCTACTGAGTGCTGTACTAATGCTTGGGAAAGTACAACATAATAGACAAGACACCTGCCCTTGAGGGATTTACCATCTAGTGGGGGAGAGAGACATTAAAATAAATTACAAATAGGGGAAACCACAGAGAATAAGGATATGCACATATGTGCTGTAGGGCTGGGTTGGCGTATCGAAATGCTGAAGGGCTACAGGCCCAAGTGTATAGGCAAACAGAAGACAGGGAGAATAGGGTTGGGAAATGAGAAATCCACAGCAGAAGGCTTTCATTCAATAGTATTTATCGAACGCTTACTATGTGCAGAGCACTGTACTAAGCGCTTGGAATGAACAGGTCGGCAACACATAGAGACGGTCCCTGCCGTTTGACGGGCTTACGGTCTAATCAGGGGGGAGACGGACAGACGAGAACGATGGCGATAAATAGAGTCGAGGGGAAGAACATCTCGTAAAAACCGATGGCAACTGAATAGAATCGAGGCGATGTACATTTCATTAACAAAATAAATAGGGTAATGAAAATATATACAGTCGAGCGGAAGAGTACAGTGCCGAGGGGATGGGAAGGGAGAGGGGGAGGAGCAGAGGGAAATGGGGGGGAAAGAGGGTTAAGCTGCGGAGAGGTGAAGGGGGGGTGGTAGAGGGAGTAGAGGGAGAAGAGGAGCTCAGTCTGGGAAGGCCTCTCGGAGGAGGTGAGTTTTAAGTAGGGTTTCGAAGAGGGGAAGAGAATCAGTTTGGCGGAGGTGAGGAGGGAGGGCGTTCCGGGACCGTGGGAGGACGCGGCCCGGGGGTCGACGGCGGGACGGGCGAGACCGAGGGACGGCGAGGAGGTGGGCGGCGGAGGAGCGGAGCGTGCGGGGTGGGCGGTAGAAAGAGAGAAGGGAGGAGAGGTAGGAAGGGGCGAGGTGACGTAGAGCCTCGAAGCCTAGAGTGAGGAGTTTTTGTTTGGAGCGGAGGTCGATAGGAGACCACTGGAGTTGTTTAAGAAGGGGAGTGACACGCCCAGATCGTTTCTGCGGGAAGATGAGCCGGGCGGCGGAGTGAAGAATAGACCGGAGCGGGGCGAGAGAGGAGGAAGGGAGGTCAGAGAGAAGGCCGACACAGTAGTCTAGCCGGGATATAACGAGAGCCCGTAGCGGTAAGGTAGCCGTCTGGGTGGAGAGGAGAGGGCGGATCTTGGTGATATTGTAGAGGTGAAACCGGCAGGTCTCGGTAACCGATAGGATGTGCGGGGTGAACGAGAGAGACGGGCTTTCTGGAGAAGATATGATTTTAGTAGGGCTTTAAGTTCTCTCCCCTTTAAAGAACACCACAAGGAATTCTCCCCATCTCTGAAGTCTAGAACCTTGCATTTTCCTTAACTCCTGCCTTTCTTTCCAATGCCACATTCAGTCTGTAGCCAAATCCACTGCATCAGCCTCCTCACTGATTTCTCTGCCTCCAGCCCACCCCTCTCCAGGCCCAGATCATTTTCCTAAAACATCATTCTGCACACATCTCCCCACTTCTCTAAGAATACCAGTAGTTATTCCTTCAGTTAACTCCTTTAAGGTATTCGATCAGCTCTATCCCTTCTAATTTTCCACCCTCATCTCCCATTTCACCCCAGCTCACGCTCACCATTTCTCCAAAGCTACCGTTGTTCTTTGGTTCGTTTTGTGTTCGTGCCTTGCTCTCCTATCTCCCACCACAGACCTCTTGCTCACATCCTCTAGGCTGCAAGGTCACTGTGGGCAGGAAACATGACTACCAACTCCGTTATATTGTACTCTCCCATGCTTAGTACAGTGCTCTGCACACAGTAAGTGCTCAATAAATATAATTTATTGGTTTTGACTGATCGATTGTCCCCTTGCATGGAACTTTCTCCTCCTTTGGATTTGACAAGCCACCCTTCTCCCCATCTTCAGAGCCTTTCTGAGAGTCCATCTCCTCCAAGAGACCATCCCCAAGTAATCGCTTATCTCTCCATTTCATGTCCCCAAATTGACATTTCTACCCTTCCTTGCCACTAAGCACTTAAGTTCTCTCAACTTCTGTGAGTACCTCAGCACCACAGACCTTAGTACAGTGCCTGGAACATAGCAAACGCTTAACAAATACCACTATTTTTATTATTATTATTGTTATCTGATCTGAGGTTGTAGTCAGAAGCTGTCTTTGAGCCATAGTAAGTACTTAACAAACACCATTCAAAAAAAGAATCTCCTGACCATTCATTCAATCTTATTTATTGAGCACTTACCATGTGCAGGGCACTGTACTAAGCGCTTGGAATGTACCATTCGGCAACAGATAGAGACAATCCCTGCCCAACAACGGGTTCACAGTCTAAATGAACATGAGTTTGCCATCTTCTCTAGAAGGAAGGTCAAGGGCTCTGCTGAGTCCTCAATGGCTTGCAGGGAGATTTTCTCCAACTCATAATAATTTTGATATTTGTTAAGCACTTACTATGTGCCAAGCACTGTTTTAAGCACTAGGGTAGCTGCAAGATACACGGGTCCAGCATGGGTCCCGTGGTCTAAGTAGGAGAGAGAACAGATATTGAATTCCCCATTTTTCAGATGAGGGAATTGAGGCCCAGAGAAGTGAAGTGACTTACCCCAGGTCACACAGCAGGCAAGTGGTGGAGTCGGAATTAGAACCCAGGTCCACTGACTCTCAGGCCCACACTCTTTCCACTAGGCCATGCTGTTACCCCATGGCCGAGAAATAGGTGGTTTGCAACTATTATGCTTCCAAACGCTTTAAAATAATTCTAACTAGAGACACCCCATTTCCAAAAGCACTCCGGACTTATTTACCCCTGCCTAGAGGAAGCTCTTCAGTAGACTGATATCTTCCAGTTAACATTAGAGAAGCAACCTAGCCTAGTGGAAAGAGCCTGGCCTTGGGGGTCAGAGAACCCAGGTTCCAATCCCGCTCCACCTCTTGCCAACTTTGAGACCTTGAGCAGATCCCTTCAATTCTCTTTGCCCTGTGCCTTGGTTTCCTCATCTGAAGAATGGGAATCCAATACCTGCTCTCCCTCCCTTTTAGATTGTGAGCCCCTGAGGAACATGACTTGTGTCCTACCTGATCATCTGGTATCTACCTCAGTGCTTGGCACATTGTAAGCGCTTAAAAAGTACTCAATGATCAGAATAATTATTATTATCTCACACCCCAGCTTTCACCTTGAAAAGTCACAGGTCCTTTCGCTGAGCTGCATTCGCCCCACGTCCATGATCTGGGACTTTTGTGGCTGAGACCTAGGGTCTTGGGGTGGTCCCAGGAAGTGGAATCCCTTCCTTAGCTGGTTAATCTGCCCTTCCCAAACTGGTCCCACAGCAGTAATTCTGCACAGAAAAGGGCACTGGCCTGGGAATCAGAGGACCTGAGTTCTAATCCCGGCTCTGCCACTTGTCTGCTGTGTGACCTTGGACCAGTCACTTAACCTCTCTGTTCCTCAGTTCCCTCAACTATAAAATGGGGATTATGACTATGAGCATCATGTGGGACAGGGACCGTGTCCAATCTGATTCCCTTGTATCTGTAGAACATGTAGAACAGTGCCTGGCACATAGTGAGCACTTAACAAATACCATAAGAAAAAAAGACTTGGGTTCTAATTCGGGGTCCATCACTTGTCCTCTGTGAGACCTTAGGCGAGTCACCTAACCTCTCCATCTGCGCCTCAGTTACTTCTTCTTTAAAGTGGGGATTAAATCCTCCTCTCTCCAACTTAGATCGTGAGCCCTACGTGAGTCAGAGACCGTGTCCAACCTGATTATCTTGTATCTATCCCAGCACCTAGAACAGTGCTTGACACAGAGTAAGACCTACCAAATATCACAAAAAAGCAACTACCTTGAATAGCAATATCCTTTCTTTCCCCCTCCAAATTGCCACCGGGTAATACCAAATGTGTGGAATCGGAAATCACCTCCAAACTGAAAGAATAGAGGTAGACAATGATACCAGCACACAGGGCACTCGGGAAACTTGATGGACCAGTTTGGACCCCGAAAAATTCCAGTGAGGAACATCTTTGCAGAGCAATCGGTTGATTTAGACTCTAGGAAGGGGCTCTACCCGCGACTGATGACTCAGCTGCACTTCCGAAGTGCCAGCTGTGTTTTGCAAAAAATGGAAATTCCTCTGACATAATGAAGTCACGATCCACACAAGCACACCGGGGCTCGTTCGGTGTATAAAAGGACCCACGGGAGCACTGCAGCTTACAGAAACCCTCCAAGACAAATCAGCTCCCACAACCTCCTGACAGAGCCACAGACCAGAAGAACCATGACTGGAAAGTTTGTCTTTGCCCTCCTGGCTGTCATGATCCTGACTGCCACAGTCTCAGAAGGTAAGCCCAAGTTTTCTTGTACTCAGCCTGAGAAAGACATCTTAACTTTTTCTTTGATCTACTCAATTCCTCGATCTCCAGACTTTGCTAGTACTGTGAGCAGGCCACGCGTTCAGAGAAATCTATCATTAGGTCGTATTTATTTTCCGCTTACTGTGTGCAGAGCACTTTCCTAAGCATTTGGGGGATAGAACAGATTTGGCAGAGCTGTTCCCTGCCCACAAGGAGTTTACAGTCTAAAGGATCCACAGAAAACCCCTCTGGTTTTGCCTTTACTCCCCTTTCTTTTTAGACACCCAGATGCAAGGATTAATATTTCATGGTGGGCAACTTTTAACCCACCTAAAAGAAACTTTGGGGTTGTGTCATTTCAAGATATTGAAACAGAGAAAGCCTTCCTCGATAGGAGGGTTTGAAGGCATTCTGATGTAAAAGAAACTTTTTTGTTGTGCCATTTAAAGGTTTTTGAAACAAGGGAAGCCTTCCCCATGGGGAGGATTTGAAGGCAACGTTGGAGAATCTCCAGAATCCTCCAGCTTCCCTCTTCCCTACTGGGATCCCCGCAGCCTCTGTGAACCACGGGGCCGTAGGCCACACTAAACCCTTGTGAATACGTAGGAAGGTGGGGCTTTGGGCAAAACCTGCTCAGGGTTTTTAGAGACCTGATCTAAAAGCCCCATTAAAAAAGAGAAATCTACATAGAGGATGCTAGCAATAAGAAAATCTCCGCCACTTGGAGGTGAAGGTCCTTCCAGAATGCTTTGCAGCGCTGGCGTAGGAATGCTTTGGAAAGAAACCTCCACTTCTGTGGATTGTCTGAAATATTTAACTGAAGAGAAACTTCAGAAACAAAAGTCTTTGCGGTTGGGGTGAGCTTTAGGCTTTGGGATTTCCGGAGTCTGTTTGCTAGATAGGAAGGGGCAGTAACTTGTAGGAAGCACCCCTTGATTCTATAGGAAGCGGAACGGTCCCATGGAGGACACAGAAGGAGGTGTGCGGTTGGGGCCCGAACTCACCAGATTTCTCATCTTGCCCCTCAGCTGCCTCTATTAGTAAGGCGAACATCCAACTACGATGCAGGTGCATCAGCACGCACCCCAAACGCATCGCTCGCAAGCACATCAAATCCGTGGAAGTGATCTTCAAGGGACCGCACTGCTCATTAGACGAAGTCATGTGAGTATCCGAGGGTGTGAAACGGGGGCTTCCAGAGGGGATGGGCAGCTCGAGGGTGACCAGTTGCCCTTCAAGCCGTCCCTCCCAAGCATTCAAGTCTGGTTAAAACCATCCTTTATTTTCATAAAGGGGCCTTGAATTTTATGCCAAATCTCATTTTGGTCCAGGGAAAGGGGTGCCTTCTGTCCATCCAAAGGGATCCATCTTGGGGAGATTCAGAGGGAAGGGCACGGTGGATTATCCATTAATCAGTTAACTTCTTTACTGAGCACACACCATACTGTACTGAATGCTTGGGAAGTTCAGTAGAGTTAGTAGACATGACTTCTTTGGAGGATCCTAGGTGATTATAATACTAATGGTATTTATTAAGCACTTACTGTGTGCTAATCGCTGAGGGGGATACAAGAAAATCAGGTTGGACACAGTCCCTGTCCAACGTGGGGCTCACCATCTCCATCCCCATTTTACATATGAGGTAACTGAGTCACAGAGAAGTTAAATGACTTGCCTTAGGTGACTTGCCCGAGGTCACACAGCAGACAAGTGGCAGAGCTGGGATTAGAACTCATGACCTGCGGCCTCCCAGGCCCATGTTCTATCCACTAGGTGATGCGGCTTCAGTAACCGGATGGTCCACGGAGTGGCACGGGAACCTCAGAACCCCCCTGCCCTCCACCCCTCACACCACAGAGAGACTCAACTCCTTCTAGGTGACCCCCAAAGTCCCTCCAGCTTCAGAGCCTGAGCAGGTGCACTGGTCTATCAAACAACACCCCAGACAAGAATGTTGACCCTCATTCTTTTTCTCTGCAGAGTGACGCTCCAGGACAACAAGGAAGTCTGCCTGGACACCACCAAGGACTGGGTACAGGAGCTTATCGAGAAGTATAAGAAAATGTGAGAATGCCTTTCGGAAGAGATTTCTTGAAGGGGGTGGGTCACGGGAAAGTTAATCCATCAGTCCATCAGCGGTATTTCCTGAGCGTTTACTCTGCTCAGAGTACTTTATTAAGCGCTTGGGAGAGGACGAGACAGCAGAATATCATGGAGTACGGTAGAAAACCCTAATCTCTGATGCCAACGCATCAGGTCACCACTCCTCACACGCTGCTTCCCGTGGCGTGTGCTGGAGTGCGAAGCCCCAGAGCTGCTTATGGTTTTCACTGGAGGGGTTGGGGCAGTGGTGTTGTGCTCATGCCCAGGCACGAATGCCTTCCCCATGCCCCACTAGGCTGATGCCCTATGTTTTTATGACAGAGAACCCGGTAATGAGGAATGGCGGTCTTTTCTGGACCGATCAGAGCTCAAGGTGTGGGTGGAAAACCAGGGCTTTGAGCGTGGCCCAAGAGCTTTTCCCTGACATTGCCACAGACTATCCTAACCATAAGTCAGCGTGGCTTAGTGGCAAGAGCCCGGGCTCGGGAGTCAGAGGTCACGGGTTCTAATCCCGGCTTTGCCGCTTCTCAGCTGTGTGACCTTGGCCAAGTCTCTTCACTTCTCTGGGCCTCAATTACCTCATCTGTAAAATGGGGATGAAGATTGTGAACCCTACGAGGGACAGCCTGATTACCTTGTATCTACCCCAGCGCTTAGAACAGAGCTTGGCACATAGTAAGAGCTTAACAATACCAACATTGTTATGAGTCTGCTCCAGTCAAATAAGGTGTCTGCTTACTGCTACTTGGATGCTACTTGGCTCTGTCCATCTGTCAAAATATTCCTGGAGGATGAAAAATAAACCCTTAGTTATTGTCCTGCAGATGAAGAGCTTGCAACTTCAATAGCTATGTGTCTATAAACTCTAACGTTCTTGGATACATTTCTAAATCGCTTCTGTTTTTCTATTTTAGAATCGAGAAGAATAACCAGATGTAAGGAAAAGCAGAATTCCCTCCGGATTCCCTCTAAGAACAACTCATTTGAAAATACCAAGAAATCTTCTAAGACCTCTTTTCGAAAGCCTTGGCGAGAACACTGGGATGTGAATCTAGAGAGCTGGGTTCCAGTTTTCATTTTGCCACTCTTCACTCTCTCTGTGTCCTTGAGAAAGTTCCTTAACTTCTCTGGGCCTCTACTTGTCCACTTGCAATTTGGGAAAAATGATCCCTCCTTCTTTTCCCTCCCTCCCTCCAAGGGCTGACTTGAGAGCTGATTAGCTCAGTGCTTAGAAAGGTGCTTGGCACATACTAAGCAATTAAAAACTACAATAATAATGATGATGATAATAATAATGTTATTGAGAATAAATTAGGCGAGGGACAGGAGAGCACCCTGAGTTTAGGGGGAAGAAATGCTCCAAGATAGCAATGTTGTTTTCATATGTAACTTATTTGCGTACACAATATTTATATATTTATTTAATTTTGTGCTCTGAGTAAATGAGTCATCATTAGAGCTGTGGAAAAGGTGTGTCAAGAATGAAGAGGCAATCCTCGAGGTTCCTCTTCAGGCTTCTTGACCGCTGTCCCCATCATATTTTTCTACAAGCTCAGGTCGATGGATTGCCACACAGTACTCAGACCATCATCCTCTGTCCCACTGACCGCAGTTTACACCGTTCTCTGACTGAGGAGGTGAAATTATGATGTCAGATATACTGTGTTGGAGTGATTTTATTTAAACAGTTGTATTTATTTAAATGGTTAGGCACCATGGTGTTTTATTTATTTAAGTTATTTTGAATGAATCTGGTTACATACCAGAGAAAGAAAAACTATTTTAACAACTGAAACATGTTGCGATGTTTTTGAAACATTGGTTCTGGGGAATGTATTTTTGTGTCATCTGTTTGCCTTTCATTGTAAACTTCTGACTTCTGTAAGATTTTCTTTGAAGTTATTTGGACAATAAAGAGTAACTGTTTTTTTACAAACCAAGAATTTGGTCTCCCTTGTCTCTTAAATGGTATCGCTTTAGCCTTGGGCTACAGAGAATTGTTCAAGATTAATTCAGGGTGACCTCCACAGGACCATAAGTTAAATCATCCTGAATCAGCATGTGAGAAATCCCATTCTAATCGTTCATTTGGCCCAAAATTCTTCTCTCTGACAGTAGCTCTGGGCATGCGGAGGAATTCCCCTATCCTCTCTGTTTGGATCGACCCGTCAAACCCCTAACTCATAACTTCCTTATTATGAATCTAGCGGTTTTGAATTTATTCCAACCCCTCTATGCCACTTAATAAATTAACTTTTTCCTGTAATAAATCAATTTGGACCTGAATTGATCTACACCCCCTTGGATCTAGCGATATTTTCTACCTGATCACATTCCTGTGATCACCCTACTCACAGCCCTACGGCACCCACATACCCATCCAAAAAGTATCTGAATGTCTGTCTCCCCATCTAGACTGTAAAATCCTTGCGGGCAGGGACCATGTCTACCAGCTCTGTTGTACTGTACTCTCCCAAGTGCTTAGTACAGTGTTCTGCACACAGTAAGCACTCCATAAATCCCACTTGTAATCGATTGATTGAATTTCATGGAATCAGTTTCCCCAGTTGGGAATACTCCTGCCTACAGCCAATACAAAGGTGGGATGGGGTTGAGGAGAATGGAATCTGTCCACCTTTCTGTCATGCAGGTACTAAAACCAGTAGAATTTCTCATTATCTGGTTCATCAGGTGAAAAAATAGATCGCTGAGGATGTGTGTATGTCTGTGTGTGTGTTTTTGTATTTCCCAGCAGCTAGTACAGTGTATTGCACGGTGTTTATTCAATAAGCAATCAATAATATTTACTGAGTACTTACTGTGTTCAGAGCACTATACTAAGCACTTGGGAGACTAAAATACAACAGAGTTGGTAGTCACATTCCCTGCCCATAAAGAGCTTACAGCATAGAGAGGGGAAATGGAAATGAATTTAAATAAATAAATTATAGTTAGTGTACATAATAAACTTTAATACTGCCCTTTTTTATGGTTTGTTAAGCACGTGTTATGTGCCAGACACTGTACTAAGGTAGAGCTGTAGACGTCATCTGAGATAGTAAAAGAGGCCTCAAAGTACTCCACCGCTGGAAGAGCGGTAAAATACAATTCAAGGGTAATAGTAATTGTTAGGGCTTCCTAAATGCTGGGATAGATACAGATTGATCAGATTGAACACAGTCAGTGTCCCACATGGGGTTCACAGTTTTAATCCCCGTTTTACAGATGAGGTAAATGAGGCACAGAGAATCGTATCTACCCCAGCGTGACACATAGTAAGCGATTAACGAATACCATTAGCAGCAAAAAAAAGCTCCACAAACTTCCTGAGAAGTTTATTCCACAATTCAGTTGTCCATAGAGTCAGCCCAGAAATACAATTAATATTGCTTTACCTAGAAAAGGACTAGAGTATTTCTTTGAGTTTTAAATGCCATAGAGCAGAGTACTGCCAGAATTTAAAATACTATAATAATAATAATAATAAAAGATACAAGCAAATCGGGTTGGACACAGTCCCTGTCCCACATGGGGCTCACAGTCTCAATCCCCATTTTACAGATGAGGTAACCGAGGCCCAGAGAAGTGAAGTGACTTGCCCAAGGTCACACAAGCACACTTCTGATTTCCAGGTCCGTGCTCTTTCCACTATGCCATGCTGCAACCATGCTTAAACAGAGCAGAGTACTGCTGGAAGCCTCTAAATCACAGCACGGAGCAGACTAGAGACCTGTTATCTAACCTCTCCGGAAGGGTGGAAATTTCCAAGTCCACAATTTTGCGTAAACTGAAGTGTATATGAATCAACAAGTTGAGATAAGAAAACTTCCAAGAGGACGGCGGGCGTCAGAGATTAAACACCCTGAAACCAACAGGTAACTAGAAGGGAGACTTCAATCCCTCTCCCAACCTTCAAAGCCTTATTAAAATCACATCCCCTCCTAGAAACCTCCCCAATTAAGACCTCATTTCCCCTACTCCGTCTCACCTCCGTGTCATTCTCGTCCTTGTTTTTGTCCCCTTTAAACACGTGATATTCACCCCTCCCTCAGCCCCACAGCACTCGGGTCCATATCTTTAATTTATTTAACATCTGTCTCCCCTTACAGATTACAAGATCCTCTTGGCAAGATCCTCAAGCAAATCTCGTATACAGTTCTCTCCCAAGCGCTTAGTACGGTAATCACACAATAAGTACAATCGATTTGTTGATCGTTTGAGACTAAGGAAAGGGAGCAGATGACTCGGGGACTAGCAAAGACTCTGCCCCCTTTTATTGTGGAGCAATGAAAAAGAAAATCTATAATTCCTCAAGAGATACGGTCAAGTACCAAAGTCCAAATTGGTCCCTCTGGATGGACTTCGTTCCAGCTACTTGCCTCGGTTTTCTCTCCTATTAGACTTTAAGTGCCTGGGGGGCCCGGAACACGTCATTTTTTTACTTCCTACTTCCCAGTGCCCATTTCAGGGAACTTGGACTTGGGGTTCTAACACCAGCTCTGCCACTTGTCAACCGTGTGACCTTGGGCAAATTGCTTAACTTATTAGGGCCTCCGTTTCCTTAACTGTAAAATGAGGATTCAGTACTTGTTCTCCCTCTTACTTGGGCTGTGAGCCTCATGTGGGACAGGGACTGTGTCCGACCTGACTATCCTGTCTCTATCCCAGTGCTTAGCACAATTATTGTTATACTCCTACCCCTGTGAATTTTCCCCATCTCCCTTATTGCTTCTATTTATAATAATAATGGCGGTATTTGTTAAGTACTTACTATGTGCAAAGCACTGTTCAAAGCGCTGGGGGGATACAAGATGATCAGGTTGTCCCACATGGGGCTCACAGTTTTAATCCCCATTTTACAGATGGGGGAACTGAGGCACCGAGAACTTAAGTGACTTGCCCCAAGTCACCCAGCTGACAAGTGGCGGAGCCCGGATTAGAACCCATGACTTCTGACTCCCAAACCCGGGCTCTTTCCACTGAGCCACGCTGCTTCTCACGCTGCTTCTATTTATGAAGCACCTCCAAAAATATCCATCCCCCGAACCTTTACTTTACACCCTCTTTCCCCTGATGATCAATCATTCAATCGGTGGTATTTATTGAGCACTTAATATATCCAGAGCACTGTAAGTACTAAGCGCTTGGGAGAGCACTATATAACAGAGTGGGTAGACACGTTCCCTGCCCACAACAAGCCATTGTTCTTGTCTGCCCGTCTCCCCCATTTAGACTGTAAGCCCGTCAAAGGGCAGGGACCGTCTCTATCTGTTGCCGATTTGTCCATTCCAAGCGCTTAGTACAGTGCTCTGCCCATAGTAAGTGCTCAATAAATACTATTGAATGAATGAATGAATAAAGCTGAAATCATCTAGACTGTGAGTTGTGGGGTAGGGATTTTCTCTATCTGTTGCCGAACTATACTTCCCAAGCACTTATTACAGTGCTCTGCACACAGTAAGCACTCAATAAATACGATTGAATGAATGAATGAATTTAGGAGAGCTAAATCGTCTCCCCAATTCCCTCCCACCCCTCCATTCACCTTCTCCCCCTCAGTCTCCTAAATACTTTCAAAGTCTCCCTCCTCTACCTGTGCTTCTGATCCTCTCCCCTCTCCCATTCTAAAATCATCTTCTCCACCATTCCCTCTCTCACTGCCATCTTTCACCACTCACTCTCTGATAGCTACTCCCTCTCCTTCTCCAGCGCAGCCCGCACAGTCCTCTCCTCTGCCGCTCACCTCCTCACTGCGCCTCGGTCTGGCCCGGCCCGTCCCGCCGTTGACCCCTGGCCCACGTCCTACCTCTGGCCTGGAACGCCCTCTCTCCTCACATCTGCCAAACAATCACACTTCCCCCCCTTCAAAGCCCTACTGACATCTCACCTCCTCCAGGAGGCCTTCCCAGACTGAGCCCCCCTTTTCTTCTGCTCCTCCTCCCCTCCCCATCATCCCTACTCCCTCCCTCTGCTCCACCCCCCTCCCTGCCCCACAGCACTTGTATATATATGTACATACTTATTTATTCTACTTATTTTATTAATGATGTGTATATATCTATAATTCTTTTTATTTGTTTTGATGCTACTGATGCATGTGCTGTCTGTCTCCCCTCTCTAGACTGTGAGCCCGTTGTTGGGTAGGGATTGTCTCTATCTGTTGCTGGATTGTACTTTCCAAGCTCTTAGTACAGTGCTCTGCACACGGTAAGTGCTCAATAAATACAATTGAATGAATGAATCTCTGTCTTCCAACCGGCTTAAATAGTCCCAAAATTGAAAAAAAAAAAACCTGTCTGAATCCCAGTGCTTCCTTCAGCATTTACCCAGTCTCACCAGTCCCATTCCGGTTCAAACTCCCTCTGCCTCCACTTCCTCTCTTTCTACTCTCTCCTTGACCCCTTTCAATCTGGCTTCCGCCCTCCAGCCTGAGCTCCACTGAGAGCAATTTTCCCAAGGTCACTCATGTCGTCTACATATAATGAGTTCTTACGTGCCTGTTTATTGTTATATTGTACTCTCCCAAGAGCTTAGTACAATGCTCTGCCACAGTAAGCGCTCAATAAATACGATTGACTGAACCTCTTCTCATCCACCTATTTGGCCTCTCGGACTTTTGACTCCATAGATAATTCCCTTCTTCTAGAAATGCGACCAGGAAATTCTGCTGGAACCACTCTCCTGGGAGGTGAAGGTCAATCAATGAATTGGTCAATGGAATTTAATGTTGGCATTTGTTAAACGCTTACTATGTGCGGAGCACTGTTCTAAGCGCTGGGGAGGATACAGGGTCATCAGGTTGTCCCACGTGAGGCTCACAGTCTTAATCCCCATTTTCAGATGAGGGAACTGAGGCCCAGAGAAGTGAAATGACTTGCCCACAGTCACACAGCTGACAAGGGGCAGAGCTGGGATTCGAACCCATGACCTCTGACTCCCAAGCCCGGGCTCTTTCCACTGAGCCACGCTGCTGGGTGCACAGCACCGTATTAAGGGAGACGGCAGAAGACAGCAGTAGGCTGGGCATGGTGGTAAGTCTCTCCCATCCTGTAGAAGCAGCGTGGCCCAGTGGAAAGAGCATGGGCCTGGGATTCCGAAGACCTGGGTTCTAATTCCGGCTCTGCCGCTTGTCTGCTGTGTGACTCTGGACAAGTCACTTAGCTTCTTTGAACCTCAGTTCCCTCATCTGCAAAATGAGGATTCAATACCTGTTCTCCCTCCTACTTAGACTGTGAGCCCCATGTAGCACCTGATTATTGCATATCTACCCCAGTGCTTAGTAGTGTGCTTGGCGCATAGTAAGCACTTAATTCTTCTGTTGCTTTCTTCCCACCCTGCCTCCCTTCCTCTTTCCTTTCTTCCTTTCCTCCCTCCCTGGTACTTTACAAGATATTAAACCATCTTCCAAGGAAACAATATCGCCAGTTCAGTGCTTTGCATATTCCGAGTCTTAGTTAAATATATTTGACTGACCAACCGACTGAAGACGCTTGGTGAGACAAAGTTAGAATTAAAGGAAAGGGAATAGATTCGGCTAACTGGCCTTCTCCAACCTCAGTTGATAGCATTAGTACAGTGCCTGGAGAAGCAGCGTGGCTCAGTGGAAAGAGCACCGGCTTGGGAGTCAGAGGTCATGGGTTCGAATCCCGTCTCTGCCACTTGTCAGCTGTGTGACTGTGGGCAAGTCACTTCTCTGGGCCTGTTACCTCATCTGTAAAATGGAGATTAAGACTTTAGGCCTCACGTGGGACAACCTGATTACCTGATTACCCTGTACTGTGCTCTGCACAGAGTAAGCGCTAAACAAATAGAAATACAAACAACAACATAGGAAACGCTGCACAGAGGCCATTATTATTATTTACTGAATGCCTTCTAAGTGCCTGAGAAAGATAAACGGAAGCAGAACTCAAATTTTCTGGCTTCAAGAAGCTTAGAATCTAATGGGGGAGATAGTGGAAAATTAAACCAATCTGACAGCAAAATACTATTTCTTAAGCCCTTACTATTGTGTTAAACACTGTTCTAAGAGCTAGGGTAGATACAAGATGATCACGACGGAGCCAGTCCCTGTCCCACATGGGGCTCACAGTCAAAGTAGGAGGGAGAACAGGTATGAATCCCCATTTTACAAATGAGGGAACTGAGTCCTGGAGAAGCCAAGTGATTTGCCCAAAGTCGAATAGCAGACAAATCGGGGAGCTGGGATTGGAAGCCAGCTCTCCTGAATCTCAATCAAGAACTCTTACCACAAGGCCATTTTGCTTCTCTAGTCCACACTTACCTAAGTGTTTTGGCTAGAATGTTCTTAGGGAGAAAGGGGAAGTTCTTTTTCCCTCATGACCTTGTTGTGATACGGTGTGAGAAAGACCCTTGGACTCTGTGCCCCAGGTGAGACAGGGACAAAGTCAGATCTCATTAACTTCTATCTACCCCAGCAATTAGTACAGTGTTCACGATATAGAAAGTGCTTAACAAATAACGGCATCACCATCATCATCATCACCAGATTAAAAAAAGGTTGGGATGAAATCACTGAATAAATAACTTACCTTGCCCTTTTCTCTATTGTTTTTAGCATTCTCAGCTCAGATAATTATTTTTCAGATATACGCAATCTTTATTTGAGATTTGAACACCTTCCTGAAAGTCCTCACTCCCATTTCCCTAATAGAAGAATTACTGCAACTCATATTTAGAACTGCCCTAGATCATGCTTTCAAAATTTGGAGTTTTGTCTCCAAAATAATATCCTCAATTCTTTATTTTGTTACGAGGAAGAAAACTCTCTTCTTGGACAGAATGGCTAATCTTTCTATCTTTATCTCCTGGGCCTTTGGCAATCTAGGATTTTCTTCCTCTGAGAAATCAACATCATAGAATAGCTGATCTGGTACAGAAAACCACTTCTCCAAGACATCAGGAAGTGAACCGAGGTTAGAGCCACTGAGCTCTTTGAAAATCCCTGACAACTTTCAACAAAAACTTAGAAAAGAGTCAACCGCAGCTCATTTGATTAGCCCCAACTCAGTGTCTTTCTTGTTTATGCTGTCTTTGTTTTATTAGCTTAGACATAAACTTGGATTATTTCGGTGGCTTCTTTGTAGAGACTCTAAATAAACTATTCCACTTCTGGCCCTGATTCTATTTATTATTCTGTGCTCTACAGTCAAAGACTCAGATGGGCTCCGACTTACCTACTTTTCTCCCGGCTCCACAACTTGTCCGCTGTGTGACATCGAGCTAGTCACTTCATTTCTTTGAGGTATCCTCAGATACCTCTTCTGTAAAATGGAGATTAAGACTGTGAGCCCCACGGGGGACAGGGACTACGTCCAACCCAATTTGCTTGGATCTACCCCAGCGCTTAGTACAGTGCCTGGCACATAGTAAGTACTTAACAAATGCCAGGACTATCATTATTATTATTATTTTTCTGTCATCTCTCACTTTGCTCTAGGGGAAGTACAAAATGCCAAATCACAAAGGACAAACTTTTTTCTCTCTAGGAACACCCCAATGGTGAACAGCAAAATACAGGATGAGGCACTATCGCTAGTTTAGATACACCTTGGAACCTTAAAAAACCTGAATTAGGATGCCAATGTGGAGTAATTCCAATATGACTCACATGGCTCCCTTCCTTCAAAGCCATGCTAAACCCGCACCTCCTCCAAGATACGTTTCACCAAACATCCCCCCACCTTTCTGGTTATATCATCCCCTTAGTTCCAACGACCTTCTCACGAACTTATCTATTCATCTGTTACTGATGTCTTCATCGACCAAATTCTTCTTCATATCAACCCTCAAGCTCTTGTAAATATTTCTTCTTTTCAGTCAACTGGGGTTTGCTTAACTTTCCATCGGAGGAATGGGTTTTTGTGAATCAATTTCAATGGGCAATGAAGGAAATTGTTCCAATTCTTCCTCTACCCTAAACTTCCCATTCATTTACAGAGCTCATGCTTGCTTTTTTGATTTTTGAAAAAAATGATACTAAGTGCTTATTATGTGCCAGGCACTGAACTAAGCACTGGGATAGATACAAGGAAATAGATTGGACACAGTGCCTGTCCTTGATGGACCTCACAGTCTTAATCCCCATTTTATAGATGAGGTAACTAAGGCAAAGAGTAATGAAGTGACTTGCCCAAGGTCACAGAGCAAACAAATGGCAGAGTCGGGATTAGGATCCAGATCCTCTGGCTCCCAGGCCTGAGCTCTATCCATTAGGCCATGCTGCTTTTAAGGGTGCTTTCTACCAAAATACTGCAAGGCAAAAATACTCTCCTGGAGAATAATAATAATAATATATTAAGGGTTTACACTGGGTTAAGACCTGGGGTAGATATGGTAAAACCAAATTAGACACGGTCCCTGTTCCATATGGGGTTCATAATGTAAGGGAGGGGAAATTCAGATTTAATCCCACACTCAGATGAGGAAACTAGCACAGTGGAGGGAAGTGACTCACTCAAGGTCACACATAAGGAAAGCATGCAAACTCACTGTGCCCACTCCATACACTTACCGGTGAGTCCCTTTTTCACCTGGGTAGTAATGTTGCGGCCATCGGATCAAACCTCACTCAAGAAAATAAAACAGGGCACCTTTTCTGGCTCTTTGCTAAAAATAATGGTGGTATCTGTTAAGCGCTTACTATGTGTCAAGCGCTTTATTAAGTGCTGAGGTAAAATGAGCTCTGTCTCTGTATTCCATGGTGCTCCTAGCCTAAGGAGGAGGGAAAACAGGTATTGAATCCTTCTGTTACAGAAGCAGAGTGGTCTAGAGGGATAGAGCAGGGCCCTGGAGTCAGAAAGATCTGGGTTCTAATCCCTACTCTGCCACTTGTCTGTGGTGTGACCTAGGGCAAGTCACTTCACTTCTCTGTGCCTTTGTTATCTCAGCTGTAAAATGGGAATTAAAACTGTGAGCCCTATGTGAGACACGGATCGTGTCCAACCCCATTACCTTGTATCTACTCCAGCGCTTGGTACAGTGCCCGACAAATAGTACGAGCTTAACAAATACCACAATTATTATTATTAGATGAGAAAACTGAGACCCAGAGGAGCAAATTGACTTGCCCAAAGCCACACAGTAGCCAAGTGGCAGAGCCAGGATAAGAAGTTGGTTTCTCTCACTCCCATGGTCCTTCCTTTAGGCCACACTGCTTCTCTAGACATTGCACTCTTATGGATTTGATTGAACAATGAAAGTGGGGACCGTCACATCTTACTGTGCTCCCACTGAGGATATGACATTATCCAACTTCAGCCCATTCATGAATCTCCGGTCCAAATCCCCCCTCTAAGATTTGGGTGAAGCTACAAAGCAGAATTTACTTTGGACTTCAAACAAAAACCACCCTTTGCTGTGTATAGTGCTCTCTGTATGGCTCAAAACTAAACTAAAATTAAAACCAACAGTCAAATCAATCCCTGGATTTATGTAATCCCCCGATGAAACATTCAGTTCCATTAAAGCTGGATTTTGCAGAGCTGTCTGTAAACAACTGGGCCAGAAAATCATAGACAGCAAGTGCATTAATTTTTCACTCCACCAGTGATTTGATCCCAAGGGTCCAGTGGTTTTCAACAGAAGCAGCACTGTGTATTACTTAGAGCATAGACCTCCTTGTCAGGAGGACCTGGCTCCTTTTCCCACCTCTGAAACTTTTCTACTGTGTGACCTTGGGTAAGTCACTTCACTTCTCTGTGCCTCAGTTACCTCATCTGTAAAATGGGGATTAAGACTTGAGCCCCAAGTGGGCCATGAAATGTGTCCAGTCTGATTAGCTCATATTTTTTTAATGATTTTTTTTAACATTTATTATGTGCTAAGTACTGGGATGGATACAAGCTGATCGGGTTGGACACAGTCCATGTCCCACTTGGGGCTCAGTCTTAATCCTTATTTTGTAGATGAGGGAACTGAGGCACAGAGAAGTTAGTGACTCGCCCTGGGTCACACAGCAGGTATGTGGCAGGGCTGGGATTAGAAAACAGGTCTTCTGATTCCCAGGCCCATGTTCTTTCCACTAGGCCATGCTGCTTCTCACACAAGGTGCTCTGCACACAGTAAGTGCTCAATAAATACGATTGAATGAATGCATGAATCTACCCCAGCACTAAGTGCAGCGCCTGGAACAATTCCCCCTCTAGACTGTAAAATCATTATGAGCAGGAAATGTGTCTGTTTATTGTTGTGTCGTACTCTCTCAAGTACTTAGTACAGTGCTCTGCACACAATAAGTGCTCAGTAAATACTATTGAATGAATGAAAATGGGGATTAAGACTGTGAGCCCCATGTGGGACAGGACTGTGTCCAATCTGATTAGCTTGTATCTACCCCGTTCATCTCCCCTCCCAGTCCCACTGCACGTATATACGTATCTGTAATTATTTATATTAATGTCTGCTTCCCCCTCTAGACCGTAAGCCCCTTGCGGGAATGGAATGTGAGAAGCAGTGTGGCTCAGTGGAAAGAGCCCGGGTTTGGGAGTCAGAGGTCATGGGTTTAAATCCCGGCTCCACCGCTTGTCAACTGTGTGACTTTGAGCAAGTCACTTAACTTCTCTGTGCCTCAGTTCCCTCATCTCTAAAATGGGGATTAAGTCTGTGAGCCCCACATAGGACAACTTGATCACCTTGTATCCCCCCAGCACTTAGAACAGTGCTTTGCACATAATAAGTGCTTAACAAATACCATTATTATTATTGTTATAATGTACTCTCTCACGCGCTTAGTACAGTGCTCTTCCCACAGTAAGTGCTCAATAAATGTGACTGAATGAATGAAGAAATGCCTGGCACATAGTAAGCGCTTAACAAACGCTATTAAGAACAAACCCCTTAGGGAGCACTTAACAAATACTATTAAGAAAAAAGCCCATAGTGAGCGCTTAACAAATACCGTTAAAAAAATCAACAACAACCAAAAAAAAAGAGAAATTACACTTAACAAATACCATTAAGAAAAAAGCCCATAGTGAGCGCTTAACAAATACCCTTACAAAAATCAACAACAACCAAAAAAAATGAGAAATTACAAGTTTTTGGGGGCCTCCATCAGGAGGGAATCATGGATAGTGAGTTGTCGGGGTTTGGAAGCATCCTGGTGCACTTAACACACACATCTATAATTTATGTCCATCTCCCCCTCTTGACCGTAAGCTCATTTTGGGCAGGGAACATGTTTACTGACTCTGTTGCATTGTACTTCCACAACCACTTAGCACTTAGAGATCTCCCAAGCTCTGCACACAGTAAGTGCTCAATAAATACCACTCATCCAACCAAACCTGGATGGCCAACTCAATCTGGGAAAGTACAAAAGTGACATCCTGGAAAAGTGCCCAAGGGCTGAGATCTTTTCCTGCTTATGCATTCATTTCCCTCAGGGCTTATACCCAGGCAAACTCCATTAAAATCAATAGTCGGCTAGTCAGGAATGCTCCACACCCATCTCATTATGAAATCTATGAGTTTGAAGAATTCTCACTGAGGAAGATAAAAACACTGCCTTTTTTTTTTTTTTACAAATACAAGATTGCTTAAACTCGGATTAACCCAAGGCCTGACCCTTGGCTTGCCTTAGGATAGAATGACTAGGGCAGGAAACAGTTTCTCTCTTGAAAAAATCAGAAGGGATTGCTATAAACCCAGTGATATTGATCAAACGTTTAGGAAAGAGAAGATCCCCAGAAAGCAACTTTTGACTGGAATCCATTTGGGGAAAATAAGATAATTCTCCTAGAATGTCCCACTCTTGACTCCTTGTGCTTAGGGATCTCTTCTACCAACTCTACTGAACTGTTCTTTCCTAAGTGCTTACCACAGTCCAGTCTCCACAATAATTGTTCAACAAATACCACTGATTGATATAATAATAATAATAATGTTGACATTTGTTAAGCGCTTACTATGTGCCAAGCACTGTTCTAAGCTCTGGGGGGAATATGAGGTGATCAGGTTGTCCCACATGGGGCTCACAGTCTTCATCCCCATTTTACAGATGAGGTCACTGAGGCAAAGAGAAGCGAAGTGACTTGCCCAAAGTCACCCAGCTGACAAGTGGCGGAGCTGGGATTAGAACCCATGACCTCTGACTCCCAAGCCCGGGCTCTTTCCACTGAGCCACGCTGATATTTAAAATGGCGACCAGTCAATCTATCGATCAATGATCGATATGTGCGGAGCAGTGCGCTAAGCACTTGGGAGAGTACAATGCAACCGAGTCGGTAGACACGGTCCCCGCTCACAACAATGAGCTCAAGAGATGAAAGACCAGCATTCAACATTAGAAGCCCAGAGAAAAAAAGGAGATTGAATTGGAAAAGAGCAAGTGAGGTTTCCTTACTTGGTCCCCATGGGACCAAGCTCTTACTATATGCTAAGCACTGTTCTAAGTGCTGGGGCAGATACACATTAATCAGGTTGGACACAGTGCTTGTCCCACATGAGTTAGGATTTAATCCCCATTTGACAGATGAGGTAACTGGGGCACAGAAAAGTAACTTGCCCGAGATCCCGCTATCAGAAAGTGACAGAGCCTGGATTAGAACCCAGGTCCTTGCTCTTTCCACTAGGCCATGCTGCTTCTCAGCCAATACAGGATTGTTTCCTACCAATCAATGGTTTTTACTGAGTCATAGCTGCTTACAGAACACTGTGCTAAGCAATCAGTGGCTTAGGGAGCCCTTCTCGGAGCGCTTCCTTGTGCAAGACAGGCAGACCTCAGAACTCAAGCACGCAGAACTCAAGGACTCAGAACCTCAAGGGCAGAGTACAGTGAGAGCACTCGATAAATACAATTAAAAGAATGAACTCTGCTTCTCTCTGGTTAAAAGGCCATTTAGCTACCAGTTCCTGCTCAACCTCCTGCTACTGGTTCTGTCTTTAGGAGACAGTTTCTCCCTCCGAAATGCTCCGGTTGAGAACTTTGAACACCGGACCTTGGATGTTTCCGCAAACTCTAGAGAGGAACAGACCAAACATCCCTCGCTAATATTTGAATTCCCAGAGGGCTTGGCAACAGCATGGCCTACTGGAAGCGTGGCCTAGTGGAAAGAACATGGGCCTGGGTGTCAGAGGACCTGGATTCTAATGCTGGCTCCTCTACTTGCCTGCTGTGTGACCTTGGGCAAGTCACTTCACTTCTCTGTGCCTCAGTTACCTCATCTGTAAAATGGGGATTAAGACTGTGAGCTCCATATGGGAGATGGACTGTATCTACCCCGGAGTTTAGTACAGTGCCTGGCATATAGTAAGTGCTTAACAAATACTTCTTGGATGGAATTTAAGCCCTCACTATGTACCAGGAACTCTGTACTAACTCCTGAGTTAGAAGCTAAGCAGGTTGGATAGAGTTTGGGATGAAGGCAAAGCAGTTTGGGGTGAAAAACCATCTTTCCAGAGAGAAGACTTGGTTGGTTTGAAACTGGGCCAAGAATCAAGTTTCATCAGGATTTCAGACAAGTGGTAATTAAGCAAATATTCTTGTAGTTTGGACTACTGCATGAGTGATTCATGACTTTTTTTTCCCAAGAACAATTGGGCAAACACATATTTCTGGATCCTGAAAGGATCTTGGCATAATTCAGGGTTTGGAGAAAAATCCAGAAGTCATTTTGGTAAGTCAGGTGGGGCTCACAGGAATGTTTTTTGTTTTTTTTTCTGGGTAACCCAATCATGGCTAAGCCCAGAAGAGAAGAAACATTTTAACTGTAAGAAATTGAAATCCCTTTGGGAGATCTCTCCTCTGCTCTATCTTAAACTCCTTGAGAGCAGGGATCATGTCTTTTCACTCTACTGAACTCGCCCACGTGCTGAGTACACTGTTTTGCACGTGTAGTGGATAGAGCGTGGGCCTAGGAATCAGAAGGTCATGCGTTCTAACTCCAGCTTCCCCACTTGTTTGCTGCGTGACCTTGTCCAAGTCACTTCACTTCTCTGAGCCTCAGTTATCTCACCTGTAAAATGGGGATTAAGAATGTGGGACAGGGACTGTGTCCAACCTGATTAGCTCTTACGTACTCCAGCACTTAGAACAGTGCTCGACATATAGTGAGTGCTTAACAAACACCATTATTATTATTATTATATCATTATTAACAATAAACAGAAACATTCCATGACCCGAGGGCAAGAAACCAATGGCCTGGTGCTTAGCAAAGCTAAAGGACTTGCCCCCAACTGTCACATGTTATAGCCCCTGTGGTCAGCAATGCAGAGGGAGGATAGCAGAAGGGGGTGCGTGCGTTCGCCGGAGTTGTCTTCTGGAACATGAATGGACCGAGTTTAGTTAGTCCAGTTTAGTATCTGTCTCTCCAACTAAATTGTGAGCTTCTCAAGGGCAGGGATTGTGCCTTCTAACTCTATTGTACTCTTCCAAATGTTTAGTTCAGTGCTCTGAATGCCTGGCTCTCCCTGGCTCTGAGACTAAACTGGGTTCAGAATCTGCCTGCTCTGAGCCCACGAGCCCATTGTTGGGTAGGGATCGTCTCTTTCCGTTGTCGACCTGTACTTTCCAAGCGCTTAGTACAGTGCTCTGCACACAGTAAGCGCTCCACATAAATACGATTGAATGAATGAGCGAGCACTGTGGTTTGGACTCGGGGCGAGGGTGGAGGCTCCTCAGGGCTGCTGTCGGCCAGAAAGCCGCAGAAAGGGACTTTGGGCTATTCCCGGAAGAATTAGTGCCTTTTGAGCTCTGACCCTTTTATCCAGAAAAGTCTAACAAGATGGCCCGATAAGCGGCCGCTTTATTCAGGTGCTTTATCTATCGTGTGAGTGGTTTAAAATACATAAATGCCAATCTGATGACAGACGGAAAGAGTAGGGGAAAAGGGGACATAGGGCAACCCATGTACCCTACTCTTCCCCCTTCTTGCAGTGGCTCGATGTCCTGTCGCCCGCTCTGTCCTCCAGAGGAGGGATGGCAGTAGCCCCAGAGTCCCCCCACCCCGGCCTCACCCCGCGCCTCTCCTGTGGAGGGGTGGGGGCTGAGGGTTATGGGTGGCAAATTCAACACCTCACCCTATGCGGCAAGGAAGCAGCATTGTGAAACTCGAAGAGACAACCTCCTCACCCCCCAGAGAGCTGGAATGCAGCGGTGTGAGGTTCGGGCATACCCTAGTCACACTGCCCACGTCAGATGGTGTCATATAACTTTCAGTTATAAGCCAGTCATCTTAGCTGTCATAAGCCAACCACTTCAACGAGATGGAGAAAGAGGAGATGGGGCACCCACGCACATCTGCCATCCAATCACAAGACTCACAAGTCATAGACGCACAAATCTACATGAGTCTCAAAATGTCCACCCCTCCTGAGCCAGTCATCGTATGTATCGACCACTAACTGTGTGCAGAGCACTGAACTGAGCGGTTGGGAGAGTTCAATGTAACAATTTTACAGATATATTCCCTGCCAACAGTGAGCTTACAGTTTAGAGGGGAGACAGGCATTAATATATATAAATGAATGACAGGTATGAAGCAGCGTGGCTCAGTGGAAAGAGCCTGGGCTTCGAGTCAGAGGTCATGGGTTCGATTTCCGGCTCTGCCACTTGTCAGCTGTGTGACTGTGGGCAAGTCACTTCACTTCTCTGTGCCTCGGTTACCTCATCTGTAAAATGGGGATTAACTGTGAGCCTCACGTGAGACAACCTGATTACCCCGTGTCTACCCCAGCGCTTAGAACAGTGCTCTGCCCATAGTAAGCGCTTAACAAATACCAACATCATTATTATAAGTGCTGGACTGGGAGGGGGGATGAATAAAAGGAGAATCAGGTCGATGCAGAAGGGAGTTGAAGAACAGGAAAAAAGGGCTTAGGCAGGGAAGGCCTCTTGGAGGAGATGGGCCTGAACCCATCCAGTCAACGTTCCAAGTATCTACGGGACTGCCATTTCCTTAGGTCTGGATAATGCCCTTTCCAGCAACCCCGGGGCCTATAGAACGAACCAGGACAGAGATCCCACATGCCAACTCCCTGCCTCTGGAAGTGGCACAGATCCATCACCCATTCTCCCCACACCTGGCACTCACCCACCCAATCCACCCACTTTTAGGAAAGTTCTCAGGGCCACTGAGATCTGCGGCAGCCACAGATGAAGGCAAGAGTAAATATCCTGTGAAAACACAGCTGGGCTCAAATGAAGACCTTTAAGAAGGGCCTTATTTGTAGGGAAAGTGGGTGTAGCTAGAGAAGGTGGTGTTTGGAAGCTCCCATTAAAAATATTTTAAAATAAAGTTAGCAATCTTTACTCATTTTATGAGAAACGGTTAAACATTTCCTGCTTTTATCTCAGTTTCTCCTGGGAGATTTATTTGCTAAATTTCCTGTTTTGTTGCTGCTGGGATTAGTAACCCTAAACTCTATTTGCTTTCAGTGGTTTGGTGTTTTTTTTCAGTCCACTTGATACAAGTGTTGGGGAAAGGGATGGGGAGGAGGGGACTAAAAGGTGAGGGGAGGAGGGGAAGAGAGGATGAGAGGAAGAGGACAGGGTGTGATTCTATGGGGACTGATGTCTCACGTTCTGCCCGTTGGGCAGGAGGAGAGTCAAAATTGATGCCAGCAAACACCGTAGGCCCGACCTGCCTTAGATCCCAAGCTTTTTGAGGGAAGGGATGGTGTCTTCTAATTTTAATCTCATGTCCTCTCCCAAGCATTTAGTCCAGTGCCCTGCAAGTATGTGCTCAATAAATGTCACTGTTGATGGATTTAGAGACAGGGATGTCCCAGAAGCTTCCCAACTTTCCAGATTCCTGCTGCTTCATTCTTGGGACCTATAGCTGGGAGATGGCAGGGGGTGAGGAGGAAGGAGACTCCCTAGTTGTCACGGCCGTCAGGTAATACGTCTAATAACCACATTGTTTTTGTCACCTTTAACCAGCCTGGGAGTTGGGGGTGGAACATCGGGGAGATCCATGGGACAGAATGGAGCAGACAAGAATTTCCAGTTCTTGAAAGGTTGTACGGCATTCACTCTTTTTTTTTTAAATGTTATTTGTTTTATTATGCGCTAGGCCCCATACTAGCTGGGATAGATACAAGCTAATCGGATCGGACACAGTCCGTGCCCCACATGGGCCTCACAGTCCTAATCCCCGTTTTACAGGTAACTGAAGCAAAGAGAAGTGAAGTGACTTGCCTAAGGTCACACAGCAGAACGTGGCAGAACTGGGATTGGAACCCAGGACGATGCTGCTTCTCTTGGACCTTAGGGCCCAGGACACAACTGAAGGATCTCTCTCCTTCTCTTTCATTTTATTTCTCTAGCCCCACATTTCTTCTTTTCTCTATTCTTCCTCATTCTTTCTCTGTCTCTCTCATTTTCCCTCTTCTCTCTCATTCTCATCTCTCTCATTCTCCCTCTGCCTCTCTTTTTTGTCTCTCTTGTCTTTCTCATTCTCCCTCTTTTTGCATCCCTCTCTTTCTCTCTGTATTTCTTTTGTGTCTCTCTTTTCCCGCTCATTCTCATTTTCCCTCTCTGCCTCTCTCATTCTCTCTGAGTCTCTCTCATTCCCCTTCTCTGCTTCTCTGGTTTTCCCTCTCTATGTCCCTCTGTCTCTTGGCCTGTGTCTCTCCCATTATAGCTCTTCAGATCTCTTTCTCCTCTCTCAGCATCCTCTGGGGGTGGAAAGACAGGCAGTGAGACTGATTAAGCAGAGGCCTTGGTGTCACATAAGGGTTGATTGCATTAGGGTGGATACAGCAGGTGGCCCTGGGAGGGTGGTCCCGGCAGGGTGATCACAGTAGGGTGGGTCAGCAGGGTGGTCACAGCAAGATGGCGACAGCAGAGAGTGGCAGCGGGGTAAATCCCCCTTACACTCTGCTCCTCTGCCGCTAACCTCCTCACAGTGCCTCATTCTCGCCTGTCCCGCCGTCGACCCCTGGCCCGCGTCCTACCACTACCTGGAACGCCCTCCCTCCTCACCTCTCCCAAACTAACTCTCTTCCCCTCTTCAAAGCCCTACTGAAAGCTCACCTCCTCCAGGAGGCCTCCCCAGACTGACCCCCCCTTTCCCTCTGCCCCTCTTTCCCTCCCCATTCCCCCTACTCCCTCCCTCTGCTATACCCCCTTCCCCTCCCCACAGCACTTGTGTATATTTGTATATATTATTTATTACTCTATTGTATTAATGATGTGCATATATCGATGATTCTATTTATCTTGATGGCATTGATGCCTCCTTTTTTTGTTTTGCTGTCTCCCCCTTTTAGATTGTGAGCCCATTGTTGGGCAGGGATTGTCTCTGTTGCTGAATTGTACATTCCAAGTACTTAGTACAGTGCTCTGCACACAGTAAGCTCTCAATAAATACGCTTGAATAAGTCCAAGATTCCGGAGGCTGTCCTTCATCTTGCATCTTCACACCTCAACTATCCTAGCTGGGACAAGGAATGCCCCTCAAAGGGAAGGGCAGATGGGATGAGAAGGACCCAGGTTGACACATCTCCCTCCACTCCACCCCCACTTCCCCCCGAAAGGAGAAAGGGAAAGCTCACTGTGGGCAGGGAATGCGTCTGTTATATTGTCATATCGGACTCTCCCAAGTGCTTAGTTCAGTGCTCTGTACACAGTAAGGGCTCAGTAAATGATTGACTGATGGGCTCAGGAGGACTCTAGATTGTAAACTCGTTATGGGCAAGGAGCGTATCGGCTAATTCTGTTGTATTGTCCTCTCCCAAGTGCTCAGTACAGTGCTCGAGCTAAGAGAGGGGGAGGGAAAGAGGGAGGGAGGAAGGAAGGGAGAGTCAGAGGTGGGGAGGAAGGAAGGGAGAGGCTTAGAGAGAGAGGTAGAAGGAGGAAGGGAGGGGCAGGAAAAGAGTGCCCTTCTAGACTGAGAGCCCCTTGTTGGGTAGGGATTGTCTCTATTGCCAAATCGTACTTTCCAAGGGCTTAGTACAGTACTCTGCACACTGTAAGTGCAGCGTGGCTCAGTGGAAAGAGCATGGGTTTTGGCATCAGAGGTCATGGGTTCGAATGCCGGCTTTGCCACTTGTCATCTGTGTGACTGTGAGCAAGTCACTTAACTTCTCTGTGCCTCAGTTACCTCATCTGTAAAATGGGGATGAAGACTGTGAGCCCCACGTGGGACAACCTGATTCCCCTGTGTCTACCCCAGCGCTTAGAACAGTGCTCTGCACATAGTAAGCGCTTAACAAATACCAACATTATTAGTAGTAGTACAGTGCTCTGCACATAGTAAGCGTTCAATAAATACTACTGAATGAAATACTACTGAATGAATTTAAGAAGTGCTTCTCTTTTCTCCAGGGAATCTCATTATTCAGGACAACCAATTGCAGTTAACAACCAGCTGTGCTATATTTGAAACTGGTGGGCTCAGCTCAGATGTGAAATTTAAAAGCCTGGCCATTTATCCAAATCAATCTGTATTTACAAAATGAAACTATAGGTTTTGCAACAGGCTTCTTTGTAAAGACTTCCAGTAATTCTGTCCTATCATGAGACTGGAAATACAAGAAAAACAGCCTTTACTACGATACTCCGCCACTTCTGCTTCTAACCAGAAATTGGGAATTACAGAAATGTCTGAATACGATTTCTTGGAGGAAAGGTAATCAAACTTTAAAGAACTCTGGAAAGTTCTAAGATGGAGTTGGACGTGGAGTCCTATTTGTTAGATATTCTAAGATGGTTTAGTGATTCTCCTTAGCAACATCCTGTAATCATCTAATATGATTCTTTAGTCTTTTTTCATCATCGGTGTTATCATCACCATTTTCGAAATCACAGTCATCACCATCATCATCATCCTTTCTCATCAGTACATGTTGGGTCTGACTATCCCAAAGCTGAACATCCTATTTGTAAGTGAAGACCCCCCCCCCCGCCCCCCCCAGTGGATAGACCCAGGGCCTGGGAGTCTGAAGGAGCTGGGTTCTAATCCCAGCTCCACCCTTTGTCTGATGCATGGCCTTGGGCAGGTAACCTTTCATTCATTCATTCAATCCTATTTATCGAGCGCTTACTGTGTGCAGAGCACTATACTAAGGGCTTGGAAAGTACAATTCGGCAACAAAGAGAGACAATCCCTGCCCAACAACGGGCTCACAGTCTAGAAAGTGGGGAGATGGACAACACAACAAAATAAAACCAGTAGACAGGCATCAATAGCGTCAATATAAAGAGAATTATAGATATATACACATCATTAATAAAATAAATAGAATGAGTAATATGAACCTATATACATAAGTGCTGTGAAGGGGTTAGAGCGGGGGATCAGGGTGATGGGGAGGGGAGGAGGAGCAGAGGAAAAAGCCTCCTAGAGAAGGTGAGCTTTCAGTAGGACTTTGAAGGGGGAAAGTGTGCTAGTTTGGCTGATGAGAGGAGGGAGGGCATTCCAGGTCAGCGGGAGGACGTGGGCCAGGGGTTGATGGCAGGACAGACGTGAATGAGGCATCGTGAGGAGGTTAGCGGCAGCGGAGCGGAGTGTGCGGACTGAGCTGGAGAAGGAGAGAAGGGAGGTGAGGTAGGAGGGGGCAAGGTGATGGAGAGCTTTGAAGCTTTGAACAGTGACGAGTTTTTGCTTGATAAGTGAGTTTTCCCTGTGCCTCAGTTACCTCAACTGTAAAATGGGGATTAAGACTGTGAACCCATGTGGAATATGGACTGATTGACTTGTGCCTACCCCAGCATGTAGTACAGAAATACTAGTGGAAAGTGGTCTAGTGGAAAGAGCACGGGGCTGGGAGTCAGAGAATCTGGGTTCTAATTGCGGTTCTACTAATTGCTTGCTGTGTGACTTTGGGCACGTCACAACTTCTCTAGGCCTCGGTTACCTCATCTGCAAAATGGGGGCAAAGACTGTGAGCCCCATATGGGACAGGAACTGTGTCTGACCTGATTATCTTGTATCTACCCCAGGGCTCAGTACAGTGCCAGGCACATCGTAAGCACTTAGCAAATACCATTTTTTTTAAAATACCACTGATAGGGTGGACGCAATTGCTGTTCACCAAATCCCGCCAACTCAACATGAGTGGACACCCACTGCTGCTCGAAGAAGGAAGGTTTCAGATTAACAACAGGAAACACTTCTTCACCCATCGGGAAGGTAAGCAGATGGAATCCATTCCCACAGGAAGTTGTGTAGTCGAATCTATAATAATAATTGTGGAATTTGTTAAGCGCTTACTGTGGGCCAGGCAAATACACTAAGCAAATCGGATTGGACCCGATCTCTGTTCCAAGTGGGGCTCACAGTCTCAATCCCCATTTTACAGATGAGGTAACTGAGGCACAGAGAAGTAAAGTGACTTGCCCAAGGTGGCAGAGCTAGGATTAGAACACAGGACCTTTGACTCCCAAACCCGTGCTCTTGCCACTAGGCCATACTGTGTTTGACTCAATGGGCTCGTTCCCAGAACCTGAGTTTGTTTCCTGCTGATGAAATCTGACTGGGAGATTGGCTTAATCACAGACCATCTTCAAATCAGGGAGGAAGAACGTCACAGTATCGGCACATTTCAAAACAAGAGCGACCCTGGTGGGATTCAAGCGACCAATGAACCAGGGCCGGCTTCAGCTGGCGAGTCAGTGAGTAAGCCGCCTCGGGACTCGCTGGCAGAGAAGATGGCTACCACTGATCAGTCAATAAATCAATTGTATTTACCGAGCATTTATTCTGTGCCAAGCACTTTACCAAAAGCTTGGATGAGTACAGTTCCCTCATCAGCAAAACGGGGATTTTCTCCCTCCTACTCAGACTATAACCTCATGTGGGACCTGATTATCTTGTAACTACCCCAGTCCTTGGAACATTGCTTGGCAGATAGAAAGCATTTAACAAAATATTATTATTATTACCATATCTACCTTTGGTTAGAAGACACTTCTTCCCCTCCTCACTTTCACCACTTTTGTACATAAAGCTAACCTGAAAGTACAGCGATCAACATTTTAAATGAGAAGCAGCACGATGTAGTGGATACAGCAAGGGCCTGGGAGTCAGAAGGTCATGGATTCTAATCCCAGCTCCACCACTTGTCTGCTGCGTGACCTGGGGCAAGTCACTTCACTGGGCCTCAGGAACCTCGTCTGGAAAATGGGGATTGAGACCGAGAGCCCCACCTGGGACAGGGACTGCATCCAACCCGATTTGCTCATATCCACCCCAGTCCTTAGTACAAGTGCCTGGCACATAATAAGAGCTTAACAAATACCACAGTTATCATTATTATTTAAATGAGACTTTAAGTGAGTCCTCTAATCAGTCCTTCAGTCAGAAAAAAGGGGCCTTCCCTGATTTTTCTTTCATTATCCCACTTGAATCAATCCACCGTACCATTTCTGCATGTCTAAGTCACTCAAATCCTTGGGTATTCACCCCTCACCCCTGTAGCGTGTTCATGTCATCATATCTATATATTCCACTGGTCTTGCTTCCTGCAATTCATTTTAGTGTCTGTCTGCTCCGCTAGATTGCAAGCTCTTTAAGGGCAACGAATCATATCAACTAATTCTATTGTCCCCTCCCAGTGGCTTAGTTCTCGGCTCTGCAAACGGTAGAGTCTCAATAAATACTATTAAATGAATGATTGATTGATTGATTGAAATACCAAGCTGCTTTCATTTTGTCAACAGTTTTGGGAGTACTAGCAGCCTTAGATACAGGAGGCATTTTTTCAAAATTGATCAAAAATAATGAAAAATAATAAATAATAATAATTATGGTATTTGTTAAGCGCTTGCTACGTGCCAAGCACTGTACCAAGTGCTGGGGTGGATACAAGCGAATCGGGTGGGATACAGTCCCTGTCCCACGTGGGGCTCATAGTTTCAATCCCCATTTTACAGATGAGGTAATTGAGGCCCAGAGAAGTGAAGTGACTTGCCCCAGGTCACACAGCAGAGAAGGGGCAGAGCCAAAGGAAATGAAGGTTGTAAGTAAGGTCACAAACCAGGTTCAAAATAATTTATTGGGTGTGGCTGTTCTTTTTAGAAATGGCAGAAACTATAATAAATCATCAACTCTTTCCACCAGGATACTGACCTCTCTCCTGTTTTCTTCCTTTTTTCCTAGGGATCAGAGCAAGGAGGCTGCCAGAGGAACAGATGCACTCTCACTGTATACCATATTACCAATCCTGATACCGTCTCAGTGTTCTCTAGGGAATCCGGAGAGAAAGAGATACGTACAACAACCTGATCATTGGCTTTTGGGTGAACCCAGAATTTCCACATCACCCTCTTCAGTTTGCCCACAATGTAAGTTTGTAGCTGTTCTCATGGTCAGACTCTGTTTGAATTTTAAACGCTTAAAAATCCTGGCACCACGTGGGTTAACACACACTTAAAACATTGTTAAACAAATAAAATAGTTTCAGGCACACTTGCAAAAGCTTCACTCCTGAACACTTCATTTCTGAAGTTCTGCTCTGACCTTTACTTGAATTGTCAGTTACACCTTTCTCCTCCCCTTGGCATCTCTTTTCCAGCTCCCCATGTCACGAGGAGCAGCGTGTAGTGGTGGTTAAAGCACGTACCCCGGGGGTCAGAAAGACCTGGGATTTAGTCCCGGCTCTGCCACTTGTCTAGTGTGTGACCTTAGGCAAGTCACTTCACTTCTCTGGGCCTCAGTTACCTCATCTGTAAAATGGGGATGAAGACTGTGAGCCCCATATGGGACAGAGAATGTGTCCCAGAAGATTATCTTGTCCCAACCACAGCCTTTAGAACAGTGCCTGGCACATAGTAGGTGCTTAACAATGCCATTTAAAGAAAGAGAAGAAAAGAACACAATCTTCCCAAGGCAAACACACCATGTGAGAGAGAGACACCTCCTTCTCCCGAGTCACTATCCACATGGCACTAGATCCCCATGGTGACCCTATTTGTTTTCCTCTCCAATAATAATGGCATTTATTAAGTGCTTATACGGCAAGCTCTGAGCTAAATACCCAGGTAGATTCAGGGCAATCAGACCTAACACACTTCCTGTCCTACATGAAGCTCACAGTCTAAGGGGAGGGAGAACAGGTATTGAATCCCCATTTTACAGATAAGGAAACTGAGGTCCAGACAGGTTAAGTGACTTACCCAAAAATCACACAGCCGGCAAGTGGGGAACCGGAATTAAAACCCACGTCTCCTCGTTCCTAGCGCCATGCTCTTTAGGTCACGCTGTATTCTTGCGAACTGAGGTAGGGAAGAGGAGGGAGAAGAGGGGAAGACTGGGAGAAGACAGAGATTTGAGGAGTTAGAAAAGAAGGGGAAGCAGGGGAGAGAATACAGATCCCAGTCTCATTCACAGATGGACCCAGGTTTTCAATGGAGTTATTCAATCTTATTTATTGAGCACTTACCGTGTGCAGAGCACTGTACTAAGCGCTTGGGTGAGTCCAATATAACAATAGACAGACACATTACCTGCCCACAACAAGTTTAGTGTCTAGAGGGGGAAACAGACACTACTATAAATAAATCATTTACAGCTATAGACATAAACATTCTGCAGGGAAACCCTACAGGGAGAAGGTATCCAATGGCTCGACACTGACCAGAGGCCCAGAATTTCAGCCACCGATTTAAGAGACTGTTCAGATTTTGTCAAGCCAATGCCGGAAGGTTTTGTTTTTAGATGATTGATTTCAGGTGCCTCATTCTTGCCAGCTTAGTACAGCCCTTGGGGTGGATATTAAGTGCCATCCGTTTGAGCCGGTTACATAAAGAGGAAAGTAGTTGAAGAAATGAAAAACGGATTCAGCAGAATATAGGGGCTGTTATGTTCCACCACATCCTGTTACTTATCATGTCATTAGTCAACATGGATGAAAAGCGTGAGGTTAGCATTAAAACAATGGGGAAAAAAAGTTTAGGAGACCAACTTCTGCTAATCCTGGAGTAGAAAAAAGCTGTGTTTGCTACTTCCTCACACACACACACAAGTGCTTGCATACAGGAACTGTGCCCAATATGATTTGCTTGTACCCACCCCAGTGCCCAGTACAGCACCTGGCACTCAGTAAGCGCTAAATAAATGCCACAATTATCGAGTACACACCCAGCCCTAGAATAATGTTTTTCTGGGCCTAACCCTTCAGGCTAGTTATGCCAAGGTTCACGTCTGTTCATTCAATCTTATTTCTGGAGCAAAACACTGTACTGAACACTATCTGGGCCAGCGAAGGCTAAATTCAAGCCCTGACATTCAGTTTCCGCAGCTAAATTTGAGTTCTTCAGTGGCCATCGCAGGGCTCAGTCTGATCTAGAGAAGCAGCGTGGCTCAGTGGAAAGAGCCCGGGCTTGGGAGTCAGAGGTCATGGGTTCGAATCCCAGCTCTGCCACCTGTCAGCTGTGTGACTGTGGGCAAGTTACTTAACTTCTCTGTGCCTCAGTTCCCTCATCTGTAAAATGGGGATAAACCGTGAGCCTCACGCGGGACAACCTGATGACCCTGTATCTACCCCAGCGCTTAGAACAGTGCTCTGCATATAGCAAGCGCTTAACAAATACCAACATTATTATTATTATTTATGTAGCTATCAAGGTTACAACAGATTCTTCCAGGAATGTCTGTTCATTGTTGATAGCCAAACCAGTTGTCGCAGGTTTTCTGACATTACAAATAATGTGTATATTTAGAGGATTAAACTTCAGACAAGTGTTTCCCTCATCCTCTCTTTTGGACCACTTCCTGTTGCCTCTGTAAGCACTTCCTGACCAAAATAATAAATAGTTGTGGTATTTGGTAAGTCTCTACTCTGTGTCAAGCATTGGGGTAGGTAAAACATACAGATCAGTGTAGTGGATGGAGCACGGGCCTGAGAGTCAGAAGGTCATGGGTTCTAGTCCCGGCTCCGCCACTTGTCCGCTGCGAGACCTTGGGCAAGTCACTTCACTGTGCCTCAGTTTCCTCAGAGACTGTGAGCCCCATGTGGGATAGGGACTGTGTCCAACCTGATTTGTTTGTATCCACCTTAGCACTTAGTACAGTGCCTGGGACATAATAAGCACTTAAATACCACAATTATTATTATTATTATTATATCGGACGGGGTACCTGGCCCACCTGGGGATCGCAGTCTTAGAAGAATGGAGAACTGGTATTTAATCCCCGTTTTTACAGATGAGAAAACTGAAACTCAGAGAAGTTGAGCGGCGTGCCTAAGGTCACACAGCAGGCAAATGATAGAGCTGGAATTTGATCCCAGCTCTCCTGACTCCCAGACCTGAGAGTCCTCTTTCCACTAGGCCACCCTACTTTGCCATCTTACGCTTACGTTATCTTCAGCTCTTTCTCTCTGAATGAAGCATTAACACATTTTGTAATCTCAAATTCACAATTGATTTACAGTCCTAACACCCTATTCATTCATTCATTCAATAGTATTTACTGAGCGCTTACTATGTGCAGAGCACTGTACTAAGCGCTTGGGATGAACAAGTCGGCAACAGATAGAGACGGTCCCTGCCGTTTGACGGGCTTACAGTCTAATCGGGGGAGACGGACAGACAAGAACAATGGCACTAAACAGTGTCGAGGTGAAGAACATCTCATAAAAACAATGGCAACTAAATAGAATCAAGGCGATGTACAATTCATTAACAAAATAAATAGGGTAACGAAAATATATACAGTTGAGCGGACGGGTACAGTGCCGTGGGGATGGGAAGGGAGAGGTGGAGGAGCAGAGGGAAAAGGGGAAAATGAGGCTTTAGCTGCGGAGAGGTAAAGGGGGGATGGCAGAGGGAGTAGAGGGGGAAGAGGAGCTCAGTCTGGGAAGGCCTCTTGGAGGAGGTGATTTTTAAGTAAGGTTTTGAAGAGGGAAAGAGAATCAGTTTGGCGGAGGTGAGAAGGGAGGGCGTTCCGGGACCGCGGGAGGACGTGACCCGGGGGTCGACGGCGGGATAGGCGAGACCGAGGGACGGCGAGGAGGTGGGCGGCGGAGGAGCGGAGCGTGCGGGGTGGGCGGTAGAAAGAGAGAAGGGAGGAGAGGTAGGAAGGGGCAAGGTGATGGAGAGCCTCGAAGCCTAGAGTGAGGAGTTTTTGTTTGGAGCGGAGGTCGATAGGCAACCACTGGAGTTGTTTAAGAAGGGGAGTGACATGCCCAGATCGTTTCTGCAGGAAGATGAGCCGGGCGGCGGAGTGAAGAATAGACCGGAGCGGGGCGAGAGAGGAGGAAGGGAGGTCAGAGAGAAGGCTGACACAGTAGTCTAGCCGGGATATAACGAGAGCCCGTAATAGTAAGGTAGCCGTTTACCCTAGAGAGGTCTTTTGGGCTGACTTCTTACGCTAGTGAGCCCTCTTATAATATCTGGTGTTTTAATATCTGGCGAATCTCTTGATTCTATTTATTAATTCTATTTACTGCTATTGTTCTTGTCTGTCCGTCTCCCCCAATTAAACTGTAAGCCCATCGAAGGGCAGGGACTGTCTCTATTTGTTACTGATTTGTACATTCCAAGCGCTTAGTACAGTGCTCTGCACATAGTAAGCGCTCAATAAATACTATTGAATGAATGAATGAATGAATGAATGAATGGTGTTCTTCAACACCCTCCTACCCCCAATACTGTCATCATTCTTCATGCTATTATAAGCTCTTCCAGCCAACTGGATAAATCACCGGCTTGGGAGTCAGAAGGACCTAGGTTCTAATCCTGGCTCCACCATTTGTCTCCTGTGTGACCTTGGGCAAGTCACATCAGTTCTCTAGGCCTCAGTGACCACAGCTGTAAAATGGGGATGAAGACTGTGAGCCTCTGTCAGCTGCGTGACTCTGGGCAAGTCACTTCACCTCTCTGGGCCTCAGTGACCTCGGCTGTAAAATGGGGATGAAGACTGTGAGCCTCATGTGGGGCCACCTGATGACCCTGTATCTCCCCCAGCGCTTAGAACAGTGCTTGGCACATAGTAAGCACTTAACAAATACCAATAGTGTTGTTGTTGTTCTCTGGGCCTCAGTTACCTCATTTGGAAAATGAGGATACCTGTTCTCCCTCCTACTTAGTACTTGGTACTTTCCCAAACTAGAGAATCAGGACAGCGAGAGTACGACGGAAGAGCTAGATCCGTATGGCCGCACAATAACAAAACTGATTCGGGATCTTGAACTTGCCGGCCCCCTCTCCGTTCTGGTCGCCAGGCTTACCACCCCACAACACAGACTCTGCTGCCACAACATGAGTTGAATTTATCCACAACTGGGCATTTTCCCAGCAGCGATTTAATAAGGTTTGAAACCCAAAACCGCCTCACTCGGGCATACTTCCAGAGGTGCCGTTCGAGATTGGCCTTGCTTTCTCTTCTTCCCCTTCCCCGCTCAGGAGACCCTAGTGCCAACATGTCTGGCTCCACTCCAGCTATCAGATATTCAGTAGTATTGACCGAACACCTACCTCAGGCCAAGCACTGTCCTAAGCGCTTGTGAGAGTGTGGCACATATAGGAGACATGGTTACAGCTCTCTGCTGTAATTGAATGATTCCCACCCGTAGGGCACTCGGGAATCACGAGGGTAAATTGCAAGTTAACGTTGGAAATACGGAAGAGGAAGTAGCATGGTGGAGTGGAAAGAGCACGGACTGGGAGAAAGAGGAACTGGGTTCTAATCTCAGCTCTGCCATTTGTCTGTGTGACCTTGGGCAAATCACTTAACTTCTCTGTACTTCAGTTTCCTCATCTGTAAAATGGGGATTAAGTAATAACGATAGTACTTGTTAAGCACTTATTCTGTGGCAGGCACTCTCTGTTAGACTGTGAGTCTCACGTGTCCAATCTGATTATCTTTTATCTACCCCAGGAAGCATTTAACGAATACAATAATAATAATGATGATAACAATACCAACTCTGTTATACTGCAAGCACTCAATAAATACTGATTGACTCATTCCTTTCATGGCTGCCGCCAGCCTGTCAGCCCACCCAATGTCCCCCGGGGTCACTTCCATGGGGTTTCTCTCTGCCCAGCTTCTTTTCCCCTCCCTCCTGCCCCAGGTGACCTATTGGTTTCCATCCCAGCAAAAAAAAAAATAATAATAATTCTGGAATTTGTTAAGCATTTACTATGTTCCAGGCATTGTATTAAGCTCTGGGGTGGATACAAGCTATTCAGTTTGGACCCAATCTCTGTCCCATGTGAGGCTCACAGTCTCAGTCCCCGTTTTAAAGATGGGGAAACTGAGCCACAGAGAAGTGAGGTGATTTGCCCAAGGTCACACAGCAGGCAAGAACCCATGACCTTTTGACTCCCCGGCCCATGCTCTCTCCACTACACCATGCTGCTTCCCAGGAAAACATCTCAAATCTGCCTCCTTCAAGATGATGTATCTACCCAGTGCTTAGTACAGTGCCTGGCACATAGTAAGCACTTAAAAAATACCACAGTTATTTTTGTTATTATTATTGAAGCCAATGGTCAGGAGTTTCCTGCATGATACAGAGAGGAATAGTTACTCATTGAAGGTTTTGAATGTACAAAACACCGTATAAGAAAAATGATTCAGACAGCAAATTGAAATTTGAACTGGAGAAGGGAGAAGCTGGAGGCAAGGAGATCATTCATGCATATTTACTGAGCACTGTGCATAAAGCACAGTACTAAGCGCTTGGGAGAGCACAATGCAACAACAAACAGACACATTCCTTGCCCACGAGCTCACTGTCTGAAACGGTAGCCTAACCATGATCCGATGAATACTTGAACAGGGATGGGTGAGAGGAGGGGGCAGATCTAGAAAAGGTGGAAGAAATTCTGGCCAGACTTACAGACTGAACAGAGGACATGAAATGATCTCCACCAAGGGGCCTTTCCCCCAAGCCCTCATTTACCTACTTTGGTTTACACTCCAACCTGAGATTGTTGATTTTGTAATTTAATGCTGCTTTTTATCTCACTGTTATTGTTTTAGATGCCTTTTTACCCCCTCTTAGACTGTGAACCCCATGTGGGACAGGAACCAGGTCATAGAAAGTGCTTGATAAATATAATTATTAATGCTACTAGTAGAAATGGAATTTATTGAGCACTTCCTCTGACCTGGATTCTGTCTCACATGGACCAAAGCACTGGGTTAGATACAAGATAACATTCAGACATAGTCGCTGACCCACATGGGGGTCACGGCCCCGAGGCAGAAAGAACAGTATCTTATTCCCATTTTATAGATGAGGAAATTGTGGCACAGAGATGTTGAGTGATAACAATAATAACTGCAGTATTTGTTAAGTGCTTACTAAGTGCCATGCACTGTTCTAAGCACTGGGGTGGATACAAGCAAATCGGGTTGGACACAGTCCCTGTCCCACGTGGGGCTCACAGTCTTAATCCCCATTTTACAGATGAGGTACCTGAGGCCCAGAGAATTGAAGTGAATTGCTCAAGGTCACACAGCAGGCATGTGGCGGAGACGGGACTAGAACCCAGGTCCTTCTGACTTCCAGGCCCGTGCTCTACCTACTAGGCCACGCTGCTTCTGTGCCTAGCTCGAGATCACACAGCAGGCAAGCGGCAGAGCCGGAATTAGAACCCAGGCCCTTGGCCTCCTAGTCCCATACTCTTCCCACTAGATCACGCTTCATCATTCAGAAATGATGAAGAGGTACAGATGAATAACGTGCGCTCTGAGGTTCACCATTAGGCCACAGGAATGACCATCCAAAGAAATGAGGTCACTGCCTCATTAGATCTTTCTGCCAATATCCCCGGCCCCAACCAAGAAAACTACCTAGTACACACCACACAGCCCACACAAAGGGTCATTTCTTCACAACTCTGAGCCCGAAGGTTTAGGCGGCCTTTCATTAAAGGTTACGGTGGCCAAGCATAATTGCGCAAGGAAAATGGGGTCAAGACCCTGGGACTCTTAGTGAGTGAGGAAGACACTGAGGTTTCTGTCTCAATTAAAACATTTGCAGTGTTTACCCACTCACTCTTGGAGAATGTCCTCTGATTTCAGGCCCAGAAGTAAGAATATGATTGAAAAATCACAGAGCCCTCAATTTTGGTTTGGAAAACTCATATCGAATTCACAGCCAGGTGCATTCTGATGGATTCAAGCGACTTAAAAGCAGTAGCTTTATGCTGGTCTAAAAATTAAAAAGAGTAAGGGAAAACTGGAGTTTCACACTGGTTGTGGAATACTGGGTGGCCCATTCCCTGTTGTGTGGTTTTTGTCATTATCTCTGCTTGGTTTTTCCTTCTTGATCTTGTCGGGGCAGGGACAGAGTGGTGAAAAGAAAAATAAAGAGAAACGTGGGTTGGGATCACCAGCCTTTGGGTTCCCTTTCTGTCATACTCTCCCAAGCCCTTAGTACAGTGTCTTGCACCCAGCAGGCATTCAGGAAGCACCCTCAAGCAACGCTCCTCCCTCAGAAAGCCCGAGGACTCAGGCGGTCGAGTGTATACCGACTTGGGGAGCATCTCTGAGGAAATGAAATGCTTGTTTCCCTGTCCCACATGGGGTTCGCAGTGGTTATCCCCATTTTACAGATAAAGCCAAGGGAAGGGAAGTGATTCGCCCAAGGTCACACGGCAGACAAGTGGCGGAGCCGGGACTAGGATCCAGGTCCTGTTTCTGTCGCTCTATCCACTAGGCCATGTTCCTTCTCTACTGTAATTAAATCAATCAGTCATATATATTGAGCGCTTACTGTGTGCAGAGCACTGTACTAAGTGCTTGGGAGAGTACAATAGAACAATAAACAGAAACAGTCCTTGAGCACAACGAATTACAGTTTAGAGGGGGAGACAGACATTAATTTAAATAAATGACTGATATGTACGCAAGTGCTGGGGGGCTGGGAGTGGGGATGAACTAAAGGGAGCAAATCAGGGCGATGCAGAAGAAGAGGAAAGAAGGGCTTAGTCAAGGAGGACTTCTTGGAGGAGATGTGCCTTCAATAAGGTTTTGAAGCAGGGGGAGATCACTGTCCATCGGATTTGAGGGGGGAGGGCACTCCAGGGCCGAGGCAGGATGTGGGCGAGGGGTCGGCGGCAAGGTGGACTTAGTATGGTTGCAGGTAGTAAGCCCTTCTCGGGTGCTGTTATACCAAAATTGTTATTATTATCACCATAAAGAAGCACAGGTTGGGGAGGGGGAACATGCTGGGGGTACCCCTGGGGGGCGCGGAAGCCGGCAGGGTTGTGGACGGGAGCGGAGGGAAACGACCGAGCCGTGAGGAGGGCCAGTTGGAAGAAGGCTGGGGTGGAGCAGGAGAGGCGGAGGGGTGTGGCTGAGCGGGGAATTATCAAATCGCCCAAACATCCAGAGGGAGGGTCAACATGTCCAGTTTATTTCTGATAAAGTAAAAGTCATCACCTCTACAGAGGAGTCTCTCCAGAAGGGATTTGTCTCTGTTTATTGTTATATTGTTCTCTCCTAAGCCCTTAATACTGTGCTCTGCAGACAGTAAGTGCTCAATATGAGTACATTAACGAAACTAGATTACTCATTTATAATTGATTGAGAATGCATTGTGGCCCTGTGGAAAAAGCAACAGATTGGGGGTCAGGAGACTCTGGTTTTAACCTCACCTCTGCTACTGACCTGCTGTGTGATTGGGGGCAAACCGCTTAACCTCTTTGGGCCTCATCTCAAAAATGGAGATAGAATACCTGCTTTCCCTGTCTCTTAGATCTTCAGTCCCATGTCAGGTAGAGACCATTGTCTGAATGCATCATCTTGTATCTATTCCAGTGCTCTTGGTCATAATGAAGTCCATGGGAGACAGGAATCCAGGTCATAGGAAGTGCATAACAAATTTCATTTCTACTGGTAGTACTAATAATTATAATATTTATCAAGCACTTCCTATGACCTGGTTCCTGTCCTACACGGGGCTTGCAGTCTAATTGGGGATAGACATCTGAAACAATAACAGTGAAATAAAAATCCACCATAAATTACAAAATCGACCGTATAAGATGGTAGTGTAAACCAAGGAGATAATTCTAGTTCTTCTGAAAAGGAGTCAGCAGCTTTCCCAGGATTTCATCAGAACTGAGGACTCCTGCCAAGCCAACGGGCTTGTGTTCCCTGAAGGTCGACAACAAGGTTGGAGTTACACTGTGTGGTTAGAGTAATGGTCATCACGGTGGTATTTGCTAAGGGCTTACTATGTGCCAGGCACCGAGGAAAGGGCTGAGGAAGCTTCAAGAAATCAATCGGACACAGTTCCTGCCCTATATGGGCCTCGCGGTTTAAGAGGGAGGGAGATCAGGTATTTAATCCCCACTTTCCAGAGGGGAAAATTCAGGCACAGAGAAGTAAGGCGACTTGCCCAACGTCACACAGCAGGTAAATGGAAGAATGGGGATTAGAACCCAGATCCTTGGACTCCCAGGCTTTCTCCACCAGGTCATGCTGCTTCTCAAAATAATGCTAATAAATTTTAATTACGAGTGCTCAATGTGAATCCAATATCTAGTAAATGACTTTTTAATTACTACTGCTATTATTAATACTACTAATAAAATTTTGGTAGAAAGACAGTATCCAACCTAGGTTCAGAGACCAACCCCTCTACTTATAATATTGTTCCAATTTGAAAATTTGTTCATACTTTCCATGTTTCAAGCAAAGATGCAGTTTTTGGGAACCAATCATGTGACAGAGTCAAGAACTGCTTGCATTTTGTGTCTTGGTCGGCAGTGTGAACATTTGCCCAAATTTGCTTAAAATAAAAAGATTCAGGTCTAAACATAAAGAGCTCATTGTGGGCAGGGAATGTGTCTGTTTATTGTTTTATTGTACTCCCCCAAGTGCTTAGTACAGTGTTTTGCACACAGCAAGTGCTCAATAAATGACTGAATGAATAACAAGTTGGAGAATGCCTAGCACATTAAGGAGTTCTGATAATAATAACGATGGCATCTGTAAAGCGCTTACTACGTGCAAAGCACTGTTCTAAGCAATGGGGGGATACAAGGTGATCAGGTTGTCCCACGTGGGGCACACAGTCTTCAGCCCCAATTTACAGATGAGGTAACTGAAGCACAGAGCAGTTAAGTGACTGGCCCAAAGTCGCACAGCTGACAAGTGGCGGAACTAGGATTAGAACCCATGACTTCTGACTCCCAAGCCCGGGCTCTTTCCGCTGAGCCACGCTGATGGTTTTATCCCCTCTCAAGGTCACACCTGGAGAGTTTCCAGTACTCCACCAGCATAAACTACGGGAAGGAGAGTCAAGCAGAGGCATATCCATTCCATTCCTAGCTTCGGCAGTGGCTGGCAAGTGGCAGGCAACCTGCTACAAGTCAAAACTCAACTGCGCTGGGCAGCGGCGGCATGGGAGAGAATTGAGGGTGGAGATTCAAGTTTACAGCGCGGAAGGAGGCAATGGTAAATGACTGCCGTATTTTTTTAATCAAGAAAACTCTATGGATCCACTACCAGAACAAATGCAGATGGAGGTGAGGCGTTCTGGGAGAGACACGTCCATGGTGTCGCTACGGGTCGGAGACTCTCCAGGTGCAATCTTGAGAAGGGGGTTTGCTCCTTACCTAAGAGGAAAAAGCAATTACAGACAAAAATTGTGACTATTTTTATCTTCTCGTCACTGTTTCATTGTAGAATGAGATCTCCTTGCGGCCAGGGAATAGGTCTACCGCTTCTGTTACAGTGGACTCTCCCAAGCTCTCAGCACAGTGCTCTGCACACAGTAAGTGCTCAATAAATATGATCGATTGATACCATCACTTCATCTTTCTGAATCTACAAGTGTAAATAAAGCAAGCTATTTTTCTTGTGCCTCCCCCAGCACTTAATACAATGTTTGGCCTAAAGTGATGGCTAAATAAATTTTTTAACACTACTGATGATGATAATAATAATAATAATAACGATATTTAAGTGCTTACTATTTGCCAAGCATTGTTCTAAGCACTGGGGTAGATACAAGGTCATCAGCTTGTCTCCCGTGGGGCTCACAGCCTTAATCCCCATTTTACAGATGAGGTAACTGAGGCACAGAGAAGCTGTGACATGCCCAAAGTCACAAAGGGGACAGTTGATGGAGCCTGGATTAGAACCCACGACCTCTGACTCCAAAGCCTGTGCTCTTTCCACTAAGCCACGCTGATGATGGTGGTGTTTGTAAAGCACTTACTATATGCCAAGCCCTGATCTAAGCATCAGGGTAGATATGAGGTAATCAGGTTGGACACAGTCCCTGTCCCATGTGGGGCTCACAGTCTTCATCCCCATTTTACAGATGAGGTAACTGAAGCCCAGAGAAGTGAAGTGACTTGTCCAAGGTCACACAGAAGACAGGTGGCAGATCGGGGATTAGAACCCATGTCCTCTGACTCCCAGACCTGTGATTTTTCCACTAGGCCACGCTGCTAAATGCATTCCATAGCGACTGTTTTTCCCTCCGCACGCTCTTATCTGAGAGAGCTAATCAACAACCAAGAAAACATTATTTTTGCAATAGTAGGAAGTGATCAAGAAGCCAAAGTGAGCCAGAAAATCCAAGCACATATTGTTTATCTTCTCATTAGGTACACTTGAGTGCACTTCTTTCAGTGAGAACTAAGGGACTGAGCCGGGGCTTTTTATTCTTTTTACCTACTCAGGATTCCGTTCCCTGGTGCATGAGGCCCAAAGGATCTCTGTGAAAACACTCCGGTCCCCTCTTTTTTTATGGTATTTGGTAAGCGCTTACTATGTATCAAACACCGTTCTAAGAGCTGGAGTAGTTAATTACGTCGGGCACAGTCGCCGTCCCACATGGGGCTCACAGTCTAAGTAGGAAGGAGAACATGTATTGGCTCCGTATTTTACAGTTAAGGAAACTGAGGCACAGAGCAGTCAAGTGACTTGCGAAAGGTCATTCAGCAAGCATTTGGGAAAACCGGGATTAGAACCCGGGTCCTGTGCCTCCCAGGCCTACGCTCTTTCCGCTAGTCCATGCAGCTTCTCTTGCACAAATCGCATTACGTTATTCTCACGGTAGGTCAATCCATCAATCAGCCAACGGTATTTACTGAGTACTTACTGTGTGCAGAGCACTGTTCTAAGCACTTGGGAAAGGACAATACAGTAGCCCCTTCCCATAAGGAGCTTACAGTCTACAGGGTTCCCAAACAAGTTTCATTAACTATTTCTGTCCCTGGAGAGGCAGTTTCACTCTGTCCATATCCCAGATGGAAAAATTGAGACTCAGAGAGAAAAAGCCATTTAGTTAAGATCCCACAGCAAACTCACCACAGTGTTTAGAATCAAAGCCCAGACTTCTGTTTCCCTGGATCCTGTTCTAATCAGCAAACCACACTTCCAACTCACCTTCCCTGACTTTATCATCTCTGGGATAATACCTGTGTTTTTAAGTGCCCCCCCCCACCCCCCCCGGCCTTGGCATTTTTTAAAAGCGGAAATGGAAAGTGCTAAATGTAAAAGTACGACTCCAGAATTCATTCATTCAACTGAGAAGCAGCATGGCATAATGGCTAGAGCACGGGCCTGGGAGGCAGAAGGTCACGGGTTCTAATCCCAGCTCCGCCACTTGTCTGCTGTGTGACCTTAGGTCAGTCACTTCACTTCTCTGTGCCTCGGTTACCTCATCTGTAAAGTGGGAATTGAGACTGTGAGTCCACGTGGGACAGGGACTGTGTCCTGCCCAATTTGCTTGTATCCACCCCAGTGCTTAGTACGGTGCTTGGCACATAGTAAGCGCTTAGCAAATACCATAATTATTATGGTGGTGGTGGTATTTGTTAAGGGCTTACTATGTGCCAAACACTGTTCTAAGCACTGGGGTAGATACAAGGTAATCAGGTTGTCCCACGTGGGGCTCCCAGTCTTCATCCCCATTTTCCAGATGAGGGAAACTGAGGCACAGAAAAGTGAAGTGACTTGCCCACAGTCACACAGCTGACAAGTGGAGGAGCCGGGATTATTATTCTTCGATCATATTTATGGAGCGATTACTGTGTGTAGAGCACTGTAATAAGCATTTGGGAAGAGTAAAATATAAGAATAAACAGTCACAGTCGCCGGCCACAATGAGCAAATACTGATATTGGCCAATGGCCATTACTCTGTTCAAAAAATTACAGGGCTCTGCGGAATATAACTTTCCCACAGTATTGATACTTGGGCAATTTGCCTTTGTGTGGATTGGTGCTTTGTTCCTATCTTTTGAAAGTATTAGTGCATAAAGGGCCTCCCCAGAGGAAGCTTTCTTCCCCCTTTCTGCTTTTTCTTGCCAAACACCGGCTTAGTACCCCAGGGGAAAAGTTTTAGATTTTCCCTAGCTGTGGTAATTAAGGAATTGCATTCTATTTAAAGCCAGTCAATAGCCAGGCAACATCTAAATCTCGAATATCGTTCCAGTAGAGGTGAACGTTCATGCTATTAAATAACAGTTTCTGAATAGCGGTACGTAGACAAGTCTGTCAACTGAACGGAGAGGGCAGATAGGAAGATATTTCACTTCATTCCCAGGAATGTGGACCGTGTTGGATGAACCTGGGCAGGGAAGAATATGCTGATCTCAGCTTCCTATGTTCTCCATGGATGCCAACTCCATGAAGGATCATAATTGCTGAAGATTTCTAGCTGTTGGGGTGAAGTCATGGTTTTCCCTACAGTTCTGGGGGGCTGCATTCCCAGCTCTCCCAGTGGAGTATTTTTTTGTTTAAATTGCATTTGTTAAGCACTTAATCGGTGCCAGGCATAGAATTGAGTGCTGAGGTAGATATAAGCTAATCAGGTTGGACAAAGTCCAAGTCCCATGTGGGGCTCACAGTCTTAATCCCCATTTTACAGATGAGGAAATTGAGGTATAGAGAAGTTAAATGACTTGCCCAAGGTCACAGCAGGCCTTTGGCGGAGCCAGGATTAGAACCCAGGTCTTCTGACTCCTCGGCCGGTGCTCTTTCCGCTAGGCGACACCGCTCCTTGTGGGTAGGGAATGTGTCTCACGCTGCTGTTATATTTTCCTAGGCTCTCAAGATGGTGCATTTGTCCTAGAGGGTACTCAATAAATGCCACTGCTAATATTACTCTTTCCCAACACACTAATAGAAAGAACACAGAAAGAACTAATAGAAAGAATCAAGAGACCTAGGTTCTAATCCCAGCTTTGCTGTGTGACCTTGGGCAAGTTACTTGATTTCTCTTTGCCCCAGTTTCCTCTTCTATTAAAAAAGGGGATTAAGATATCAATTCTCCCTCCACCCTCCAGCCTTTGACTGTAAGTCCCATATGAATAATAGCGATGGCATTCGGTATGTGCCAAGCACTGTTCTAGGCACTGGGGGAGACACAAGATTATCAGGTTGTCCCAGGTTCACAGTCTCAATCCCCATTTTACAGATGAGATAACTGAGGGGCACAGAGAAGTTGTGACTTGCCCAAAGCCACACAGCTGATAGGTGGCAGAAGCTGGATTAGAACCCACGACCTCTGACTCCCAAGCCCATGCTCTTGCCAGCAAGCCACGCTGCTTCTCATCGATATCATTCTCTTCGATACCATCGACTGATTGCTTGTTAATGGAGTAACTTCTAAATAGAGTTCAAGTCAGTAGATAGTTCCATAACTCTGTTTCAGCTGTTGATTAGCTGAAGTACTTTAAGATGATATTGATAGAACTTCCCACTGGGAATGACAATAAGGCCTCTGTCTTGAGACTTCAGGACAGAGTCTGCAAAGGAGGACTGCCCGATTATCTTCTACGGAAACATTCTGGGCACTGTCGCCCTCCCCTCCTGAAAAATCTCCAGTGGTTGCCCATCAACCTCTGTATCCAGCAAAAACTCCCACTCCTGGCTTCAAAGCTTTCCATCACCTGGCCCCCTCCTTCCTCACCTCCCTTCTCTCCTTCTACAGCCCAGCCCGCCACGTTCCACTCCTCTGGTGGCGGCTAACCTTCTCCTGGGCCTCAATCTCGTCTGTCCCGCCGCGACTCCTGTCCACGTCCTACCCTCTGGCCTGGGAATGCCCTCCCTCCTCAAATCCACCAAACAAACACACTTCCCCCCTTCAAATCTCTAACTGAAAGCTCCAGGAGGCTCCCAGACTGAGCCCCCCCTTTACCTTGCTCCCCTCTTCCCCATTCCCCGCTTTGCTCCCTTTGCTCTATCCCCCACCCCACAGCTTGTATATACTTATAATTCTATTTATATAAATTGATGAGGTGTATAGATCTATAATTCTATTTATATTGATGCTATTGATGCCTGTTTACTTGTTTTGATGTCTGACTCCCCCCCTTTAGACTGGGAGCCCATTGTTGACGGGGATTGTCCCTGTTCCTGCATTGTACTTTCCAAGAACTTAGTGCATTGCTCTGCACACAGTAAGCTCTCAATAAATACAACTGAATGAATGAATGTCCTTTTTATGGTACTTGTTGAGCGATTACTATGTGCCAGGTACTATGCTAAGCACTGGGGTGGATACAAGCAAATCGGTTTGGATACAGTCCCTGTCCCATATGGGGCTCATAGTTTCAATCCCCATTATACGGATGAGGTAACTGAGACGCAGAGAAGTGGAGTGACTTGCCCCAGGTCACTCAGCAGACAAGTGGTGGAGCCAGAATTAGAACCCAGGTCCTCTGACTCCCAGGCCTATTCTCTTTCCTTTAGACTGTAAGCTTGTTGTGGGCAGGGAATGTATCTGCCCAACTCTTTTATTGTACTCTCCCAAACGCTTAGTACAGTGCTCCGAATATAGTAGGTGCTCAATAAATAACACTGATGGATTTCCACTAGGCCATAGTGCTTCCCTGCTCATGTCACTCATATTCGCTCTTCTCTGAAAGCCATCGCCCTTGCACTAATTTTTCCTCATTCCAGAAAGAGAGAGGTCTCTGGGAAAACCATCCCCCACGGTACCGTGGGTTCGAATCCCGGCTCTGCCACTTGTCAGCTGTGTGACTGTGGGCAAGTCACCTAACTTCTCTGTGCCTCAGTTACCTCATCTTTTACAGATGAGATTATGGAGATTATGACTGTGAGCCTCACGGGGGACCACCTGATTCCCTCGTGTCTACCCCAGCCCTTAGAACAGTGCTCTGCGCGTAGTAAGCGCTTAACAGAGACCAACGTCATTATTATTATTACCTCCTCTGGACTTAAGTCACTACACCCAGAACTGCCCAGAACTGTTATCCTTGGAGATACAAGGGTGTTGTTAATGGCTGTGCCTGTTGCTGTTTTCTAATCTGCCTCTGGTCTTTGTATTTTCTCCCTCTAGGTTGTAAACTCGTTGTGGGCAGGAAATGAGTCTATTTATTGTTATGACCCATTCTCCCAAGAGCTTAGTACATTGATCTGCACAAGTAAGTGCGCAGTAAAGCACCACAAGGTTAAAACTCACCAAATGCTGTCTTCCGATGTGTCCGTTCTCAAAGTGAGCACGTCTCTCAATCACAGAAGGAATCGACGTTCACTATCGCACTGGAGTGACAGGTTCATTGAAAAAACCGTCCTCCATTATGGAAATAAACAAGCAACCTAGTGGCAGAGATCTAAACCAGAATGGTATTAGTCAAAGATAAGGTTTCAGGTTATTTACTAACTGTTTCCCGATTTGATTAGGCAATGCTGTAGTCTATTCATAATAGGCTTTTTTTCTTTTCTGGATTTTTTAGGTCTCTTAATTCCCTGAACAATTAATGACGGGGAGTTTCAGGGTGCGAACCGCTGCGTGAGAGAGGAGTGAGAATCCAGGAAGAGTGGGAGCGAGGAGATGTCTCTGGGAAAAACATCCCCCATAATAATATCTCCTCCCTGACTAGGTGACTACACCCAGCTGGTTTCCCAGATCGTTACCTCTCGCTTCCACCTGAAAAGGTTAATTTAAGCTCTGCCTCCAAGCAGCTGTAGAAAGCCCAGGCATTTCTGAGGAACAGCTTGATTACTCCTTTCGGCTCATTTGGGTGGCACCACCGTGACCTCATCAGAGGTTGAAATTCACCTTCCAGGATGGGTGGGGACAGATCGCTCCTGTCTCTGAGGTCTTAGGCCATATTTCGTTCATTCACTCCTCGTATTTATTGAGCGCTTCCTATATGCAGGGCACTGTACTAAGTGCTTGGGAGAGTACGCTACCGCAATAAACGGACACATTCCCTACCCACCGTGAGTTTACGGTCTAGAGGGGGGGAATAGTAATTGTAGTATTTGTTTAATGCTTACTATGAAGCACATCACTAGAGAAGCAGCATGGCTTAGTGGAAAGAGCCCGGGCTTGGGAGTCAGAGGTCATGGGTTCTGATCCCGACTCCGCCGCTTGTCAGCTATGCGACCACGGGCAAGTCACTTAACTTCTTTGTGTCTCAGTTACCTCGTCTGGAAGATGGGGATTAAGACTGTGAGCCCAGTGTAGGACAACCCGATTACCTTGTATCTACCACAGGGCTTAGAACAGTACTTGGCACATAGTAAGTGCTTAACAAATACCAACATTATTATTATTTTTTGCCAAGCACTGTACTTAGCATGTGGATTAGCAGGGCATGGGGGGTGGGGGGGTTCAAGCAAATTGGGTTGGACACAGTCCCACATGGGGCTCACAGTCTTAATCCCCATTTTACAGATGAGGGAACTGAGGCACAGAGAAGTGAAGTGACTCTCGGCCAAGGTCTCCCAGCAGACAAGTGGAGCCACCGGGATTAGAACCCACGACCTTCTGACTCCCGGGCCCGTGCTCTATCCACTACACCACATCCGATCTGTGAGTCCCAGGTGCCAATCTTCCTCCTGCGAAAAAAATTCTACCCGAACCTCAAATTCCCCTGTCAAAGATCAGGAAGGACTGAACCTCATTGTTCAAAGGTCATAACCGACAGACCTCTGAGAGCATAATGGATGCATTATTCACAATACTTAAAACGTACTTTCCACGTGCTCGGTACAGCGCTCTGTACGCAGTAAGCACTCAATAGATACGACTGAATGAATGAACAATAGTATACGCCTCACCCTGGAGAAAGGAAGGACTGAGCCACAATCCGAATCCTCCTTCTCAGTCTCAGCTGAGAAGCAGCGTGGCCTAGTGGTTAGAACACATGCTTGGGAGTCAGAAGGACCTGGATTCTAATCTAGACTTTGTCAGCAGTGTGACCTTAGGGAGGTTACTTAACTTCACTGTGCCTCAGTTACTTCGTCTGTAAAATGGAGATTAAGGCTGTGAACCCCAAATGAGGCAGGGACGGTGTCTAACCTGATTAGCTTGTATCTACCCCAGGGCTTAGTACAGTGCTTGGCACATAGTAAGCGCTTAACAAATACCGTAATTAAAAAAACAAAAACCTAGCTCCCTTGCTATTAAGATCCTTCCCTTATGCGTGGCAGCTAATTCCTCAGCAATATTACGGAATACAGCTTGGATGTGGAGAAAAGTTCATTTGGGCTTAAAATGACTCTTCCCCTGTCCCTAGAGGTCAAGTTGAATTGGCTGACCACGGGGTTGGACTGGACAGAGCCAAGGGAGCAACTCCAATCTGGAGTGCCCCTGACAGGCAGAGCATCAACTTAATAATAATAATTCTGGTGTTTGTTAAACACTGTGTGCCAAGCACTCTGCCAAATGTTGAGGTAGATGCAATAATAATAATTGCATTTGTTAAGCACTTACTATGTGCCAACCACTCTTCTAAGCGCTGGGAAAAATACAAGGTTATCAGGTTGTCCCACGTGGGGCTCACAGTCTTAATCCCCATTTTCCAGGTGAGGTAACTGAGGCACAGAGAAGTTAAGTGACTGGCCCAAAGTCACATAGCTGATAAGCGGTGGAGGCAGAATTAGAACCCACAACCTCTGACTCCGAAGCCCATGCCACGCTGCTTCTCAAGAAATGCAACTGGACGTAGTCCCACATGGGGATCACAGTCTTTCTAGCCTGATACGATTGAATAAATGAATGAATGTAGAGAAAGAACAGGTATTTTATCCCCTTTTTACAGACGAGAAACTAAAGCACAGGGAAGTTAAAGTGACGTGCCCAAAGTCACACAGAAGGAAAGCGGTGGATTCGAGATTAGAACCCAAGTTTCCTGACTCCCGGTTCTATGTTCCTCCTCTAGACTGTAAGCTCACTGTGGACAGGGAATGTGCTTGTTTATTATTTTATTGTACTCTCCCAAGCGTTTAGTATAGCGCTCTGCACCCAGTAAGTTCATTCAATCGTATTTATTGAGTGCTTACTACGTGCAGAGCACTGTACTAAGCCCTTGGAATGTACAATTTCAATAAATATGATCGACTCACTTCCACTGCTTGGTCCAGAGGATCCCCGGGGGTGTGGGTTACTAACACAATTCCTCTCCGGGAACTGACCAACCCTCAGTCCAACTCTAGACATCGACACAAATTTCTGCGTCAACTCCAGAGTGGCCCTTCACATCCAGTGGACGTATCCCGTGACCGCAATCAGGACTCCAACTCCTGGATTTTGGCCACCACCCAGGCTAGCTCGGGGCTACTCTAAAAGACACGGATTCTCTGGAGGGTTTATGCTATACGCTGTGCATGACTCGGACACGGGGTCCAGCTCTGACAAAGTACAGTGCTTGCCACATGGCAAGTGCTTAGTAACTATCACTGTTATTAGCAAATGGATGAGGAGAAATTAGAGAGAGTTCAGATCTAAAGTAATTAAAGGGACAGGAAATCGCCCTCTAAGGAAATAAGCAGAAAGGAACTTGTGTTTTCCAACGCAGCGGGAGCCAAAGGGAGTGAATAATTGTCTTCAAGCATTTGGTATAAATTGTCTGGAGGATGCAGAAGAGTTGACCTTGTCGATTAGGGGTCTGACGGGGTGGAGCTGAGTTTGTGGTTGGATTTTTTGACACGTGGGCAGCGGAGCACCCCAAGCCATCCAGAGCAGGATGAGTTGAGCTCGGGGTGGGGTGGAACCCCCTCCACTCAGATGGGAGCCCCCAGGGTGCTGTGGAATGGGTGAAGGTCGGGGATTCAGGAGACCTGGGTTGAATTTCTCGTTGCACAAATATCACCTTGCCTGGGCTGCTTTAAGAATCTTCGGACACTGAAGAGCCAAATGTCAAGCTCTGCTCCAAAGACGGGAGAAGATCATAAGCTCCTTGAGGGCAGGAGCTCATCTTTCTGCTGTACTCTTCTAATCGCTTAATACAATGCTCAGCTCAGTGTAAGCACTCAAATACCATTGATGATCGATTGACCGATCGATCCTGGACCAGACTGGAATAGATCGCAAAGGCTCTGGCAGCCTCATTCACTTCCATCCTCCCTGCCTCCCCGGTCTCATACCTAGAAGGAGGCAGAACAATCATTCTCCGTGTCTCCGGAGATGGGCAGAGCTTCATCGGGAGAAAGCCTTAGACTGTGAGCCCCATGGGGGACAGGGACTGTGTCTAACCCGATTAACTTGTATCTACCCCAGCGCTTTTGGACAATCAATCGGGAGAACTAATTCTCCAGAGAAAACACGAATGCTAGGAAAAGTCCAGGGAAAACACGGAAGAAGCAGACCGGCAGCTAGATGGATAGAGACCGTAACAACGACATCGGAAGAACCATTAGAAAGGTTGCGAGTTATGACAGAGAACAGGACATTCTGGAGGAAGTATACCCACGGAGTCTCTACGAATAGGAAACGACTCGACGGCGCTTAATAATTATAATGATAATACCCCAGCACTTAGAACAGAGGAAGAAGAAGGAAAAAAGAGAAGGAGAAGGAGGAGGAGGAGAAGCAGGAGGAGAAGGAGGAGGAGGAGAAGGAGAAAAAAATAATAAAATATTCCTTCGCTGAAACAAAACCATAAGCCCCTTGTGGGCAGGGATTGTCTCTCTTTATTGCTGTATTGTACTTTCCAAGCACTTAGTACAGCCCTCCGCACACGGTAAACGCTCAATAAATACGATCGAACGAATGACTCGCAGCCATCGGTTCGGTGGGAGTGATAGGGCTTCTCCCTTGGCCGCTTAGACGGATCTCCCAGCCTCGCTCACCCCGAATCTCCAAAAAAAAACCCGGGAGCGTCTACGCAGAGAGGGAAAGAAACCAAACCGGGCCTCTTACTATTTAGAAGCGGCCGCCGTCTATAAAAATTCCACCTCCTCCGGGGGGGCTTGCCCTGCTTCATCTCTCTTCTCCCGGGGTCCCATCCCTCCCTCATCCCAGCAATTTTGCAGCACCGTACTCATTCGTTCAACCGTACTGAGCACTCACTGAGTGCAAAGCGCCGTACTAAACTCTTGGAAAGTCCAATTCGGCAACCGATAGAGACGATCCCCACCCAACAACCGGCTCGCAGCCCAAAGGGGGGAGACCGACGAGGAAACCCTTCTCCGAGCCGACTTCAGCGGACCGCAGAGAGCGGACACTCGATATTAGGGGTCATCGATTGATGGATCGGTGCTGTCGCTCCAGGGTTTCTGACTCCCTCCCGGGGGTCCCCAGCCCTCGACCCCACACGAGGAAGAGTTGCTCTCTTCCAACTGTCTCTAATCCCCTTTTGACCGGGGTCAATCTTGGGGCCGGGAAGAGAGGCGATTCCCGGAGAGCCGGGGACCAGAGGGGATAAGAGGGTGGCGTCCTTCTGCCCAAACAGCTGCTGTCTCCCGCTTGAGGGTTGCGTGGGGAGTTGGGGAAGAGTCCCGGGACGGGGTGCGCAGCCGGCAGGAGGTGGGGACGGGCCAGGGGCCCAGTCCAGCCTGCGCCCGCTCTCCGCTAGGACCGGCTGAAGCGCCGCAGGAGGAAGGGGCAGAGCCGGGCGAGGCTGAGCCCTGCAAAATCCCGACTTGGTCCTCTTCCCACCCACCTCCCCACCCCCCCCCCTCCCCCCGGTGCGTCATCTCTCCCCCTCCCTCCAGCCCCTGGCCTCTTCCTCCTCTTCTCCTCTTCCTCGTCTTCCCCCTCCCCTTCTGCCCTCCTTCCCCCCACCCACCCACCCCCCGCCACACACACACACACACACACACACACACACACACACACCCGTCGCCCCAGCCCCGGGAATTTCCCGGCCGCGCACATAAAGGTCCGGAGAGCCGGGACAGACACCCAACATCGCCCAGGCCTGCCAGACCTGCCAGACCCAGACTCCGACAGACAGACAGACAGATCTGCCCGCCATGAGCCGCAGCCTCGACCTCCCCTCTTCCTCCTCTTCCCGCTCCCCCTCCCCGGGGCTCCCCCAGAAGCTGCCGCTGCTGCTGCTGCCGCTGCTGCTGCTGCTGCACGTGTCGGCTCAGCGCGCCCAAGGTGAGAAGCGCCCTTGGCTCCTTCCGTCCAGGGCGCAGCACTGGCCTAAGCGTTGGGCGACCACGGGTCGGGGACGAAGAGAGGCCATCCCCGACCACAGGGGCATCAGCGTCTAGAAGGGGGGAGGGGGAGACGCGGGACGGGGAGGGAGGGAGGGAGAGGGATGAAGGGGGGATGGATGGATGGATGGAGGGATGGCGGGATGGAGCGGGACAGAAAGGGGACGGAGCGGGATGGATACGGGACCGAGCGGGACCGAGAGGCGTGGGATGGAGCGGGATGGAAGGGGATGGAGCGGAATGGAACGGGATGGAGCGGGATGAAACGGGAAACGAGAGGGTCGGGGGGTCCCTGGGCGGAGCGGGATGGAACGGAACAGAATGAGGTCGGAGCGGGATGGATACGGGACCGAGGGGCACGGAGGGGCGAGAGATGAGCGGATGGACCTGGAAACGAGCGGATGGAGGGATGGACCAACGGACAGAGGATAAGCGGGCAGGAGAGGGATGGAGCGCCTCTTCCACAGCTAAGTCGGCTAACCATCAGGAGGCCGGGGATGGGAAGGGACCATAACGGATATCGTCTCTTCGCAGCCGCCCCTCCTGGCCACAGAGCTGCGCTGCCAGTGTGTGAAGACCACGCAGGGCATCCATCACTCCAACATGGCCAAAGTGGAAGTCATCCCCGCGGGACCCTCCTGTGCCAACGTCGAAGTCATGTAAGTTCCACCACCCCTTCCCCTGCCGCAGCTGCAGCTGTCCAAGGAAAGGGAAGAGAAAAAAAAAAAATCAGAAGACGCAGGAAAGAAAAGGGACTGATGAAGTCCGACAGCGCTTCTCCAGGTGAAGAGCCCCAGATTTGCCAAGGGTTATTAGCCTGTCTGGAAGTTCGGACCAGCCGAAGAAATAAGAAAATATCCCCAGAGTGAAATGCTGCACTCTGCATAATCTGTGTTTAAGCATTTGTTCATTTATTCATTCAATCGTGTTTATTGAGCGCTTACTGTGTGCAGAGCGCTGTACCAACCGCTTCATATATTAAGGCTATATATATATATATAAATGGATTTATCGAAATAGTGTGGCCTTTATAACGGGTGACCCCTTGGGCATCTCTCTTTAAAGGGCCAGCAATTATTACTAGAACTTTGCCCAGCGTTTAGAACGTAGTAAACGTTCAAGGAGTACCATAATTCATTAGTTCGATAGTATTGATTGAGCGCTTACTATGTGCAGAGCACTGTATTGAGCGCTTGGAATGTACAATGCGGCAACAGATAGAGACAATCCCTGCCCAATAACGGGCTCACAGGCTAAGCGGGGGAGACAGCAAAGCAAAACAGAACAAAACAAAGCAAATTATTATTATTATTATTATTATTGTTATCTGGTGACTGATTGATCCAGGGGCTCAGAACCTCCGTCTCACATGTCTCCGTCCCCCCCCCCCCCCCCGCACCTTCTCCTCTTGACAGAGTCACCTTGAAGAATGGAAAGAATGTCTGTTTGAACCCCGATGCCCCCCGAGTCAAAAAACTCATCGAAAAGATGCTAAACGGGTAAGCTGTTCTTTTTGCGCATCTTGCTACTTGCCCGTCTTTCTGAAAAGGTCGACGCTTTCTATCTCTCTCTGCGATGCTCTGCCTCTTGCCTGCTGTGTGACCTTGGGAGAGTTAAGTGACTTCTCTGGGCCTCAGTTCTCCCAACTGCAAAATGGGGATTCAGTACCTGTTCTCTTTCCTACATTGACTTGAGCCCCGTGTGGGACCTCGTTATTTTGAATCTACCCCAGGGCTCAGGACAGTGTTTAGCTCAAAGCAGAGCTAAACAAATACTATTAGTAGTAGTAAATTTATCTATTTCTCTTCCATCTGAGTTATTTATCTTTCATGAGACACCAAGAAGGGAGAAGCAGCGTGGCTTAGTGGAAAGAGCACGGGCTTCGGAGTCGGAGGTTGTGGATTCTAATCCTGGCTCTGCCACGTAGCTGTGTGACTTTGGGCAAGTCACTTAACTGCTCTGGGCCTCCGTCACCTCGTCTGTAAAATGGGGATGAAGACCGTGATCCCCCCGTGGGACAACCTAATGACCTTGTATTTACCCTAGCACATAGAACAGTGCTTGGCACATAGTAAGCGCTTAACCAATACCCTAATCATTATTATTATCCAGCATTTAGAACAGTGCATGGCACATTGTAAGCATTTAATAAATGCCATAATTATTAACAGAAGAGTCCTCAATCGCTTTAGCTAGCTCTCCTTGGAGCTTTCCCACTCTCTCAAAGACCAAGATTCAGCTAGGCACCAATGAGACATCATCACCTTTGGATCCAGTGCCGTAGTGTTCTGGCCTTCAGTGATAAATCCTTTTTTTCCTCAACAGAAAAGAAGGAAAGAACTGATAAAGTCCAACAGCACCTCTCCAGGTGAAGAGCTCCAGATTTGCCGGAGTTTAACCTGTCTGGAAGTTCTGATGTGACGGGCCAAAGCAATAAGAAAATTTCCCCTGTGTGAAATGCTGCAGTCTGCATAATCTATTTATTATGTGTTGGTATATTGAGGAAGTTATTTAATGTATTTATTGAAATGTTGTGGCCCTTATAACAGGCGACCTCTTGGGCGTCTCTCTTTGAAGGGCCAGCAGTTATTATTAGAACAGTGCCCAGTGCTTAGAACAGTGCTTGACACATAGTAAGCGTTTAACAAGTACCATAATTACTATCATTATTATCTGGTGACCTGTGAATGTGTTTTGGGATGATTACGGTTGCCAGTCTCTAAAGTTAGGGATTATAGACCACTCCATATTTTATTAATACTGAAGAGGGTGGGCTTTAGGATGCGAAGGAAACACTCCGTATTGTAAAGTTGCAGAGAGGGAGGTGGGGGTAAGAGGGCAAAATTAGGCCTTCCCCTTTCCCATCCCACTTTCCCATCCATCGACATCTACCTGGGTCCTGTCAAAAGATCCCGTGATTTCTAACTGTGACCCGAGAGGTTTTCGTGTTTGAATTATTTACATCAGAATTCTTAAGTGTTTGAATTCTAAGGGAACTAATATGCTGTTCCCCCATCACTTAGACATACTATGTCTTCCTGGTATGGCATAATGTCATGATTAACTCTACTGCTGATGTTAAGGTGATGACGTGGCTTCATCAGACTTTATTAGTAGGGAAAAAATTGTGTACAAATATTTATTAGTTGTTTTAGTATAGATTCCTTAGTAACGTTTCTATTCACTGAATGTGTATGCAGAAATCGAAGAGGGCCATAAGTAAACCGTTGCATACTTAATCACCATTACTTGGGAAAATACATTTTTAGGATAACATTTTGGCAGATGTGTCTTCCGTATGGTAAATCAGTTCAGTGATAAGTCAATTTTCTCTCTGCCAAGGGATTAGAAAATGCCTTTAAAATTTTTAGTTAAGCTTACTATGTATCTTTCAAATAAAACAAAATGATTGTATCCCCTAGAAAGCTGAATCTTTAACAAAACCACCGTAGAATATGTTAAGGAAGAAAAGAGACTTTTACTCTGAGCCCCTATGTGGGACAGGGACCGTTTCTGCTACGTTTAACTTGTATCCTAGTGCTTAGCATGGGACTCGGTACAGAGTGTGCACTTATTAAATACTATAATCATTATGCATTCTATATATTAAAATGGAGTTTTCACTGTATTTTCCTTGCGGGCTGATCTTGTTTGGTTCTCTGGGGGAAAACTAATAAAGATATGTTTTCTAAACTTAATGTTCGGTCTACATTCTTCATCTGAAAATGATGACAAAATCTTTGGGCTCTATATCACTGAAGTTATTTTCGTTATTCATGACATTTTGTGGCAATAGTTTTACAAGCATTCTTGGATAACTTGAATGAGGCAATGCAGCCCATTGGAAAAAGCAGGGAGCCGGGAGTCACAAGACCTGGGTTCTAACCTCAGTTTTGTCACCGACCCCGTGTGTGACCTGAGGTAGATAAGATAGTGAACCTCTCCGGGGCCTCAGTTCGCTATTAATGCCTGCCTCTCTCTTACCTTTCTCTTCTCTCAGACGCACCCTTCCTCAGAGGGATGTCTAGAAGATAGAAATTGGATAACTAATGTAAAACGCACTCTGCAAATCATAGATATTCTGTTGCAAAATCTCACGGGCCTGAACTGACGACCTATAGAATCAAAGTCTTGATGCTCCTTTATTCCCTGCTCATGTCGTGGATAAAGCACGGTCATGGGTGCTTTATCGTGGATAAAGAAGGTCATGGGTTCTAACCCTGGCTCTGCCATTTATCTGCAGAAGCCACTGCACATCTCTGGGCCTCTGTAACCTCATCCGTGAAGTGGGGATTGAGACCATGAATCCCACGTGGGTCAGGGACTGTGTCCAACTTGATTTGCTTGTAACCACCCCAGTGCTTAGTAGAGTGCCTGGTACACAGGAAGCTCTAAACAAATACCACAAATATTGTTATATGGACTAGCAACTGGGCTGCAAAGGGTGTTTCACATTGTTCGAAGAAGCGGAACAGTGAGAGGGAATTTGTCCCCAAATCTGGAAAATGATTGTAGCCTGTGGAATTGGAAATTCATATTGAAAATGCTTTTTTAAAAAGTTAGTCCTATGCCCTTAAGCACTGACTCGGGGCTTCTTTTTGAGGAGTCAGAAGAAGTTACATTTTTGTGTTAAAAGAAAATGATTGTGGTATGAAGTAATGTAACCTGCTGATCAAATCCTTTAATATGTATGCTGGTCTCTGTTTCACCAGAAAGAGGCTGTCTCTCCCTAATTATGAACAGAGAATGGGGAAACTCTACCACTTTAGATCCATGTGGAAATTACAAAGCTTGACAATTTGGAGAATGCTGGTGAAGAGAACTTAGTATGTGATCTTTGAGAGGGGCTCCAAACATAATTCTCATTGCTTTTCCCTGTAAACAGGTTTCTCATCTCCCAGTTTCCCTACATAGGTCCTAGGTGGTGATTGTTTCAATGTTTTTGTCTAAATGAAAAACCTCGTCTATCAACTCTGTTGTATTGTGCTTTGCCAAGCATTTAGTACAGTGCTCTCCACCCAGGAAGCACTCAATAAATACAATTGACTGATGGCAGCTTTGGTAGTGGAATCCTTGCCAGCATAGTTTATAACTGTGGTATCTTTTGAGTGTTTCCTGTGTGGAGGGCACTGTACTAATTGCTTGGGAAAGCACAGTGCAACAGAGTCGGTAGCCATGTTCCCTGCCCACCAGGAGCTTACAGTCTAGAGAGGGAGACAGACATTAGCATCAATAAATTATAGGCATGTGCATAAGTGCTGTGCATCTGAGTCCTGATGCTATTATGTAGTATCCCAGGCCCCTGAAAGGATTAATTTTGGTTTCTCTCTTTCTAATGGGAGTCAGAAGGTCATGGGTTCTAATCCCAGCCACTTGTCTGCTGTGTGACCTTGGGCAAGTCACTTCACTTCTCTAGGCCTCAGTTATCCTATCTGTAAAATGGGGTTTGAGACTGTGCACCCCACATGGGACGGACTGTGTCCAACCCAATTTGTTTGTATCCACCCCAGCCCTTAGTGCCATGCCTGGCACATAGTAAGTGTTTAATAAATGTCATAATAATAATAATAATGTTGAGATTCCCAGAAAATCACCATTTAAAATCCCTGAAACCAAAGATGAACAAAAACAGCATCTTGAAGGCCCTGGGAATCAGAGAGGTTCCAAGCTGTACTGAGATATTTTAAGCTCAGATTGAAACCCAGAAGCTGAAGCCTAACAGTCACTGGTCAATTCAATTAGTCGTTGTGTTCCTTACTCTTTGATGGATCCTAAGCTATTAACCTATTATCATCCTCTAGGCTATAAGTTCCTTGTGGGCAGGAAACTTATCTACCGACTCTTTAATACTGTATTGGTAAGCACCAATAAATACGCATTGATTGATTATCATGGCACCTCCCTCTGCATCATCATCCATCATTATCATCAGATGCAGCCATCATTCATTGATTGAATATCTGTTCTTCCGACAGTTTTCTGGATGGCCTGGAGTAAGTCTTTTGAAGTTGATTTCCTGCCACATCCAGCCCTCCACACGATTCGTTCCCCTAAGCCAATCTGCTCACTGTATTCCATCTCATCTGTCTCTCTTTTTTTCCTGGTCCTCGTTAAGTGTTTGCTATGCGCTAGGCACTGTACTCGAGCAAATCGGTTGGACATCCGATAGTGGGGGTCACAGTGTTAATCCCACTTTACAAAGGGGAACTGAGGCCCAGAGAAGAGAAGTGACTTACCAGGGTCAGACAGAAGACAAGTGGCAGACCAGATAGAACCTACGTCCTCCTGACTCCAGGCCCTGCCTCTATCAGTGTGAGGCCACGCTGCTCAAGTTCTTCCTTTGGCCTGGAACTCCTTCCGGCTCCCTGCGGCAGGAATGTGTCTGTTATATTGTTATATTGTATTCTCCCAAGCACTTCGTTACAGTGCTCTGCACACAGTGAGCGCTCAATAAATACGATTGCGGACTGACTTCGTGTACAGCAGACCACCACTCTTTCCACCTTCAAAGCATTATAAAATCACATCTCCAAGAGGCTCCCACTAAGTCCTCATCTCTCCTACTTCCTCTCTCTTCTGCGTCATCTATGCACTTGAATCTGCACCCTTTACATATTTGACATTCGAGTCTCCTCCCTCCCCAATCACGTATGTTCATAACCATGATTTATTTTACTGTCTGTCTCCCCATCTAGACTGTAAACTCCTTTTGTGAAGGGATTGTGTCTACCGACTCTGTTCTACTGTTCTCTCCCAAGAGTTTAGTACAGGGCTCTGCCCACGGTAAGCGCTCAATAAATATCATGGATTGAATGATTGATTGAGTCACTCATAAACATGGCCGAGATCTCACCACCGACAGGTCATCTTCAATATTGTCCTTCAGCTCCAAAAGGGGACAATGGGCAGTTACCAACAGAGATTAAGATTTGATGCCTGCCCCTAAAGAGGCACAGACCCAAACTCCCAAACATGCGAGACAAATGTCAGCCACCAAATCCTTAGAGAACAAGTAGTACTCACCCCAGATTTCCAGAGAAAATTCATTCACACCGGGGTTGAAGGCACCATCCGGGCAGGATGGGTGAGACATGAGAGATTTCAAGCACGCAGAGGGTTTTGTAGAAGGTTGCCAAAGAAGATAACAGCCAAAGTTTGTTTATCCTACATTTAAAAAGAATCGCCTCTTTCATTGCTCTTTCTGGGTGCTTCAAAATCTCTCTTTTCCCCTTTGGAACTTCTAGTCCTCTGGAGGAAAAAAAGAAAATACGAAAACGAAAACCGAGACTCCTGAGAACTGGAAAACGGAGCCAGCCCGTTTCTTTCCATTGCCAAATGCATTTGCTATTTCGAAGGCTGCATCTGCAAGGCATGAGAAGAATCTCTGGGAGAAGGCACCAGCGTTAGTTCTAGTTGTACAATTCAGGATAAGGATTTTTTATTGAATTTCAAAAACTAAAAACATTAAACGCTGACTTCAGCTCACTACTTCTGCAAACACTCAGAATTCGGCTCCAGAAATTGACCAAAGAGCAGAGAGAGCCTGCACCAATCGGTATCAATCAATTAATCGATCGTATTTGCTTACTGTGCGCAAAGCACTGTCCTAAGCATTTGGGAGAGTACAATAGAACAACAAAGTTAATAAGCACGTTAATAATATAATATTGGTATTTGGTAAGCGCTTACTACGTGCCCGAGCACTGTTCTAAGCGCTGGGGTAACACGGGGGAATCAGCGTTGTCCCACGTGGGGCTCACAGTCTTAACCCCCTTTTACAGATGAAGGGAACTGCAGGCACCGAGAAGTTGAGTGAACTCGCCCAAAGTCACCCAGCTGACAAGCGGCCGAGCGGGATTCGACCCATGACCTCTGACTCCAAAGCCCGTGCTCTTTCCACTGGCCACGCTGCTTCTCTTCACGTTCCCTGCCTCAACAAGTTTAAGGTCTAGAGGGGAGACAGACTATAATATAAATTACGGTTATGTACATCAGTACTGTGAGGATGGGAGGGGGGGATGAATAAAGGGAGCAAAGCAGGGTGATGCCGAAGGGAGTGGGAGAAGAGGAAATAGGGGCTTAGTTAGGGAAGGCCTTTTGAAGGAGGTGTGCCTTCAAAAAGACTTTGAAGGTGGAAAGAGTAATCATCTGTCTGATATGAAGTGGGAGGGTGTTCCAGGCCAGAGGCAGGATGTGGGCAAGAGGTTGGTGGCAAGATGAAGTACTTTAAAGCTGGTGGTATAGAGTTTGATGCTGAGGTGGATGGACAACCACTGGAAGTTGCTGAGGTATGGGGAAACACGGACCGAATGTTTTCGTAGAAAAACGATCCAAGCAGCAGAGTGTAGTATGGCCTGGAGTGGGGAAAGACAGAAGGCAGGAAGGTCAGCAAGGAGACGGACACGGTAATCAAGGCGGGTTAGGATGAGGGTGGATTTTAGCAATGCCGTGAAGACTGAAGGTTGAAGATATCAGTGTGGCGGGTGGCTCAAGGGTTTGAGATTCAAAGCCAATGAAGCTAGCCGAGGGGTTCGGCGTGTTCAGTTCCATCACAGTTTGGGCACCAGTACCCAATGGTGCAGGCTCTCTCGGCTCTTCTGGTCAATTTCTGGCCCAGAATTCAGAGTATTTGCAGAGAATAGTGAGCTAAAGTCAGTTTTTAGTGTTTTTAGTTTAAAAATTCAAAACAAAAACACCCCTTTTTCCCGAGTTGTACAACTAGAACTAACTGCCGGGTTGCCCTCCTTCTCAGAAGATTCTTCTCACGCCTTGCAGATGCAGCCTTGGAAATAGAAAATGCATTTGGCAATGGTAAGGAACATGTGCTGCCTCCATTTTCCAGTTCTCAGCAGTCTCGGTTTTTGTTTTTGTTATTTTCTTTTTTCCTCATCCACGGACCCTGAGTCAATAAGCAGCGTGGCCTAGTGGATGGAATATGGGCCTGGGAGTCTGAAGGGTCTGGGTTTTAATCCTGCCTCCACCACTCATCTGCTGTGTGACCTTGGATAAGTCGCTTCACTTCTCTGGGCTCCGTTTCTTCATCTGTCCCATGGGGATGAAGACTCTGAGCCTCATGTGGGTCGGGCACTAAATCCAACCCGATTTTCTTGATTCTGCCCCAGCGCTTAGTACAGTGCCTGACACATAGGAAGCACTTAACAAATACCAATATTATTATTGTCATTATTAGCATGACCGGTGGATAAACAACGGCCCGCTTTGGGAGCTTGGGTAAGCCCCCAGTTCTCTTTGCCACAGGGTCCTCCTCTGCAAAATGGGGATAAAACATCTGTCCTTCCCATCTCTTGGACTACGTGACCTATGTAGGACAAGCACCGAGTATAATCTGATTAAACTGTACCTATCCCAGTGTTCATCATTACAGTATTTGTTAAGCACTTACTATATGCCAGGCACTGTACTAAGCACTGGGGTGGATACCCTGAACCTGTCCCACCTGCGGTTCACGGTCTCAATCCCCATTTTACAGATGAGGTAACTGAGGCACAGAGAAGATAAGTGACTTGCCCAAGGTCACACAGAAGATACGTGGCAGAATTGGGGATCAGAACCCAAGATCTTCTGACTCTCAGACCTGTGCTCTATCCACTGAGCCACTCTGCTTCTCATGTATTCAGTACAGTGCTTGACACATAGCAAGCCCTGAATACACATATTCATCATCGAAGCCCTTATTGGCCACTGTGAACCAGTCGGGATGGTTCCACTGCTGAAAAGGCTCAGAATCGGAGGAGAAAGTTTAGGGACTTGCATTTTCACTGATTGGACCAGTCGGTCCCTATTCAACCTAACTCAGAGTAACCATCACTGATGCAATCCTAACATTCAGCCCCAACCAAGGAGAGATTGCCCCAGGAAGAAAGGATGTGAAAGTTTTCACAGCCACTGACCACCCACCTGATTCCATAACCTTTTCCAGGAACCCTAAGCGACAGACAGCGTTTCGAGCTTTCACATCTACCGTGCCCTGTTCCTTTACCCCCATACAACCCTAAGAGACTCCAGAGAATCCCCCCCCAGAGTCCTAGGGGCTGGCAACTCGGCGAGGAGACCGGCTAGAACAGATCGTTTCCTGAAAACTGACCCCCGTTGGGCCCCCCTCAGCCTCATTCTCGCCTGCCTCCCTGAGCTGAGTTGGAACTTGGACAGTCGTCTCACATGCAGGCCTCGTTAGGGCCATTAAGCAACGAGGAGTTTCTGCTCTTTTTTTTTTTCTAAAATGACAGTGCTTTTCCCAGTGTAACTGTGGCCAATGTGTCAGACCTTAATTATATCTGTTATCACTCAGTTATTCTAACTGCTCCAGGGTTTGTGGTCTTGCCTTAAGCAAGATTCGCACAGCTGCGTTTGCCAGTCCTACCGATTGAGAAATCGGCTTACCCGCGCCTGGCGATTTCAGCTTGCAAAATCATCCAGGAGATTTGTCACAACTTGTGTTCCCGAGAGGAATGTCTAAATAACCGCTGCCGCCGGGCTAGTCGTCACGGCCGGCAATAACTAACAACCAGCAGGCTCGTCCAACGGCGTGGATGGAGGCTGTGGGGTTTGGGGCCAGATTAAAGCCCGGGACACTTTAAGCAGAAGTTGTAAATGGCTATCAAGAGGGAACGGGTGACGAGGAGCCTGCCCGGAGCCTCCGCTCCTTGGATTCCTCCGAATTTCTGGCTGATAGAGGAGAAACAGGGTTGGGGAAGGAACGGAGACGAGAACCAAGAAGCAGCTCGGTCTAGCGGAAACAGCACGGGCCTGGAAGTCAGAGGATGTGGGTCCTAATCCCGGCTCTGCCACCTGTGTGCTGTGTGACTTTGGGCGAGTCGCTTCACTTCTCTGGACCTCAGTTATTTCCTCTGTAAAATGGGGATTAAGACTGCGAGCCCCGTGCGGGACAGGGACTGTGTCCAACCCAATTACTCTAGATCCACCCCGGCGTTTAGAACAGTGCTTGGCACATAGTAAGCGCTTACCAAATACCACGGCTATTATTAACCGAGGCAATACGGCCTAAGGAGCGGAGACCTCAAAGTCAGGAGAACCGAGTTCTAGTCCTGGCTCTACCCCGTGCCTGCTGTGTGAGCTCGGGCAAGTTACTTACCCTCTCTGAATGTCAGGTGCCCCCAGTTGTAAAATGAGGGTAAGGTACCTGCTTTCCCTCCCTCTTAGCCTGTGAGCAGTCTTTGCGTCCCCTACTAGGCACAGGTGGCTGTGACTCATTAACGCGTATTCCCGAAGTACTGGAATTTGTGGTATTTCCGCTTTTCGTACCGTGGCTTCTTGCCTGCACAAGGAAGAGATAATGACCAAAATCACCAGACCCGGAGATCCTGAGAGCTTCCTTCCAGGATTCCAAGTCACCCACCTGACTGGTACCAGGAAGAAGAATTCCAGCACTAGGGAACATAGCTTTTCCAAGCTTCAGCCCTCTGAGGGGTTTCCCTCAGGTCCTGTTAGTATTGAGATAATAATAATAATGTCATCATAATTACAGACTATCTTATACATATTATGATATATAAATATATAATTATAACCCTGTGCTTCAGTTCCCTCACCTGTAAAATGGAGGTTAAGACTGTGAATCCCATCTGGGACAGGGATTGGGTCCAATTTGATTAACTTGAATCTTCTACCCCAGTGCTTAGAACAGTGGCTGGCACATAGTGAGGGCTTAACAAATACCACAATAATTAGTATTACTATTGATAATTATTATATTTAATCACTTATTATATTTAATAAACCCGGACAGTAATCTAGACCGTCAGCTCGTTGTGGGCAGGGAATGTGTTTGATATTTTGTCATATTGTACTCTCCCAAGCTCTTAGTACAGTGTGTCGCATACGGAAAGTGCTCAATAAATACAATAGATTGATTGATTGATACGAACCAGGCACTGTACTAGGCACTGAGGTAGAAACAAGTTAATCAGGTTGGCTACAATCCCTGTCTCACATGGAGCTCACCATCTAAGTGGGATCCCTCTAGACTGTAAACCCACTGAGGGCAGGGATTGCCTTCCTTTATTGCTGTGTTGTACTTTCTAAGAGCTTAGGACAGTGCTCTGCACGCATCAAGTGCTCAATAAATATAATTGAATGAATGAATGAATCCTGGTGAATGCTGGTTTTGGCTGGATTGCCTTCTTCAATCAATCAATAATAATGTTGGTATTTGTTAAGCGCTTACTAGGTGCAGAGCACTGTTCTAAGCGCTGGGGTAGATACACGGTAATCGGGTTGCCCCACGTGAGGCTCACAGTTAATCCCCATTTTACAGATGTGGTAACCGAGGCACAGAGAAGTTAAGTGACTTGCTCACAGTCACCCAGCTGACAAGTGGCGGAGCCGGGATTCGAACCCATGACCTCTGACTCCCAAGCCCGGCGCCTTTCCACCGAGCCACGCTGCTTCTCGTCAATCAGTGGTATTTACTGACCACTTACTGTGTGCAGAGCCAGTGCAATAGAGTTGGAAGACACATTCCCTGACCACAAGGAGCTTAAAAACTAGAGGGGGAGAGAGGCAAATAAATAATGTACACGCAGACAGATTTCATTCAATAGTATTTACTGAGCGCTTACGACGTGCATATGGGCGCAACATGTTTGTAGCTATGAAGGCCCATCTCCTCCAAGAGACTTTCCGTGACTAAGTCCTCCTTCCCTCTTCTGCCACTCCCTTCTACGTCACCCTGATCTGTTCCTATTATCATCTCCCTTCCCGGCCCCATGACACTTGTGTACATAGCTGTAATTTATGTATTTATTTATTTAGTCATTTTGTCTCTCTCCCTTCTAGACCGTAAGCTCATTGTGGGCAGGGATCGTGTCCGTTTATTGTTACATTGTAATAACGTTGGTATTTTTTAAGCGCTTACTATGTGCAGAGCACTGTTCTAAGCGCTTGGGTAAATACAAGGTAATCGGGTTGTCCCACGTGAGGCACACAGTTAATCCTCATTTTCCAGATGAGGTAACTGAGGCCCAGAGAAGTGAAGTGACTTGCCCACAGTCCCACAGCTGACAAGCGGCAGAGCCGGGATTCGATCCCATGACCTCTGACTCCCAAGCCCGGGCTCTTTCCACTGAGCCACGCTGCTTCTCTTGTACTCTCCCAAGCGCTTAGAACAGTGCTTAGCACACAGTAAGCTCTCAATAAATAAATACGATTTACTAGATGAAACGTTTTGGCCCGGCAGCCTACAAGAGAAAGAGATGAAACCAGTTTCCCCTGAGCCTCAAAGGGGAGAATGGACTCATTGCTGGTGTATGGGTGTCACCCTACAACACACACCCACGCACACAGACACACTCACAAATATATTGTGTCACCCAGTGTATAAGAGATTGCTATCTCCCCTGCTACACAGTGAGCTTCCTGAGGGCAGGGATCCCGTCTACCTATCTATTATACTCTCCCAACTGCCCAGAACAGTTCTCTGCATGCGGGAAGAGCTCAATAAATACCACTGTTTCCAAACTTGTCTTTTCAGCTCCATCTGCACGTATTCAGACACTTCCACTGTGGTGAGAACCTAGCTACACGAATGCAACCGCTCAAATATCCTCAGTTGGTCCATCAGACCTCACTAACTTGAACTATTAGCTGCCATTGTTTTTACGAGACGTCCTTCCCCTCGACTCTATTTATCGCCACCGTTCTCGTCCGTCCGTCTCCCCCGATTAGACCGTAAGCCCGTCAGACGGCAGGGACCGTCTCTATCTGTTGCCGACTTGTTCATTCCAAGCGCTTAGTACAGTGCTCTGCACATAGTAAGCGCTCGATAAATACTATTGAATGAATGAATGAACTAGGGCAGTGAATATCTCTTCTGGATGTTTGCAAAGTCTGTTTTGTAGAATTATTATTTTTTATACCACTGCAAACTCATCCTGGAGCCACGCCGGCCACTACTGTTCTGCTCCAGGTTTCATTCATTCACCCATTCATTCAATCGTATTTATTGAGTGCGGAGCACTGGACTAAGCACTGGGAAAGTACAGTTCATCCATAAAGAGAGACAATCCCTGCCCACAACGGGCTTACGGTCTCGAAGGGGGGAGACAGACGTGAAAACAAGTAAACAGGCATCAGTAGCATCAATATAAATAAATAGAATTAGAGAAATATACACATTAAAACAAGTAAACAGGCATTAATGTAAATAAATAGAATTATAGATATGTCCATATATACACAAGTGCTGTGGGGCGGGAGGATAGAGCAAAGGGAGTGAGTCGGAACGATGGGGAGGGGAAGGGGAGCTGAGGAAACGGGGGCTTAGTCTAGAGAAGAGGAGTCTAGAGGGTTCCTACCGTTCAGGAAATGTCTTTTCTCCCCCAAGAGCTTCCTGCAGCTACCTCAAGCTTCTGGTTAGCAGAGAGGAGATGCAACCCGCCGAGCGGAATTAGTGATGTAATGATATTAATGATAAGAATAATGGTATTTGTTAAGTGCTTACTATGTGCCGGGCACCGTATTAAGCTTTGGGGTGGATGCAAGAAAATTAAGTTGGACGCAGTCCCTGCCCCAAGTGGGGCTCACAGTCTCAATCCCCACTTTACAGATGAGGGAACCGAGTCACAGAGAAGTGAAGTGATTTGCCCAGGTCACCCAGCAGTTAAGTGGCGGAGCCGGGATTAGAGTCCATGACCTTCTGACTCTCAGGCCCGGGCTCTTTCAGATACACCGAGCTGCTTCTCACATACTGCCCCCAAGTTTTCCAAGGCTTAAGAGACTTCTGGAAAATTTCATGGGTTCTTCGAGGTCACTTAATGAGCTGCTTTGTAAACACAGATTCAGTAAGTCCAACATTAATGCTTTTGGTTTATCCCCAGCAAAATGGTCATTTGTTTTGTCTGATCTCCTCATAGCACGTCCTGGAAATCTTCTTAAAAATGGAAAGGAAATTGAGTTCTAGTCCTGCCTCTGCCACTTGTCTGCTCTGTGACCTCAGGCGTGTCACTCGGCTTCTCTGTGCCTCGTTCACCTCATCTGTAAAATGGGGATGAGGACCGTGAGCCCCAAGCAGCGTGGCTCAGTGGAAAGAGCCTGGGCTTTGGAGTCAGAGGTCATGAGTTCGATTCCCAGCTCTGCCACTTGTCAGCTGTGTGACTGTGGGCAAGTCACTTCACTTCTCTGTGCCTCAGTTCCCTCATCTGTAAAGTGGGGATTAACTGTGAGCCTCACGTGGGACAACCTGATTACCCTGTATCTCCCGCAGCGCTTAGAACAGTGCTCTGCACATAATAAGCGCTCAACAAATACCAACATTATTATGTGGGACAGGGACTATGTCCAACCTCATTGTCTTGTAACTACCACAGCGCTTAGTGTGGTGCTTGTACATAGTAAGTGCTTAACAAATACTTTTTTTAAAATAGGGAAGGGTGCGACCTCCCCCTCTAAACTGTTCGTTGTGGGCAGGGAATATGTCTTTTGTATTGTTGCACTGTACTCTCCCAAGTGTTTAGTTCAATGCTCTACACACTGTAAGCGCTCAATAAATACCTCGGTTCAAGAGGTTGTTCACGATACCCTCCCTTCGCCTAACATGCATTTGGGGGTGGTTTTCATTTGATGATGGCTCATGATAGTTTGGGGTCTCAGCAGGTCTCAGCAGCTGGCGGATTCTGGGCAGCACCTGGAGGGGGTCTCACCCACCCCACTGTGAGATGCCCAGAAGGTACCGTCAACTTAAAATGATGTAAAAATCAATAAAACCTACGTGTTCTTTTAGGGTACCATTTGAAGCTGCTTTGTTCAAACCGCAGGCCAGCTGTTAGTTCAGGAGAAAAAACGCAGCTTTGGGAAACATTCATTCATTCTTCCAATCGAATTTATTGAGCGCTTACTGAGTGCAGAGCATTGTACTAAGAGCTTGGGAAAGTACGATACAACAATAAATAGTGACATTCCCTGCCCACAGTGAGCTTACACTCTAGCAGATTAGGACTGTGATCCCCTTCTGGGACATGATCTGTGTCTGACCTGTTTGGCTCGTATTTAGTCCAGTGCTTAGAACGGTGCCTGGCACATAACAAATACCACAAAAAAAGAAGTGGAAGACCCCACTGGGGTCAAGGCTAGTGGCAGGTCTTCAGGGACTAGTGTATTTGTCCTGGAAACGGTCAGGTCTCCGTTTTCATGGGAGGGTCCTTCAGGGCTAAATTTGCCCATTTTTTGCCTTTTGATACTACTACTAATGATGGTATTTATTAAATGCTTACTACATGCCAAACACTAAGCACTGGGATATATACAAAATAATCAGATCTGACCCAGTCCCTGTTCCACATGAGGTTTCCAGGCTAAGAGAGAGGAAGAACAAGTATTCTATCTCCAGTTTACAGGGATAAAATGGGCAAGTCATTTGATTTCTCTGGCACTCAGCTTCCTTATCTGTAAAATCAGGAAATCGAGGCCCAGAGAACTTAAATGACTTGACCAAGATTACCCAGCAGGTAAAAGCCAGAAGTCACCGACTCCCAGTCCCTTATACTTTCCACTAGATCCCCCCGCGTGCTCGTTACGGGCAGGGAACATGTCTGCTCATTCTGCTGGATTGTACTCTCCCAAGCGCTCAGTATGGTGCTCTGGACACAGTAAGTGCTCAGTAAATACCTTCGATTGATAGATTGACCGTCGGTAGCCTCTGTGGACTTCACTTCCTATATTAGCCAGCTATTTTTCTGCATCCCAAATTGGGCCTGTCCATCTCACGGTGGAACCTGGGTGCTTTTTTGGGTCAGAAACCTTCCCCATTGGTGTCCTAGTTCCAGTGGTCATTCTCTTCCTTGCAGAGCAGGGACTAGAATCCAGATTTGAATCTGTCTGTTTATTGCTACATTGCACTCTCCCAAGTGCTTAGTACAATCTAGCAATAAACAGACATACGCCCCGCCCACAACAAGCATACCACCCAGACTGCCTACAGAGCGGCAAAATGAGACAGGGCTCTAGCCCCATTTCCTTCGGAGCATCCAGCCTCCCTCCCCCAGACCCCAAAATGGAACAGTTTACTTCCCTCTCGTCTCTGACACATCTGCGACTCCGGCTTGGTTGGACAAAAGGTCACTGATGTCAACCTTTTCTTCATCCTACCTCCCCACCACAGTCCCTCCAGTCTCTGGAGAGGCAAATCTATCAATCAATCACTACGGTACTGATTGAATGCTTTTTGGGTGAGGAGCACGGTAACTAAAACACTTGGAGTGTACAGTAGAATAGGTAAACACAATCCTTTCCCTCAAAGAGCTTCATTCATTCAAGCAGTGTGGCTCAGTGGAAAGAGCCCGGGCTTGGGAGTCGGAGGTCATGAGTTCGAATCCCGGCTCTGCCACTTGTCAGCTGTGTGACTGTGGGCAAGTCACTTGACTTCTCTGTGCCTCAGTTACCTCATCTGTAAAATGGGGATTGACTGTGAGTCTCATGTGGGACAATCTAATTACCCTGTATCTACCCCAGCACTTAGAACAGTGCTCGGCACATAGGAAGCGCTTAACAAATACCGACATTATTATTATTATCATCATATTTATTGAACATTTACTGGGGCAAAGCACTGTACTAAGCGCTTGGGACAGTACGATACAACAACAAACAGACACATTCGCTGCCTACAACAAGGTCACAGTCTAGAAGGGGTGACAGACAGTGTTCAGTAAATACGATTGAATGAATTAGTATTCATAAATAAATAAATATATAAATAAATAGCAGATATGTATATATATATATATATATATATATATATGCACATATATGTGCTGTGGGGCTGGGAGAGAGGATGAATGAGGGGAGCAAGACAGAGTGACACAGAAGGGAGTGGGAGAAGAAGAGAGGAAGGTTTAATCAGTGAATTGTGTGGGCCAGGTTGCAGTAGGAAAGAAGCAAGGTGAGGTAGGAAGGGACAAGGTGGTGGACTGCTTTAAAGCCAATGGTGAGGAGTTTCTGTTTAGTAGGAGGGAGGGGACAATAACCAGGAGGTTTAATGAGAATTCCCTTCCCCTTATATATACCAACAAAATCAATTAAGCAGTGGTACTTACTGAGCGCTTACTGTGGGCAGAGCAGTGTACTAAGCATCTGGGAGAGGACAGGGCAATAGAGTCGGTAGTAACAATCCCTCCTCTCAAGTCTCTTAGACTCCAGAGTGGGAATGAAAGGCTGCGTGATTTAGTGGAAAGATTACCGGCCTGGGAGTCAGAAGACCTGGGTTCGAAAGCCGGCTTCACCAACCGTGTGACCTCGGGCAAGTCACTTTACTTTTCTGTGCCTCAGTTACCTCATCTGTACAGTGGGGACTAAAGCTGTGAGCCCCCTGTGGGACGGGGACTTTTTCCAAGCTGATTATCTTGTATCTACCCCAGAGCTGAGAACGGTGCCTGACACACAGTAAGTGCTTAACAGACATCAGAAGAAAAAATGCATCTCCCACTTCTGCTTGCTTCTTGGCTTTCAGATAAACAGCGCATTTCATCCTAGATGGATCATAAACAGTCATCAGCCAGGATGCTCCGGCTATGAATCAGCTCATTAATAGCACATTAGACAACTGCAACATCATTCCTCTTGAGGACAGCGACCGAGAGCCGAGTCTGCCGAAAGTCGGTATAAGGGGGGAGAGGTAAACATGAGGATTAAAAGAGCATCACCCTGGCAAATCCACTGCTGACAGTTACATAAACAAAGCAGCCATGAGGTTTATCAACTGCTCTCTGGTCGGCTTAGCAACAGGCCAGGGCTCCATCTAATGCCTCTCTTCTCAGTGAAGAGAGAAAACAGGAAAACACACAAGTCTGAAACGATGGCTTCCCTAAAAGATGATGAGAAAGAGTTCCTGATAAAGGGTGCTGACTGGGTTGGGTGTTCTTTGCCCCAGCCTGGCCAGTGAAAGTCAATGGGAAGCAGGACTACTTCCTCTCCAGCAGCGAGCCTAGGAAAGCAAGAGAAATAATAGTAATTGTTGTCTTCATTAAGCACTTACTATGTGGCAAGCATTATAATGATAATTGTGGTATTTGTTAAGCACTTATAATGTGCCAGGCACTGCACTAAGCACTGGGGTGGATACAAGCAAATCGAGTTGGACACAGTCCCTTTCCTACGTGCGGCTCACGGTCTCAACCGCCGCTTTACAGATGAACTTAACCGAGGCCCAGAGAAGTGAAGTGACCTGTCCAAGGTCACGCAGCAGACAAGTGGCAGAGACAGGATTAGAACCCATGACCTTCTGAGACTCCCAGGCCCATGCTCCATCCACTGCACTGTACTAAATGCTGGGGTAGATATAAAATCATCAGTTTTTATGTGATTCTCGTAGTCTAAGTAGGAAGGAGAACAGATATTGATTTCCCATTCTGCAGATGAGGGAACAGAGGCCCAGAGAAGTGAAGTGACTTGCCCAAGGCCACCCAGCAGACAAGAAGCAGAGCCAGGATGAGAACCCAGGCCCTTCCACTCCCAGACCCGTGCTCTTTCCACTAGGCCACAGTGCTTCCCGTGGTTTCTGTTAAGGTGGACACAAGATCATCAGTCTCTGACCCGTTCGGAGCTCGTAATCGAAGAGGGAGCGGGAACGGTTATAATAATGATGGTAATTTGTTAAGCGCTTACTGTGTGCCCGGCACGGTACCAAGCACTGGGGTGGATACAGGCGGGTCGAGTTGGACACAGTCCCTGTCCCACGTGGGGCTCACAGACTCAATCCCCATTTTACAGATGAGGTAAATGAGATCCAGAAAAGTGAAGTGATTTGCCCAAGGTCACCCAGCAGACAAGTGGTGGAGATGGGATTAGAACCCAGGACCTTCTGACTCCCAGGCCCGTGCTCTTTCCGCTAAGCCACGCTGCTTCTCAGGCAACGTATGTTGTAGTCCCAGTCCTATTATTTTTCTGCTGTGTTACCTTGGGCAAATCACTTAAACTCCCTGAGGCTTCAGTTTCTCATATAAGCTCGTTGTGGGCAGGGAATGTGTAAAAAATAAATAAGACCGTGAGCCCCACGTGGGACAACCTGATGACCTTGTATCTACCCCAGCACTTAGAACAGTGCTTGGCACATAGTAAGCACTGAACAAATACCATTATTATTATTAATATTATTATTATTATTAGTCCCCTGCCTTTTCCATTAGGGCACAAGGCCTCTCACCCAGAAGCAGAATTCTAAATGAGAATCTAGCGTCACATCTGGTTCTCACAACTGAACAACACCCTGGCAAGCTGCCCCAGCCCAAGGCTTAAATCAAATTAACAAGTTTGAACAAAAGCCAGCCATTCATTTTACGGGCATAATACTGTCAGTAGGGGAAGAAAAATCCTGTAAATGCATTCTAAAATGGAACCGGACCATTACTCCGTGATTAGGTCTGACATCCTGCTCCCCTTACGATGCTACCTTACGGCATTCCAGATCTTCGGATGAATGCCTCGCGTGTCCATTGCAGGATGGTGGCCTCGGGTTTAATGGACTGAGTTGCAACCGGAGGCATATCGAGCTCGATCGCGGCCGTCTTTTCGATACACATTGAGTCTGGCTGGCCAGTGGTCCAATCGGCTCCTCTCGCATCCCGGCACACTGACACGTTTTAACCTTCCTTCCCAGGACTTCCGCGGTCCGCTGGTTGTAGAGGAACCTGGCAGTGCCGGACTGGGATCGCGTCGCAAGACCGGAATGTCGTTCAGTATGTTGAGAGTCACACATACAGCTGAGTGGTGAAGAGCAGGAGAGTGGCGTGGCCTAGGGAGAGAGGACGGGTCTGGGAGTCAGAAGGATCTGGGTTCTAATCCCAGTTCTGCCACTGCCTGCTGTGTGACCTTGGGCAGATCACTTAACTTCCCTGGGCCTCAGTTACTCACCAGTAAAATGGGATTAAGACTGTGAGCCCTATGTGGGACAGGGACTGTGTCTGCTAAGAGAATGGGAGAGAGAGCGGAAAAAAAGAGAGAGAGCGAGAGAGATGTTAAACGGAGGGGCGGATTGCTTAGAATCCGCAAAAGATTTAAACTGAAAGAGACGGTATCCATCAGGGCTAATTTAAATCAGTCCATAATAAAAATAAATCTGGTATTTATTAAGCTATTTTTAATATTTCAATCAAAAGAGGATGGGGGAGCAACTAAGATTTTAGCAAGGAGGGCTCAAGTGTATAGGGATGCGGTAATGAAGGAAATAGGGTGGGGAGATAATAACAATTCTAACAATTTGTTACGGGCTTACTACGAGCCCAGCATAGTTCGAAGATCCTGGGGCAGATATGAGATAGTCGGATCAGACACGGTCCCCGTCCCACAGGGAGCTTTCATCTCATCATCCTCTCTTCTCCATCCACCATGCCCTCACTGCCCTCTGGCATATGATCAATTTTTTTTTCCTAGAGAGGCAGTGTCTGAGTCTCTCGCCTCTCCCTCTGAGGCCGTGAACTCCATGAGAGCAAGGGCTGTGATCCAATCTGATTGCCCTTGGGACATTACCTGGTAGCTAGTAAATGTTTCATAAATACCAAAGGACTCTTCTTCCTGTTAGGAGAGGCAGAAGAAAAATGCCACAGCCCTGGGCACATGGTATGAGGACAGAGACAAGAAGATAGACGCAGGGGAAGGACTCTAGGCCAATGAGTTTCCTTCAAGGAAGCCGCTCCACCTCCCAGGGATGTTTAGATTCACGGCTTCCAGGCCCTGGTTCGGAGTTAGGACCAGAGCCAGTTAATTTGGGGATGCAGCCAAAATGTGAGACGTCGTGATTTCTCGGCTGGAAATTCCGGGATTTCAAAGCCAGGAATGTCTGCGGACTTACTGATAGGGGAAACCCCAGTGAACTTTATTTTTCTTCTTTAAACACTGAATGCAGGTTTCTGACACTGGATACGGACAGCTATTTTCCCAACCAGGACAGGACACACATAAACACACTCATGTTCCCTCTCACTCTTTCTTGTTTTTTTCTCTCTCTCTTTCTCTCACACACACACCTACAAATGCCCACACCCACACACATAGACATACCCCCGAATATTGACAGGTTTCACTTGCCAACCTCAGTGGTTCGGCTCCTAGAAGACCAAAAGTTCCTTTTTTATGGTATTTGTTAAGCGCTTACTATATGCCAGGCACTAGTCTAAGTTCTAGGGTTCATTCAAACTAATCAGGTTGAACACAGTCCATGTCCTATATGGGGCTCACAGTTTTAATCCCCATTTTAAGGATGAGGTAACTGAGGCCCAGAGGAGTGAAGTGATTTACCCAAGGTCACACAGAAGAGGCAAAACTGGGATTAGAACCCAGGTCCCTGTGACTCTCGTGATGTATCCACTGGATGTATCCACTTGAGAAGCAGCGCGGCTCAGTGGAAAGAGCCTGGGCTTCGGAGTCAAAGGTCATGAGTTCGCATCCCGGCTCTGCCACTTGTCAGCTGTGTGACCGTGGGCAAGTCACTTAACTTCTCTGTACCTCAGTTCCCTCATCTGTAAAATGGGGATTAAAAGTGTGTGAGCCCCACGTGGGACAACCTGATGACCCTGTATCTCGCCCAGCGCTTAGAACAGTGCTCGGCACCTAGTAAGCGCTTAACAAATACCAACATTATTACTTCAATGCTTCTCCAAATACCAAATGGAGAAGTTAAGACCTACACAGCTTAACTCCCATCACAACAGGTGAAATTCAAAATTAGCGGAGAACAAACAAGCAGAAGAACTCTGAGTTCACAGTTCACAGCTGAGTTCTCGGATAACTCAATGCTTCTCGGTTATTGACAGAATATGCAGTTCAAGCACATTTTGCAAGGCTCAACCTGGAACTGTTTAAAGTTCACAGGTACTAGGTTTACTGGCAATGAGCAATTAGCGGAAACCTAGGGCAACTGTAAACTTCGAACAGTTACAGCCCTCTGTAATGCAAATAAACTACTGACAGTAGTGATTAAGAAGCATTATGAGATTCCAGATTAGAAAATCATGGTTTATCAAAACCATATCCCAGGGGCACAAAGTATATATTGAGAATCGAGCATGGGAATTCAGAGCTGTGATTGGCAAAGAAAACCTGTATACACACCTGTTTGTGTGGGTGTATGTGTGTGCATAAACACACACGCGGGCATACTCACCCGTACCATATGGAAGCGTACGCGCTTTAACAGGTGTCTCGCCACACACTTGGAGGTCTACAGATGCTCATATGAATTAACACCCACAGCTACAGAGAGCCACACATATATACAAAATAACACAAGGATAGTCACTTATTTACATAAACAGCAGCAGCATGGAAGCAGCATGGCCTAGTAGGAAGAGCCCGGGCCTGGGAATCAGAGGATCTGGTTTCTAATCCTGCCTCTGCCACTTGTCAACCGTGTGACACTGGGCAAATCACCTAACTTCTCTGTGCCTCAACTCCCTCATTCATAACATGGGGATTCAATGCCTATTCTCCTTCCTAGTTAAACTGTAAGCCCCATGTGGGATCTGAGTGCTTGGCACATAGTAAGTGCTTAACAAATACCATCATTATCTACCTTAGCGCATAAAGTGATTTGCGTGGCATACAGCAAGCAAATAACAGATTCCACATGGAATATCATTATATATACAGCTCCATGATACATGCTTTGAACACAAACACATACACAAAAGATACAAAAGATGCAGATCCACAAAAGACACAGACACACCCTCTCACATGTGCACATGCACAAATACACACACAGATGATGCTCCTGGCAGTGTATGTAGGTGCGCCTGAAAAGATCAACAGTTCTCAAAGACTTCATGCAGCAGTGTTTTCCTTGTTGCCCACGGGGTCTGACGCTGTATTTCCTTCTCAGCGTTACAATTTTCTAAGACATTCATCCCAATCTCAAGTGTTGAAAGCTGTCTTCTGCCGTCTCCAACTCCCCGGAGTTACACCACAAAGTTGGAGGTTTTGCTTCATTACGAGGTTTTGCTTCATTATGTCTTTAAAGGGTCCATCCTTTTTTATGGTTGCAGTGATAATAATAACTGTGGTATCTGTTAAGCACTTACTCCGTGCCAGGTATTTTACTAAGTACTGGGGTGGATATAAGCTAATTGGGTTGGACGCAATTCCTGTCCCATGTGGGGCTCACTGTCTCAATCCCCGTTTTACAGATGAGGGAATTGCGGCACAGAGAAGTGAAGTGACTTGCCCAAGGCCACACAGCAGACAAGGGGCAGAACCGGGATTAGAACCCATGACCTTCTGACTTGCAGGCCCGTGCAGTTGCTTGGGTATCCTGCTTGTCATTCATTCTCTTCTCATGTCCCATCTGGTGACGATGTGATATGAGAAGCATTTTTTTTATAGGTATTGGTTAAAGGCTTACAACATGTCAAGCACTGTTCTAAGTGCTTGGGTATCAATCGACCAGTGGCATTTACTGAGCACTTACTGTGTACAGAGCATTGGATTAAGTGCTTGGGAACGTACCATACTGGTGGACACTTTCACTGCCCACATTGAGTTTATAGTGTAGGGCAGGAGACAGACATTAAAATAAATTACAGATATTTATGCAACTGCTGTGGGGCTGAGAGTGGGGGTGAATATCAAGTGCTTAAAAGATGCAGATCCAAATGCATAGATGATGCAGAAGGGGAGAGGGAGTCGGGGTAATGAGGTCTTAGTTGGGACAGGTCTTTTGGAGGAGATATGATTTAATGAGGTTTTGAAGGTAGGGAGAGTGGTAGTCTGGCATATTATGGAAGGGGAGAGAGTTCTAGGCCAGAGAGAGGATGTGGGAAAGAGGTTGGCAGCCAGATAAGATTGAAATACAGTTACTAGGTCGGCATTAGAGAAATGAAGTGAGCGGTCCCGGTTATCGAAGAAAATCAGCGAAGCTAGTTAGGAGGGGGCCAGCGGGTCGAGTGCTTTAAAGCCAATGATAAGGAGTTTCTGTTTGCTGTGGAGTTGGATGGGTAACCACCGAACGTTCTTGAAGAGTGAGGAAAGACGGACTGAATTATTTTTAGAAAAATGATCTGGGGAGCAGAGTAAAATATGGACTGGAATAGGGAGAGACAGGAGGCAGGGAGCTCAGTGAGGAGGCTGAGTCAAGGTAGTCAAGGAGGAATATGCCGAGTGTTTGAATCGGCAGAGTAGCAGTTTAGATGGAGAGAAAAGGATGGATTTTAGCGATGTTACCAAGGTAGAACTCACAGGAACTGGAGACAGATCAAATGTGTGGATTGAATGAGAGAGACGAGTTAGGGACAATGTTGAACAGGCTTGTGAGACAGGGAGGATGGAGGTGCTGTCTACGGTGATGCAAAAATCGGTGTGTGGGCGGAGGACATGATTTGGGTGGGAAGGTGAGGAGCTCTGTTTTGGACATGCTGAGGAGTCGGCAGGACGATCAAGTCCTGGGGACGGGAGGAAATGCGCAACTGCAGAGGAGAGAGGGCAGGGCTAGAGAAGTAGATTTGCGAATCATCTATGTAGAGATGGTAGTTGAAGCCATGGTAACAGATGAGTTCTCTAAGGGACTGGGGGTACACAGAGACTAGAAGGGGATCCAGAACTGAGCCGGCGAGAGGGTGGGAGGTAGAGGCAGAAAAAGTGGCCAGAGATAGGAGGGAAATCAGAAAAGGACAATATCAGAGAAATCAAGGTTAGGTGACGCTTTAAGGAGTAGGGTGTGGTCCCTAGTGTCAAAGGCGACTGAGAGGTTGAAGACATGCTGGACAATAATAATTTGTTAAGCGCTTACTATGTGCAGAGCACTGTTCTAAGCGCCGGGGTAGATACAGGGTCATCAGGTTGTCCCACGTGAGGCTCACAGTCTTCATCCCCATTTTACAGATGGGGTCACTGAGGCCCAGAGAAGTGAAGTGACTTGCCCACAGTCACACAGCTGACAGGTGGCAGAGCCGGGATTCGAACCCATGACCTCTGACTCCCAAGCCCGGGCTCTTTCCACTGAGCCACGCTGCTTCTCTAGATGAGACAACTAGTCAGAGACAGAGTCTAGAGACAGTTGTCTCTAGACAACCGGAGTGTCCGACTTTTCTATGATTTCGGTCCAAATCTATTACAGATCCATAATTGACTCCTAAGGCAGTTCCACCCAAGGTCCCCTTTGTACCACTGAAGGGCAGGTGGGCACCATGGGAAGCAGCACGGCCTAGTGGATAAAGCACCGGCCGGGGAATCAGAAGGACCTGGGTTCTAATTTCGGCTCCGCCACTTGTGTGCTGTGTGACCTTGGTCAAATCACTTCACTTCTCTGTGCCTCGGTTATCTGTAAAACGGGGATTAAGACCGTGAGCCTCAAGTGGAAAAGAGACCGTGTCCGACCCGATCAGCTCGCTTCTCCCCCGGCGCTTGGGACAGTGCCTGGCACGTAGTAAGCGCCTAACGAATACCATCGGCATCCCCACGAACCCGGTTAATGACAATATGGTACCTGTTGAGCGCTTACTATGTGCCAAGCACTGTTCTAAATGCTGGGGTGGATATAAATTATCAGGTCGGACACAGTCCCCGTCCCAGATCGGGCTCACACTCTTAATCCCATCTTTTCCAGATGAGGTAACGGAGGCCCAGAAACCGATGTGACTTACCCCAGGTCACAGAGGGGACAAGTGACGGAGCCGGAATTGGAACCCGTGGCCTCCTTGGCTCCCGGGCCCGGGCTCCGTCCAACAACACCATCCCGCTTCCCACTCACCCAGGGCAAAGACACACATCCAGAATCACTTTCTCTCATTTCCACCAGGCCAAGAGCTCATTCCGCTCCGCCTGGCACTCCCCACCCTGGCTTCCCTACCCACGGTTTTCCAGGATGGCCGTGTCCGGGGAGCCGGGTGTAAAGGCCCCCGTGTGTAAGGTGTGGGCACGGTTAATCGCTCGGGTTTGTGACCTCGGGAATCTTCCAGTGGGCGGGAAAGGCCCGACCCCGCAGGACCTGGGATTTACGCAATAAACCGTGTGCTCTTCCCGGGCGGGAAGGAAGCCAGGGACACTGGCCCCTTCTCCCCCTCCACCCCCCCACTCCTAATTCCCTCCATCCCTCCCTTCCTTCCCCATCCCAGGATCCCGCCTCTCACCCCTCCGAGCTGAGTCAGCCAAAAAAAGAGGGATGCCCCGCCCGGTCCTGGGAATTTCCCGGCCGCGCACATAAAGGTCCGGAGAGCCGGGACAGACACCCACATCGCCCAGGCCTGCCAGACCTGCCAGACCCAGACTCCGACAGACAGACAGATCTGCCCGCCATGAGCCGCAGCCTCGACCTCCCCTCTTCCTCCTCTTCCCGCTCCCCCTCCCCGGGGCTCCCCCAGAAGCTGCCGCTGCTGCTGCTGCCGCTGCTGCTGCTGCTGCACGTGTCGGCTCAGCGCGCCCAAGGTGAGAAGCGCCCTTGGCTCCTTCCGTCCAGGGCGCAGCACTGGCCTAAGCGTTGGGCGACCACGGGTCGGGGACGAAGAGAGGCCATCCCCGACCACAGGGGCATCAGCGTCTAGAAGGGGGGAGGGGGAGACGCGGGACGGGGAGGGATGGAGGGAGAGGGATGAGGATGGAGAAGGAGGGAGGGAGGGAGGGGTGGAGAGAGAGATGGATGGGGAGGGAGGGCGGAATGGTGGGAGGGATGGATGGATAGATGAATGGATTGATGGATGGATGGATGGATGGATGGATGGATGGATGGATGGATGGATGGATGGATGGAGCGGGAAACAAGCAGGACAGAGGAGCAGAGAATGGAACGGGATAGGACAGGGATAGAACGGGACCGAGCTGGGCGGGATGGAGCGGGAGAGCCCAGGCTTGGGAGTCCGGGATCGTGGGTTCTAATTCTGGCTCCGCCACGTATCACCTAGGTGACTTGGGGCAAGTCGCTTCGCTTCTCTGGGCCTCAGTTACCTCATCTGGAAAACGGGGGTGAAGACTGTGAGCCCCACGTGGGGCAACCTGATTAGCTTGTGTCTACCCCAGCGCTTAGAACAGTGTTTGGCACATAGTAGGCACTTAACAAACACCATTATCATTATCATTATTATTATAGAACGGGGATGGAGCGGGAAAGGGACCGAGCTGGGTGGGAGAGCACAGGACAGAACGGGGATGGTGCGGGTTAATAATGATAATAATTATTATTATTGTGGTATCTGTTAAGCCCTTACTAGGTGCTGAGCACTGTTCTAAGCGCTGGGGTAGATACAAGCTAATCAGGTGATCCAAAAAAGCGTTCACAGTCTCAATCCCCATTTTACAGATGAGGTAACCGAGGCCCAGAAATGCCAAGTGACTTGCCCGAGGTCACACAGCAGACAAGTGGAGGAGCTGGGATTAGAACTCACGTCCTCTGACTCCCAAACCTCTTCCCCTTAAGCCACGCCGCTTCTCCAAACAGGGAGCAAAGGAGCTGGAAAAATTGGGGTTGGAACATCGCCCCCCCAACCGACCTCGGGGCTGGACTTGGGGGGGTTGGCAGAAGGGGAGGGGAGCAGGGCAGCTAGCTTTGGGGGAGCAAGCCTGGCTGGGCGGAAGGAGGCCAAGCGCTTAGTACAGTGCTCTGCACGCAGCAAGTGCTCAGTAAATATGATTGAATCAACGAATGAATCAATGAATCAGTGAACGAACGAGCACGTGCTCTAACGGGATTCACTCTTCACAGCTGCCCCCCAACAATTGCTCCTGCCCTCGGAGCTGCGCTGCAAGTGTGTTCGTGTCACGCAAGGGATCCACCACTCCAAAATTCAAAATGTGGAGGTCATCCCCGCGGGACCCCACTGCTCAGAAGTCGAAGTCATGTAAGTGCCCCCTCACCCACCCACCCAACCACCCCCGCGTCCCCCAGCAGCTAGCCATATAAGCCCGGAACTCAGACCCATCCACTAGTTATCATTATTAAGGACTATCCTGGATGTAGAGCGGCGATCCAAAAGGGTGACAGCACGCAATAATAATAATAATCGTAACGATGGTATTTGTGACGTGTCTACGACGTGCCAAGCGCTCTTCTAAGCACTGGGATAGATACAAGATAATCAGGTTGTCCCACGTGGGGCTCACAGCCTTAATCCCCATTTTATAGATGAGGTAACTGAGGCTCCGAGAAGTTGAGCGGCTCGCCCGAGGTCACACAGCAGACAAGTGGCAGAGCCGGGATTGGAACCCATGACCTCTGACTCCCAAGCCCTGCTCTTGCCACTAGGCTATGCTGCTTCTCTACTCTGTGCGTGGTTTAGTGCATCTTAGTGCTCTTGGGCAGGTCCCTTAACTTCCTAGGCCTCCGTTACCTCATCTGTAAAATGGGGATGGAGACTGTGAGCCCCACGAGGGACGGGGACTGTGCTCAACCTGATTAGCTTGCACCTACCCCAGTGCTTAGAGCAGTGCTTGACACATAGTAAGTGTTTAACAAGTACCATCATTATTATCAAGTGCTTAAGAAATACCATTAAGAGGGGGCTGGAAGGGAGGGTTTGTGGAAAATAGTGCTCAAATAGTACTGGTAATAATGTGAATCCATGTATTCAGGAGCATTATTGACAATTTGAAGCACAGCGGTATTGAGGTGGAAAAGTGTCCAGTTGGCAGCTGTCTCACATATATCTACTCTCTCCTCTTAACAGAGCCACCCTGAAGAATTCACAAATTGTCTGCTTGAACCCCCAAGCCCCCCTGGTCAAGAAACTCATCAAGAAACTCCTAAACAAGTAAGATGTTCAGTCAGTGTCTGAGACCTGCTCTAGAGTTGCAGGGAGGATTTTCAGCCCCTGGGGTGGGGAAGTTGCACTGGGGGCGGGATCACACTCACCCCCAACTTTTGCTTCTCCACCGTTTCGAACTCCTCACCAGAATCAAAACCAGCATAAAACGGATCACGTTGCAGAAGCATTCCGTGCCGTTGTAACGCGTGGGGCCGGGATGCCTCTGGGATTGCTAAAGATTTGTCTAGGCAGGCCGATCAGATAATTATCTGAGAGGAGCCAACAGGCAGTCTGGCTCATTTGGGTCCAACACATTCAAGAATCCCTCCGTTCCTCCATTACAGAGTGGGATGTCAGAATTATCTGGAGAACTGACTCCATTCTGCGTGTCACGTTGCGTGTCGGGATGCTGTCAGAGGGCCCCTCGCCTGTCACAGTGGGCCACATTCAGACACCCTCCGCGCCCCCCCAACAACCCGACTGGCACGAGGGCGGGTGGATACGATGAGGACGGATCACCTGATTTAGCTATTAATGGAAATCACTTTCTTCTTCCAGAAACTGAACAACAGCCTGCTGAGGGAGAAGGAGAACAAGAATCCATCATTCAGAAGGTGCCAGACCGAAAGAGAAAAGGGAACCGCAGGGAAATGTGAAATCCGAGTTTGGGAAATACTTTAATTTATGTTATTTATCCTTTACAAGGGTGTTTTCTATTGCTTTCAAGTTAAATTTTATGTTTCTAAAGAAATATATGTATGAGATTCATGGGGTTTAAATATTTATTGAAAAGATAACTTATTTTTGACTATTTTCTAAATCATTCCTATTTATTATGAAATCTAAAGAACTGTATTGTTCTAATAACCTATGGACATTTTATGTCTACCTTGTATGGCATACTGTCATTTCTGTGTGAAAGACACAATGATGTTTTAGTATCTATTGTAAAGAAATTGTCATAGTTCTTATGAAATAAAAGATTTCCTTAAGTACTCCAGGTTTTGTCTGGTCCTGTGAAGGTTTTTCTATTCAGTTCCTTCAAAACCTGCACACTCTTGTCAATGTGGTGTCATTTCCATACTTAGATACGCTAACTGGGAGCCCCTGTGACTGTCTTTAGTTTATTAAATTAAAAGTAAAATGGCAATGTGATTCATTTTCTGGGAATTATCCCAAAGAAGTCATTTGGCTGAGGGGAATGTTTAAAGCTATTATGCCTGGGGATTTGTACTGAGAACTTTCCAAGTTCCACCATATTTGTTTGCATAATTTCTGCCTGTTTTTTTCCACCGTTAAGAGAGGGGTGTGGCTATTATGTTGACCATATTTGAATTATCAATCAATCAATGATATTTATTGAGTGCTTGCTATATGCAGAGCACTGTACTAAGCACTTGGGAGAGGACTAGTGCTGATAATAACTATAATAACTAGTTTATTAAAAATAATAATAATAATAATAATGGTAGTTGTTAAGTGCTTACTCTATGCCAAGCACTGTTCTAATAGCTGGGGTAGATACAAGGCAATCAGATTGTCCCAGGTGGGGCTCACGGTCTTAATCCCCATTTTACAGATGAGGTAACTAAGGCACAGGGAAGTTAAGTGACTTGCCCCAGGTCACACAGCAGAGAAATGGTGGAGCCGGGATTAGAACCCACGACCTCTGACCTCCAAGCCTGTGCTCTTTCCACTAAGCCACGCTACTTCTAGAATTGCTTATTGCTAGAATCATTTCTAGCAATAAGAGTTGGGGGAGTAAATGAAGAAGGAAAGGATGGGAAAAAGGTAAAGGAAGTTAAAAGGTCACTTGAGACTGCATCTCTCTTGTATCCATTACCCTCTGCCAATCGCTGCTTCTTCTCCTCCTTCTGTGGCAAGGATGTCTGAATGATAATAATAATTTTGGTTTATGTTAAGCACTTGCAATGTGCCAGACCTTGTACTATAAGCACTGGGGTAGATAGAAGCTAATCAGGTTGGACACAGTCTCTGTCCCACGTGGGGCTCACAGTCTCCACCCCCATTTATACAGATCAGGTACCTGAGCCCCAAAGAAGTGAAGTGACTTGCACAAAATCACCCAACAGACACGTGGCAGAGCCAGGATTAGAACTCATGACCTTCTGACTCCAGGCCCGTGCTCTATCCACTACGCTCCAGGGTTTGGTCTCTGGCCACCTTCAAGCTAGTGATCAATCCAGAGTGCCTCACTGATTCTGAGAATCAGGTCATATGCAGGCGCGAGGAGTCATTTGAAGGCAGGGGCGAGGTTGACTTTCCCACTTGGCCAACCCTGCTCCCATCTGGCCTCAGTGGACCACCTGGCCTCATTGCCCTGCCCCTTTAGATCTCGGACCCTATCCCGGCCCCGGCCCTGGACTCTCCCCCGTCAGGTGGCTTGAGCACGAAAAGAACCTGGGGACAATCGGAAGCGCTCCCTTCCACTCGGCCTCTAGGACCGAAAGTTTGCTGTGGGCAGAGAATGTGTCTGCTCTGTTGTCATATTGTACTCGGGAATGGGGAATGTGCCTCTTACTTTGTACTCCCCCAAGAGTTTAGCGCAGTGCCCTGCACACAGTGAAGAGCTCAATAAATACAGTCGATTGATTTACTCAGCCTTCAGACTGGAGAGCCAAGATGCCGCTTCCTCTCCGAAGGGTCTGACATGAGTCACAGCCTCCCGTCAGGGTTCTGCCACTACTCCTGCCGCTCATGGCCGCCTGTGTGCTCTCAATTATTCAATCAGGCAATCGATGGCATTTTTTTAACAGTTTCTCTGTGCAGAACATTGTCCTAAGCGCTTGGGAGAGCATAATATAAAAGAGTCAGTAGACACATTCCTCGCTTACAGTCTAGAGGGGGAGACGGACATTGGTATAAATTCGAAAATGACAGATGTGTGGGGCTGAGGGTGGGATGAATCCCAAATGCCTGAGGTAATAATTATGGTATTTGTTAAGCGAGGTGGAAGTTTCAATGCTAGAAGACATGGCACACTCCGCTTCTCTAATGCCAGCCTACTCAACTGTACCTCGATGTCACCTGTCTCAAACCAACATCTCGCCCAGGTCCTGCCTCTGGCCTGGAACACCTTCCCTCTTCGTATCCGACGGATAATCACTCTCCTAACCTTCAAAACTTGGTTGAAGGCACATCTCCTCCAAAAGGCCTTCCCAGACAAGGCCCTCATTTTCTCTTTTTCCGCTCCCTTCTGCATCGCCCCAGCACTTGGATTAGCACCTTTTATCCAACCCTGCCTTAGCACCAAAGCACTTCCATACATATCCGTAATCTATTTACTTCTATTAACATCTGATTTCCCCATGACACCGTAAGCTTGTGTGGGCAGGGAACGTGTCTACCAACTCTGACGTATTGCATTCTCCCAAGGACTTAGTAAAGTACTCGGCACACGGTAAACATTCAATAAAAACTATTGATTGATTGATTGACTTCCTCCCTGTCCCCCCTCCCAACCTAATCGGGAAGACTAACCCTAAATATCTTCCAGATCTGAGGAAGAAGTGACTGGAAGATCGTATTCGCCAGGATCTATCAAATGACAGTACTTAATGAGCGTTTACTCTGTGCTGAGCACAGTACTAAAAAAAACCCCATCAGTCTCCTAGCACTGAAGCTTTACTCCTCTCAACATGACAACCTGAGATCCCTAAAAGGAGTAGACTTTTATACTTGGATTTGTATCCTTTATTCACCACACTCTCAGCCCCATGGCACTTAAGTACTTGTCCATGATTTGTTTTATTGTCTGCTTCCCTCCCGACAGACTGTGAGCTCATTGTGGGTAGGAAATGTGTCCGTTTATCTTTGTATTTTACTCTCCCAAGCACTTAGTACAGTGCTGTCCACGCAGTAAGTGCTCAGTAAATAAGACCAGTTGGTTGATGATGGAAGTAGGAAACCCAAAATGCTACTGAATGGTCAGCTGAAACTGAGTGATAGAAAACCAAGGCTTTTATGGAGCACTTATTGTGTAGAGAGCAATGTTCCAACCACTTGAGGTTGCAGTGAAGCAAAGGCTCAGACCAACGCCACATCTCCGAGACCGTGGAGGCAGAAGGATCGGCCCGGTACGCCGCAATCCACAAAGGAGTGACTCTTTTCGAGCAGATGGTTCGAGAGGATGGATAAACAAGGAAGCAGAGTGAAAATAGCACCAAAGCCTATAAATGCACACGCGATGGTACAATAGAAAACCGCCTCTGTGTGTACCATCATGTTTGCAGGTAGGCTTTGTATGTAGGCTTCAATAACCCTGGCCAGTTTCTATCAGTCCCGACGAAGCCAAGCCAAGCTGAACCCTGGGACGGAGAGATCTATGTACACTGAAAACCTGCTCATGCCAGATGGGGCCCTGGGGCACCTTTCAGGGTGACGGGGTTCATCTGGGCTCAACGACTAGTCAGTTCTTCGGTCAGTCGTATTTATTGAGCACTTACTGTGTGCAGAGCACTGTATTAAGTGCTTGGGAGAGTAAAATGTAACATTCCTTACCCATGAACAGCTCACAGTCTAGAGGGGAAGACAGATATCAATATAAATAAGGTGGACTAGTTTGATCCAAATCGGACTCTTGACAATCAATCAGTCATATTTATTGAGCACATACTGTGTGCAGGGCACTGTACTAAGTGTTTGGGAGAGTACAACACAACAGTATAACATCCTTTGCCTACTTAACGTTCACTGGTTTGACGTGCAGATTCTCACTCATTCCTTCTGATCACGTCTACCAACTCCATCATATTGCATTCTCCCAAGTGCTTAGTACAGTTCCTCTGCATACAGAAGTGCTCAGTAAGTATGACTGATTGCTTGGTGATTGCATCTGCAGTCCACCAGACAACGAAGTGCTGGGGAAGGTTATTTGAAGTATCCTAAATTTACTGGTCTCTCAGGATGCCACCTGGAGAGTTTCCAGTACTCTACCAGTCTCGGCTACGGGAGAGAGAGTCCAGCAGAGGCATATCCATTCCATGCCTAGAAGCAGCATGGCTTAGTGGAAAGAGCACGGGCTTGGAAGAAAGAGGTCGTGGGTTCTGATCTATGGGACGGAGGCGACTTGAAAGCATAAGACAAGATGGACTTTGGGGCCTGAGATGGTCTGCCCGGGAGGGCTGCGTAGGAAAGGGCTAAAGAAAGATCCAGCTAGGTTTAGGCCAGGAGAGGACTGACCAGGATTGTCAAAGATCATTTCCAGGAAGGAGTGGGCAGGGCGCTGGTTGGGACACTGCCAGGAATGTGTGATTGTTGCTCTTGGACTGCTAAATCTCTGTTTGACCCACCCCAAAGCCTCTTAACCTTGCCCATGCCAACTCTGCAGATGTCGGCTGCATCTTATCTCTCGGGTTCTCCTTTTACACAAGAGCAAGGAGGAAATGTTAAGATCTGCCCCATGGGAGGAATGAAGCAAGACTTTAGATTAATGCCAAGGTTGTTCCAGTCACCTGCAGGCAGAGCTGTGAGTGAAGGCGGAAGGGGAAGGGGGGAGACCCGTTAGCCTCTTTGAAGTGTTTTTGATTAAATGGCCACTTTCCTCAGGAGGTGGGAGTATCTGGAATTGCCCCCGAGAAATTCCCAGGGAGAGAGGGTCGGATTCTGTTCTTTTTCACCCGAGCCGCATAGCAAGTATTTGCAAGGTGCTAGTCCCATGCTGGCTGCTGGGATGATAATAAGAACTGTGGTAATGGTTAAGCGCTTACTCTATGCCAGACACTGTACTAAGAGCTGGGGTGGATACAAGTTGATCGGTTTGGACACGGACCCAGTCCCAGGTGGGTCTCACAGTCTCAATCCCCCTTTTACAGATAAAGTAACCGTGGCCCAGAGAAATGAAGTGAAACTGAGGCCCAGAGAAATTAAGTGACCTGCCCAAGGTCACACAACAGACAAGTGGCAGAGCCAAGAATTGAACCCATGACCTTAGAACTCCCATACCCAACTGTGTCCACTACGCTGTGCAGCTTTCCCTAGATCCGGATGATCTTCATCCCACGTAGGACTCACAGTTTAAGAGGTAGGAAGAGGAGGTATTTTATCCCATTTTGCTGATGAGGAAACGGAGCCCAGAGAGGTTAAGTGGCTTCCCAAGGTCACACAGCAGGTCAGGGACAGAGGTAAAACTAGAACCTGGGTCTCCTGCCTCGCAGGACCTAGCTCTTTGCATTAGGCCTTATTGCTATCTGTAGTTGTCCAGATCCCAACCACCCCCTAATATTACGTAATAATATTACATAAGTATATGTAATAAAGTAGCCTGAGATCCCTGGGGACAGGGACAAGGAGGTGCTGGGGAACGATGAAGAAGGTGGTTAGAGAAAGCTTACTTGGGGGAGTGTGGCTGGCGAGAAGCTGAGCCGGGGGAGTTTTTGATGTGTAGAAATTTCTGATGTCGCTGTCCATTGCGTTTAATGAAGATGCCACCGATGATTAAATTTATCTATAGGTATGTGTGGTTGAAAAACCTACTGTGGGATGCACAATCCCAACTTCCTGGGCAGGCTCGAAGATTGTCCTTTGCTGTGTTCTGTTCTTGGGCCGATAATCCTCTAACACAAAGGCAGTGTGGCCTACTCCAAAGATGTTTACCAACTCGGTTATATTCTGCTCTCCCAAGAGCTTAGTACATGCTGTGCACACAATAAGTGCTCAGTAAATACCATTGATTGATCAAGGAACTGGGAGTCAAGGGATCTGTGCTTTAGCCCCGGCTCAGCCACTGGCCTACCAGGTGACCTGGGTTTACTCATTTAACTCTTCTGTGCATCAGTTTCCTCAACGGTAAGAAAGGGGATATGACATCTGCTCTCCCTCGCTTTTAGTCCTTGTGTCAACTCCGATTGTCTTGTTCCTATGCGGTCCTTGACACATAGTGAGAGCATGAGAATTAACATTATTACTAATTTTCTTGCATTAATAGCTCCTGTGATGATAAAGTAGATGCAATCGACGGTCTCTGCTATTAACTTCTTGGTCACTGATGGTATTCGTTAAACGCCTACTATGTGACAAGCAGTGTTCCAGAAGCTGGGGTAGATACAAGCTGATGAAGTTGGACACAATCCTCTACCACATGGGGCTCACATTCTTAATCCCCATTTTACAGATGAGGGAACTGAGGCCCAGAGAAGTGAAGAAGAGAAGGTCACACAGCAGACAAGTGGCGGAGCCGGGATTAGAACCCAGGTCCTCCTGACTCCCAGGCCCGTGCTGTATCCACTAGACCATGCTGCTACTGGTTACTGGCTTCTCCTGAAATTGTTAGTCCCAGCCAATGGTGACTCTCTGCAGGGCTTCTGTAGCCTGCATTGAATTGGAAGATACACTGCAGACCACATTATCCTCTCTTGAACATCAACATCACCACCCTCAATAATATTTATGGAGCGCTTATTATTCGCAGAGCACTGTACTAAGCACTCGGGAGAAGACGTTACCACAGAGTTGGCAGACACACTCCCTGTCTCTGCCAGCTGTGAGGGAGAAGGCTGCCCCGGTGTGTTTTGGGAGGGAAGGGATTGGCGCCTCAGCTTACCTTTTCTCTAGGTCTGCTGTCAATCGATCAGCGGTATTTACTGAGTGCTCACTGTGCGCCGAGCACTGTCACGGGGAAAGTGCAATACAATGGAGGAGGTAGACATGTTCCCTGCCCACAACGAGCTTACATTGCTACTGCCCCTAAAAAGACTGTAATCATCAGACCACTGTATCCCCCATTTGGGAGATGAAGAAGTGACTTGCTCAAGGGCACCCAGAAGATTAGAGGGAGAGATGAGATGAGTCCCCTGCCTCAGTTTCTTGCAGAGCGCTGGTCCACTGGCTGGTCACCCTTGGTAAGACTGTGAGGAAATCTACTTGTTACCTGGCAAACTACTACTGCATGCTGAAGAACTGTTGAACAGATACCAGAGAGTTAAAGCCAATACCTGCTGAAACAAACCTTCATTTTTACAACATTGGCCAAGCCACCTTGAAAGAACTCAAGAACTCAAGACTTTCTCAGGATGCAGAGAAAACCACTTTCAGTTTTTGCCCGGAAAAGACTCATCAACTCTCAGCTGATCAGCACCCAGAAAACCAAAGGATGAGGCCCAACCCTTTACTCAAGAGAAAATTCCTGATAAACAGAACCAGCTTCCTTATTGGCTTATAGCTTTATAAAGAGAGATATGATTGTGATCATTAAAATTCCTCCTCCCATTTTTCAGTAGAGTAGAAGCGGAAGGGGGAGGGCATACTGATTATAAGAATCTCCACTTGGTGGCTGTGAGGCTGATGTAATTTTTAGCAAGACTCAGGTAAGCCATGGCCAACAAGCTCTCACTGACAGGCCTGCTGCTTTTCATCCTGTTCCTGGATTTCTCCGGTAAGCAAACGATGACGAGTTATTTTCCCCCCAGTTTCAGAGAGATGGAAATCAACCGGAAGGTAAAATGCAAAAATGCTTTTAATACAGGTGAGAGCAGGTCAGCTGAATGAAATGGGCCGGCAAAATGGAAAATTTTGCAGAGAATTAGATCTGGATTGGATAGAACTGGATAAAATTGGATGTGATTCTCAGCCAAGGGTGTGTGACCAAGACCAAGGAGGTCTGGTCCTGAGGCTTGAGGACCAAGTACCTGCCAAGAAGAACCGATCATCGGGCAAGTGGTTTAGATCTAGAACCCAGGTCTCCAGATTTCCAGAGCGTTGGTCTTTCCACTGGGCCAAGGAGATAATCCACTTCCCAAGCACATTAGCTCTTGAGCTAAAGGCAGGGATGGCTCAGGACAATAGCAGTGCTCAGTAAATACAGTGGTTGTTGATGGAGAAACAAGGATGATCATTAACTACATGAGGTTGAAGTGAACAGCTTTTAGCCTGTTTACCAACCAATTAATGATATTTAGCGAGCGCTTATTATGTGCAGAGCACCGTACTGAGGAATCGAGGGACTACAACACGACAGAGTTAGCAGGTTTCGTTCCCTACCTTCAACAAGCTTATGGCCTAGGGTGGGGGACAAACTTAATATAAATGAGTAAATTATAATATACAATTTAAAGATATGTACAAGAGTACTGTGGGGTTGAGGGTGGGGCGATCATTCCCCCTATCGTATTTATTGAGCGCTTATTGTGTGCAGACTTCTGAAATAATGCCCAAAGGTCACGGGTCCAAGTAAAATCAACAATAATAATAATAATAATATGGTACTAATTAAGCGCTGACTATGTGCCAAGGAATGTTGTAAGACCCAGGGTAGATTCAATGTAATCAGAACAGAAACAATCCCTGTCCCTCAAGAAGTTCACAGTCTTAGGCCAGAGGGAGAACAGGTATTTGACCTCCATTTTACAAATGAAGAAACTTAGGTACAGAGAAGTTGTGACTTACTGAACGCTACTAAATAGAGGCGCGTTGTTTGGCATAAGACCTGTGGGCTGTCATCATCATCGAAGATGGTATTTATTGAGCGCTTACTGCATGCAGATGACTGTACTAGGTACTTGGGAGAGTGTGAAACAACAGAGTGGGTAGACACTTTCTCTGTCCATTACGAGCTCATGGTGTAGAGGAGCTATATGTAGGATATCAAGTGCTTAGTATAGTGCTTCGCACACAGTAAGCGCTCAATAAGTACAACTGAATGAATACTAAGAAATGGGAGTTTGGTCAGTTTTGAGTAGAAGGGGGCTACAGCAGGGAATACTTTTGAAGGACACCTTCACTGGTCTTCTTTGTAAGCTCACAGTCGGGGGTGGGAATGTGTTTATTGTTGCACTGTAATGATGATGATGGTATTTGTTAAGCGCTTACTATGTGCCAAGCAATGTTCTAAGAACTTCATACTCTCCCAAGGGCTTAGGTCAGTGCTCTGCACACAGAAAGCACTCAATAAATACGATTGAATGAAAGAAACGGCCCAAAAGAAATGTGTTAGGCCCAGGCGGTCCCTCACTGAGGCAATTCCCAAAGATCTTCTGTCAAATGCTTAAGTCGCTGAGTTCCGAATTACTTCTTTTCTCATGAGAGAGGCAGAGAAATGAGAGAAAGACGGGGTGGTGGAAAGGTGTGGTAGCAATAAATAATAATAATAGTTATAATATCTGTTAAGACTTTACTATTGGGCAAGCCCACTATTAAGGGCTGGGCACAATTACATCACTGGTCTGCCTACAAACTCTTGCTTTCCTTTTCTTCTGAACAGAATCCTCCAAAGGGCTACAACTGCGCTGTCAATGTATTTCCACCCATTCGGACCCCATTTTGCGCCATCTGATTGTTAATGTCAGGCATATCCCTAAAGGAGCACACTGCAGCACAACGGAAATCATGTAAGTGCAAAAAAAAAAGAAATCGTATGAGACTTGTCTGTGTTTGCCTTCCCACATATGAGTCTCCCGTGGGGGAGGTCTTGTGTTCTAAATCGTGGCTCTAAAAGACCTCTTCTGGAGGTCCAGAAAGATCTTTTCTGAGAATATATTATAATTAATAATTATGGTCCATGTTAAGCGCTTACTATGTGCCAAGAACTGTTCTACGCGCCGGGGTAGATAAAAGTCGATACGTTGGACCTGGTCCTTGTCCCAAATGGGGCTCACATCCTTAAATCCCCATTTTACAGATGAGGTAACCGAGGCCCAGAGAAGCGAAAGGACTTGTCCAATGTCACACAGCAGACAAGATGCAGAGCCGGGATTAGAACCCACTTCCTTCTGACGCCCAGGCTCGTGCTCTGTCCACTAGACCATGCCGCTTCTCAACATATATTATGTTGTTACGTATTATAAATTCCTTATTTATATTAACCTCTCTCTCTCCCTCTAGACTGTAAGCTCATTATGGGCAGGGAACGTGTCCCTAATTCAGTCATATTATACTATCCCAAGTGCTTCGTATAGTGCTCTGCACATAGTAAGCACTCAATAAATACCACTGATCAACTAACTGATGGAATAAGATGGTAATTCCCGATAAAGGAGGCAGTGTCAAATGAGAACCACGAGAACATGAAGTGGGGGAGATTCTAGACCCGGAGAAAACAGGCCACGCTGCAGTTACATCCACAGAGAAGCCAACATGCAAATATACCAGCTAGTGGATACAGAGGGAGGACTCCAGAATATAGTCCACTCTAAGTGGAATGGAATCAAATCCTTTGGGATAAGGGAACCCAGAGAGGAATAAATTCGATTGGAAGTCCCGGTTGGAAGCTACACCGGCAATTCGGCTGCTGCAGAGGTTGGAATGTTTGGGTCATCCCTAAGCCATTTTTAACTAGGAATTATTACGTGGAAGAAATAACACCAACTCGCTTCTCGACGGAGCAAGCGGTTTGCCTTTTGAGTGAAGTAACTCAATACAGTTACTCTTGAAATTAAAACATTAGCGTGAGATCAAACACACACAGATTGTGTGATCGGTTCTTGAAGTGTAGATGGAGAAGCAAATCTATCAAGAATCCCTACTGATATTAAGCAGCTGAGAGAATACAGTAGAGGTAAAAGGCATAATCTCGGTCCTCAAGCATTTTATATTCTAACAAATCCAGTTAGAAGCCTTTTTAACAGGCAGCATTCAGGATCAACAGTTGCAGAATCCATAGATCGGAAAGAACTGAGGGCAACGTTCCAGACTTACTTTGGCTACTTCGGTCACTTCGGTGTGATATAGATTACATTTAATACAGTAGGAAGATGTAATAATAATGCTGGTATTTGTTAAGCGCTTACTAGGTGCCGAGCACTGTTCTAAGCGCTGGGGTAGACACAGGGGGATCAGGTTGTCCCACGTGGGGCTCACAGTCTTAATCCCCATTTTACAGATGAGGTAACTGAGGCACCGAGAAGTTAAGTGACTTGCCCAAAGTCACACAGCTGACAAGTGGCCGAGCCGGGATTTGAACCCATGATGTCTGACTCCAAAGCTCGTGCTCTTACCACTGAGCCACGCTGCTTCTAATTGTTCAATAACACGTACGCTGTATTTTGTATGTTCATAAAGCATGTTGAATTAACTGTGTAAGAGTCACTGAACTTTCAATCTATACAAGAAAAAACTTTCCAATCTCTTTTCAACCAATGCTCTCTTTCCATTTCAGAGCAGAGCTGATAAATGGACAGCTAGTTTGTTTGAATCCTGAGGCCAAGTGGGTGAAGATTTTGATCGAAAGGATTTTGAAAAGGTGCAGTATATGCCAAAGATTCTTGTTTCTAGGCTTTTAAAACTTTAATTCATTCCTTCCTTCATTCATTCATGCGATCATATTTATTGAGCTCTTATTGTGTGCAAAGCACTGTACTATGTAGTGCTCGGGAGAGTACAGTATAACAATAAACAGACACATTCCCTGTCCACAACCACCTTACAGTCGAGAGGGGCAGATAAACATTAATATAAATAAATGATAGATACGGACATGGGACTGGGACGGGGGAGGAGTAAAGGGAGTAAGTCAGGGTGACTCAGAAGGAAGTCGGAGAGGAGGAAAGGAGGGCTCAGCCAGGGAAAGCCTCCGGGAGAAGATATGCCTTCGATAAAGTTTTGAAGAGAAGGAAGTAATTGTCTGTCAGATATGCAGAAGGAGGGTATTCCAGACCAGAGGCAGGATGTGAGAAACACGTCACGGAGAGATAGATGAGACCAAGGTCCAGGGAGAAGGTTAGCATTAGCGGAGTGAAGTGTGCGGGCTGGGTTGCAGTAGGAGAATAGCAAGGTGAGGTAGGAGGGTCAAGGTGAACTACTGCTGTAAAACCAATGGCGAGGAGTTTCTGTTTGAGGCAGAGGTAGATGGGCAAACCAAGGGAGCTTCTTGAGGAGTGGGGGGGACTCAAAGCCTAGAGGAGGACCTCACGGTCTAGAAGGGGGAGAGACGTTAAAATAATAATTGTGGCATTTCTTAAGAACTTATCCTGTGCCAGGCACTGGGCTGAGCGCTGGGGTGCACACAGGCAAACTGGGTCGGGCACAGTCCCTGTCCCACGTGGGGCTCACAGTCTCAATCCCCAATTCACACTGAGGCCCAGAGAAGTGAAGTAACTCGCCCGAGGTCACACAGCAGACAAGTGGCCGAGCTGGGATTAGAACCCATGGCCTTCTGACTCCCAGGCCGGGGCTCTATCCTCTACACCATGCTGCTTCTCCAGTGACTTTTGCGACACTGTGGGCTGAGGGTGGGGTAAAATGCAAGTGGTTAAAGGCTATAAATCCAAGTGCAAGGCTGATGCAGAAGAGAGAAGCAGTAGGGGAGGCTTAAAGAGTGGAACAACTTGAAGCAGTTTTGCTCTTTAAATCTCTTCCCCCAGTGACTGAGCCCATGTTCCAGAAGCCAGATCAGTTTGGCTTCAGTTCGGTTGCTCAGTCTAGGGGCCCGGCAAGATCCCCTAAAATTTCGGGGCAGAGGAGGAGTGTGCACAGGCCTGGGAGTCAGAAGGTCATGCGTTCTAATCCCAGCTCTGCCACTAGTCTGCTGTGTGACCTTGGGGAAAACATTTCACTTCTCTGGGCCTCCTTACTTCATCTGTAAAATGGAGATTGAGACTATGAGGCCCCTGTGGGACAGGGACTGTGTCCACCCAATTTTCTTGCAATCACCCCAGCGCTTAGTACAGTGCCCGGCACAAAGTAAGCATTTAACAGATACCACTATTATTATTATTTTTAGACTCGTTGAACTCTGGGGACAGCCCTGGGGTAAGATCTGTTTGGGGATGGTTGGAGAACCTCTTGGTGGTTGACTTGAATGAAATTTGCCAGATAATTTTTTTTTATGGTATTTGTTAGGCATTTACTATGTGACCGTTACTGTACTAAACCCCAGATAAATACAGCTAGTTGATTTGGACACAGTCCATATCCCACAGGGGGGCGCTCAGTCTTTATCACCATTTGACAGATGAGGTAACTGAGGCACAGAAAAGTGAAAAGATTTGCCCAAGGTCACACATCGGACAAGTGGCAGAGCAGAAATAAGAACCCAGAGCATTCTGATTCCCAGGCCTGTGCTCTATCCACTAATAGTAATAATAACAGCATTTGTTAAGCGCTTATTATGTGCAAAGCACTGTTCTAAGCGCTGGGGGGATACAAGGTGATCAGGTTGTCCTACATGGGGCTCACAGCCTTCATCCCCATTTTACAGATGAGGTAACTGAGGCCCAGAGAAGTTAAGTGACTTGCCCAAGGTCACGCAGCTGACAAGTGGCGCAGCCGTATTAGAACCCATGACCTCTGACTCCCAAGCCCGTGCTCTTTTCACTGAGCCACGCTGCTTCTCAAGTTTCCCAAATCTCCACTTCACCTGCTTTGGCAGAATTCACAGAAACAAACAATACTAAATTGTTCAGTCCTTTAGACTGTGAGCTGGTTATGGGCAGGGAGTGTGTCTGCTAATTCTGTTATGTTGTACTCTCCTAAGCGCTTAGTACAGTGCTCTGCATATAGTAAGCGCTCAATAAATACCTTTAGCTGACTGAGGGAGCTGGGGGCTATGGAAGCCCCCGACTAACTATTTCAGCAGCTACCAGCCCGATCCAGAAATCTGGTCCCCAAGAACTTCATGACCCACGGGGAATTTTAAACCTGTTGTCTGCAGATTAGAATGACTTTATTGTTGAGGAAAAAGCACCTAATTTGTTTACTTTATAGGCTGCAGATAAAATGGGTCGCATTGGTTTGCACTTTGTTCATGCCACCTGAATCAGAAAGCACACTATTTCTCAAAGTGTTAAAGCCATTCCTTTTCCCTCGACAGTGTCAAACATATCCAATTCCCAAACCTTCCAGCTCCCAGACCCTATCTCTGAGGCAGGATGATCTCGATAAAATTTGCCTTTTAAAAGGGCAATGTCTTTGAATGTACGGTGGTGTTGTTGTCGGTACCCGCACACATCGAGCTGTAATAGTATTGAACCTCACCTTTAAAACGCTTCTAAAATCATATTTTTTTCCAAAAGGCCTTCCCAACTAAGCAATCATTTTCCTTATTCCCTCTCCCTTCCGTGTCACCTATGAACTTGGATCTGTCCCCTTTAAGCATTTGATATTCACCCCACCCCCAGTCCCTCAGCACTTATGTACAGATCCATAATTTATTTAAATGTCTGTCTCCCCAGCTAGACCGTGAGGTCCTTGTGGCAAGGGACTCTGTCTATCACCTTATTGTCTTGTACTCTCTCAAGCACCTAGTACCCAGTGAGGGCTCAGTAAATACCACTAAAAGATTGATTACCAGGGTTGCCAAAAATTAAAACCTGGTCCCTGGAGGCCAGGGTCCTAGTAGACCACATTTCTTACTGGGATAATAAAAATAATAATAATAATAGCGATATTTGTTAAGCACTTACTAGGTGCCCGGCACTGTTCTAAGAGAATCGGGTTGGACACAGTCTCTGTCCCACATGGGACTTACGGTCTTAATCCCCGTTTTAAAGATGGGGGAACTGAGGCCCAGAAAAATGAAGTGGCCTAAGGTCATACTGCAGACAAGTGGCAGAGCCAGAATTAGAACCCAGGACTTTCTGACTCCCAGACCCGAGCTCCATCTGCTAGACCATGCTGTTTCTCTAGGAGTGGGTCTTAACAGACCTCTCTCTTGCATTGCAGTTCCTCCAAATTTCATCCTCGAGGGTTAAATCATCACATCCGATTCATCTACCACCTCCACCAGCCCAAGGTCTCTGCACTCGGAGAGTCTCCAAGAGCTCCTGGTTGGCGGCTCCGCCGCTCACACCAAATCAGGGATGGAATTTGGAATTCAGCTCAGCAATGAGGAAAACAACCGTTTCTTGCTTCCTCGATGCCGACGCTTCTCTCTGTAACCGAGTGCGTGCAGCTTGCAAGAGCTCCAGGTTTGGGGCTGGGACTGAAGCAATCATCAGGCTGAGCTGGGACCCGCAGAGAGGAACCTCAGTTCTTCTTTTTGGGGCAGCATGTGACGGGCCCCAATCCCCTTCAGACTCACTCCCTCCCACCTGGAAAGACTCTCCCTCCAGCACTGGAGAGAAGAAGGTACAGGCTGAGCAGGGTGCGAGGGAAAAGGTCTCAGTTGCAGATTCCAGTATACAGCAATCAATCAATCAATTGTATTTACTGAGCGCTTACGGTGTGCACTGCCCTAAGCTCTTGGGAGACTTCACAGAACAATATAGCAGACACATTCTCAGCTCGCAACCAACTTGGAGTCTAGAGGGGGAGACAGACATTAATAGAAATAAATAAATTACATATATGTGCATAAGTGCCGTGGGGCTGGAGGCGGGGAGGGTGTGAATAACGGGAGAAAGTATAACACCTTAGGAAGCAGCAAGGGAAAACAGGCCCAAACGCCAGGGAAAGCGACACTGAATTCTTTGATTCTACTAGGTTCTTCCTCTTCCAACTTTCCTCTCTCCACCGGCCTCATAGCCTCTCTAGAAAAGTGACTCCTTCCTCTTTAATAATCAATCAACAGTATTTATTGAGCACTTACGGTGTGCAGAACACTATACGAAGCACTTAGGAGAGTTCGGTAATAGTGTTGAGAGGCTGGAAAGTGACTAGGTTAAGTTTTTTTCATTATTATTGTGGTTATTATTATTCATACTGATATTATTATCAAGATTTCGAGGACAATATTCTTCCTTCTTTACTTAAAGCACAGCATTTTGTCTGTTGGAAAATGCAGTATTGAACTGAATACAAGGGTAGAACACTCCTATCGGGATCTCGATTATGGAATCAGTCAAGGTATAGAGTTCTGCAGCAGTGTTTTAGAACGAACCTCCTTGAGTCTATGTGGAGGTGAAAGCTATAGTGGGGTTCATGTGATTGAGATCTGAATAGAAGTTTTGAGGGATATAAGCGATATAGTAGACCTTGAGCAATACCATGAGTGGTTCGGTGCAAGGATTCTGGGTCTAATAGCGGCCACAGGATGCTGGGAGGAATTATAAAATGACTGCCTTCCCGATCATCCAAGCCCATGTTTAGAGATGGACCAATTAAGATGTCTAATGAATTTATCCCAACCTTTCTTGAATAATAATAAAAATAATAACAGTGACTGAAGCATTTGTTAAGCACTAAGTGCCAAGGACTATTCTAAGCGCTGGGATAGAGACAAGCTGATCCGGTCAGACACAGTCCCTGTTCCACATGAGGCTCATAGTCTTTATCCCCATTTTCTCTGTTGCTCAGAGAAGTGACTTGTCCAAGGTCAAACAGCAGACACGTGGCAGAGCCGGGATTAGAACCTACGTCCTCGGACTCCTAGGCCCAAGCTATTGCTATTTATCATTTAGGTCCTGCTGAAAACTGTTCATTGCTTTCCTTCTTTTAAACTTTGGGTCTGTCCTAAAGCATATCTTTTCAGTGGGTTTGATCTAGAGATACCTCAATTATTGAAATACATCATTCCTACAGTATTCTAAGCCTAAAATTGTGTTTTTTCTGAATCTAAGGATAAGGATGGATTCATTTCAACTGAGTTTAGGAGTTTAGGAAGCCTTGGAATCATTATTTTCTTAATGGAAAATATGTTCTTTTCTCAATGGAAAATAAAGTTGGCTAAAAATGAATCAGTGGGATTTCTTTCTTCAATTCTGGAAATGATTTGCTCCCATTAGAGCCATCCTAAGATATACTTTCTATTCTGCTCTTAGAAACTTAAGTGATTAAAATAATTCACTCCATGGCCTGACTACCCTAAAAGAAAAAGAGGTATTTCCCTGATCACTTCAGCCATTAAAAGCACTGAAATATCCAGGTGACTAAACCAAAATTAATTTGTGGCTTGAGTAACCTAAATAAGAGTAATAGTATTCGTTAAGCACTTACTGTGTACAAGCATAAGGAAATTGAGACTGAGGAGTTGAAGTGATGTCCCCAAGGTCACGCAGTCTGTTATATTGTACTCTCACAAGCACTTTTAGAACAGGGCTCTACACGCGGGAAGTGCTCAATAAATACGGATTGATTAAACGAATGATAGAATGAATGAAAGTGCTAGAGCTGGGATTAGAACCAAGGTTTTCTGATTCCCAGGCCTGTGCTCTTTCCACTAGACCACACTGCAAAACTGTCTCCCTATTCCAATTCCTTCTGCTAGTGTAGACCTGGTTTTAGGTGACCAGTTGGAATAAATTAATAAGCTCATGGAGAGTGTGGGCAGAAGATTTTCAGTGTTCCGGGGGGGGGGGGGTGTGGGGGGGGGACCAGAAGCACCTCCAATTGGAGATTATTTAGAATTTCCTTTTTTCAGCAATATCATCCCCTCCAAGAATGCAAACCCAGGGTTGGTCGAATTCTTGCATGCTGATCTATCAGCATCCTACCATTTCTCCCAGAGGAGGGGCTCAGTCCCTGGAAGCTTCAGGGAGAAGCATTCGTTCATTCATTCAATGGTGTTTGTTGAGCGCTTACTATGTGCAGAGCACTGTACTAAATGCTTGGAAAGTACAATTCAGCAGCAAAGAGAGATAATCCCTGCCCACAACGGGGTGGGTTGTTGGGAAACATGTCTCTTAATAATCTCTTAATATGCCAAGGGAAGCAGCTTGGCATAGTGGACAGAGCACAGGTCTGGGAGTCATAAGGATCTGGGTTCTAATCCTGACTTTGCCACTTGTCTGACCCTGGGCAAGTCGTTTTACTTTTCTGTACTGCAGTTACCTCATCTGTAATATGGGGATTAAGGCTGTGAGCACCATGGGGGACATAGACCGTCTTCAACCTGATTATCTTGTATCTACCCTTTCGTTTAGTACAGTGCCTGGCACATAGTGCTTAAGAAATACCATAAAAAACAAGTAATAGAGGGAACCAGCATATCCTCTGGGAGAAAATTGAACCGAGTGTGATGACGGTGTGGTAGTGAGGCATCAGACTTCTGACCACCTGAAGGACTAAGAAGAGCAGGAGAGCTGCCCTAAAGCCCATACCTGGGAGTCAGAAGAACCGGGGTTCTAATCCTGACTCTGCCACTTCTCATCTGTGTGAATTGGGGCAAGTGCTTCACTTCTCTGTTCCTCAGTTTCCTCATCTGGAAAATGGGGCTTAAGATGTTGAAGCCCCACGTGAGACGTGGACTGTGTCCAACCCGAACAACTTGTATCTACCCCAGTGCTTAGAATTGTGCCTGGCACACTGTAAGCGATTAACAAATAATGTAAAAAAAACTTCATATTCGTAGCGAGACGTGGATCCTCCAGAGATGACAAACCCAACTCTCCACAGGTCGTATTCGCCAGTATCGATCAACCGATGGTATTTATTGAGCGCTTTCTGTGTGCTGAGCACAGTACTAAGCACACAACTCCGTCAGTCTACTACCATTGAAGCTCGGTTCCCCTCAACATGATAACTTGAGCCCCCTAAATGGAGTGGATAGATCACCCTGGCACTTGGATTTGTATCCTTTATTCACCATACCCTGAGCCCAACAGCACTTACGTACGTACCCATAATTTATTTTAATCTCTGCTTCCCCCTGTAGGTATCGGGTATTTCAATCTCCCTTGCGCTTGGATTTATATTCTATATTCACCCCACTTTCAGCCCAACAGCATTCATGTATGCATCCATAATTTCTTTTAATCTCTGCCTCATTCATTCATTCATTCAATCATAATTATTGAGCGCTTCCTGTGTGCAGAGCACCGTACTAAGCGCTTGGAATGTACAATTCGGCAACAGATGGAGACAATCCCTGCCCAACAACGGGCTCACAGTCTAAAAGGGGGAGACAGACAACAAAACAAGCAGTCAGGCATCAATACCATCAAGATAAATAGAATAGTAGATATATACGCATCATTAATAAAATGAATAGAGTAACAAATACATAAATACCATGTCCTCCCCCTGGCTTTCCCATCACTGTAGATGGCACCACCATCCTTTCTGTCTCACAGGCCTGTAACCTTGGCGCTATCCCTGAGTCCTCTCTCTCATTCAACCCACGTATTCCATCCAACACTAAATCCTGTCGGTCCCACCTTCACGGTTTCGCTAAAATCCACCCTTTCTTCTCCACCCAAACCGTTACCACGTTAATGCAGTCATGCATCCTATCCCACCTGGATTACTACATCAGCCTCCTTGCCGACCTCCCCGCCTCCCGTCTCCAGTCCGTACTTCACTCTGCAGCCCGGGTCATTTTTCTGCAAAAGTGAAATGTCACCCCATTCCTCAAAAAATTCCAGTGGTTGTCCATCCATCTCCATATCAAACAAAAACTCCTCACTATTGGCTTTAAAGCCCTCAATCACCTTGTCCCCTTCTACCTCACCTCGCTATTCTGGTACTACAAACCAGCCCGCACACTTCGCTCCACCAATATTAACTTTCTCACTGTGCCTCAATCTTGCCTACCTCGCCGCCAACCCCTCGCCCACATCCTGCCCCAGGCCCGGAACGCCCTCCCTCCTCAAATCCGACAGACAATTACTCTGACCCCCTTCAAAGTCTTATTGAAAGCGCATCCCCTCCAAGAGGCCTTCCCTGACTCAGCCCCCCACTTTCCTCTTCTCCCACTCCCATCTGTATCGCCCTGACTCGCTCCCTTTCTTCGTTCCCCCTCCCAGCCCCACAACACTTACGTGCATATCTGTCATTTATTTATTTATGTTAAAGCTTGTCTCTCCCCACCGGACTGTGAGCTCATTATGGGCGGGGGGGTGTGTCCGTTTACTGTTTTACTGTACTCTCCCAAATGTTTAAGTGCAGCGCTTTGCACACAGTAAACGCTCAGTAAATACGATTAAATGAGTTGAATGAATAATTGTGAGCTCCTCGTGGGCAGAGAACATGTCTACCGACTCGGTTACACTCTCCCGAGCACTTAGTACAGTGCTCAATAAATAAGACCGATCGACTGATGGAAGAAGGGTACCCAAACTGTTGCTGAACGCTCAGCTGAAACTGAGCGATAGAAAACCAAGGGGATCCAAGGAAACTCTTTAACCTATCGATCGACCCGTGGCCTTTATTGAGCGCCTATTGTGTGGAGAGCACTGTCCCGACCACTTCAGGATGCAGTGAGGCAAAGGCTCAGACAATGCCGCGTCTGGGCCGCGCAGACGGACCGCCACGGTACACTGCGATCCACTGAGGCGGGACTCTTTCCGAGCAGATGCTTCGGGAGAATGGATGTACAAGGAATCGAAAGTGACAACAGCAGCAAGGGCCGCAAATGCAAGCAAGACACTACAACGGAAGAGAGGATTTGTGTGTGTATGTGGCGGTGCTGGTCTTCTTATCCTTCCCTGCTCCCATGCTGGCTTCAAACTCAAGTCTGCACCAGATCTTTGTGGGTAGGCTTTGATCGCCATGGCTAGTTCTTATCAGCCCCCGCCAACCCAGCCAACCCAGCCAACCTGAACCCTGGGACAGGGAGATCTAAGAAAATTGAAAACGTGGCCATGCCCGAAGGGATCCTGGGGCACTTTTCAGGCCTGGGGTTCTGGGGCGGGTCCACCTGGGGTCAACAACCAGTCAGTCAGTCAATCGTATTTCCTGAGTGCTTACTCAGCCCTGTACTGAGCACTTACCGTGTGCAGAGCACTGTACTAAGCGCTTGGAAGGGTACAACATAATTCATGTGACTGTGGGCAAGTCGCTTCACCTCTCTGTGCCTCAGTTACCTCATCTGTAAAATGGGGATTAACTGTGAGCCCCACGTGGGACAACCTGATTACCCTGTATCTCCCCCAGCGCTTAGAACTGTGCTCTGCACATAGTAAGCGCTTAACAAATACCAACATTATTATTCAGTTGTATTTATTGAGCGTCTACCGTGTGCAGAGCACGGTACTAAGCGCTTGGAAGAGTACAACTTCATTCATTCATTCATTCAATTGTATTTATTGAGCGCCTACCATGAGCAGACCGCTGTACTAAGCGCTTGGGAGAGTACAACATAACCATTCATTCACATTAAATCGTATTTATTGGGCGCTTACCATGTGAAGAGCACTGTACTAAGTGCTTGGGAGAATACAACAAAACAATTCATTCGTTCGATCGTCTTTATTGAGCACTTACCATGTACAGAGCACTGTACTAAGCTCTTGGAAGAGTACAACATAAAAACTCATTCAATCGTATTTATTGAGCACCTACTGTGTGCAGAGCATTCGACTAAGCGCTTGGGAGGGTACAATATAACAATAAACAGACACATTCCCTGCCCTCAAGGATCTTACATTCTAGAGATGAGCTTACAGTCTAGAGGGGAGACAGACATTAATCTAAATAATTTGTTCCAAATCAGACTCTTGACCATCAGTCAATCAATCAATCAGACTTACTGAGCGCTTACTGTGTGCAGAGGACTACACTAAGAGCTGGAGAGAACGCAACCCAACAATATAACAGCCGCATTCCCTGCCCACTTAACATTCATCGGTTCGCCGTGCAGCCTCTTGTCTTCCTTGTGAGCGGCGAACATGTCTACCGACTCCGTTGTATTCTCCCAAGTGCTTAGTACGGTCCCTCTGCATACAGTAATCGTTTGACAAAAAATGATCGATCGATTGGCGATTGCGTCTTCGGTCCACCGGACAGTCAAAGTGGCTGGAAGAGTGATTTGGAGCCTTCTAAATCTAGGAGGCCAAGAAGGCTGAGTTGGACAGGGCCAAAGAAAGATCCGGCTAAATTTAGGCCAAGAATGGAAAGTCCAGGAGTGTTCTATGTTCCCTCCACTAAGGTCTTTTCCAGGAAGGAGAGGACGGGAGGTGACGGGGGCCCTATCCGGAAAATGGAACTCTTGCTGCAGGACTTTGGGGTGTTTGATCCACCCCGAAGCCTGTTCAATTTGCTCACGACAACTCTGCAGGTGCATTCTGACCCTTATCTCTCTGGTTCTCCTTTCACGCGAGGACAACGAGGAAATGTTAACATCAGCCGTGTGCGAGGAAAGAAGCGAGGCTTCAGATGTGCCGAGGAATCGGGATCAAATGTCAGATTTCTTCAGCAGCCTGCACATGGAGTGGTGAGTGAAGACGGAAGGCAAAACGGGGGAGGACCCCCTTATCCTTTCAGAAGTATTTTTGATTCAATGGTCACTTCCCTCAGAGCATGGAAGTATCTGGAATTGCCCCCTAGAAATTCACTGAGAGAGTGGGTTGGACTTGCTAGCCAGGGCAAAAACAGATTCCTTTCTTTCTTTCAGACAAATTGCATAGTAAGAATTCATGAGGTGCCAGTCCCGGGCTACGTGCCGGGATAGAAAGAAGACCAGAGAGGACTCACAATCTAAGAGGCAATAATCATAAGACTCAAAATCTAAGAGACAATAATAGTGATAACTGTGGTATTTGTTAGGCTCTTACTATGTGCCAAGCCCTGTTCTAAGCACTGGAGCAGATACAAGCTAATCAAGTCGGACAAAGTCCCCGTCCCACATGAGGCTCATAGACTCGATCCCCATTTTACGGATGAGGGACTGAGGCCCGGAGAAGTGACTTGCCCAGGGACACACAGCCAATATGTCGCAGAACCAGGATTAGAACCCATGTCCTCTGACTCCCAGGCCCGTGCTCTTACCACGAGGCCACACTTTTTCTCTAGGGAGAGCAGGCATTTTATTCCATTTTGCTGATGGGGAAACAGAGCCCCCTGAGGTTAAGTGGTTTTCAGGTGGCAGGGGAGAAACTGAACCGGGGGAATTTTTGATGTGCAGAAGTCTCTGATATCATTGTCCATTGTGTTTAAAGAGGATGCCGCTGATGGTGAAATTCATCTAGGGGTGCGTGTGATTGAAAAACTCACTGTGGGATGCACAATCCCAACTTCCCTGGGTACATACCGAGGCTGTCCTTTGCTGCGTTGCTCTGTTCATTGGGCATCTGATAATCCCCTGACAGAAAGGTAGTAAGGCCTAATGAAAAAATATCTAGCTACTCTGTTTCTACTGTGCCCATGCAAGAGCTTAGCAGTTGCTCTGCCCACAATAAGCACTCAATAAACACCACCGATTGATTTATCACCGAATTGCAAGTGAAGGGATCCGCGTTCTAGCCCCGGCTTGGTCACTTGCCTGCTAGGTGACTGGGGTTACTCACTTAACTCTCTGTGCCTCAGTTTCCTCATCAGTAAAAGGGGGATAAGATATCCGCTCTCTGCTCTCCCTCGCTTTTAGACGGATTATCTTGTTCTTACCCGGTCCTCGACACATAGCAAGAGCAGGAGAACTAACTTCATTACTACCTTTCTTGCATTAATACTTCCTGTGATGATAAAGTAAATGTAATCCATGATCTCTGCTATTCAATTTTTGGTTAATGATGGCATCTGTTAAGCGCTTGCCAAGTGACAAGCACTGTTCTAAGAGCTGGGGTAGATACAAGCTAATCAAGTTGGTCACAGGCCTGTACTACATGGGGCTCACACTCTTAAACCCCATTTTAGAGATGAGGGAACTGAGGCCCAGAGAAGTGAAGAAGAGAAGGTCACATAGCAGACAAGTGGCGGAGCCGGGATTAGAACCCAGGTCCTTCTGACTCCCAGGCCCGTGCTCTATCCACTAGACCATGCTGCTACTGGTTATTGGCTTCTCCAGAAATTGCTAGTCCCCGCCAATGGTGACTCTGCAGAGTTTCTGTAGAATTGGAAGATCCATTGCAGACCACATTATCCCCTCTTGAACATCAACATCATCATCTTCAATAATATTTATCGAGAGCCTGCTATACGCAGAGCACTGTGCTAAGCCCTTGAGAGAAGACATTACCACAGAGTTGGCAACACATTCCCTATCCCTGCCAACTGTGAGGGAGGAGTCTGCCTCTGCGTGTTCTGGGAAGGAAAGGATTGGTGCCTCAGCTTACCTTTTCTCTAGGTCTACTGTCAATCGATCAGTGGGATTTATTGAGCGCTCACCGTGCACAGAGCACTGTACTTGGGAGACTATAATACAGTAGAGTGGGTAGGCACGTTCCCGGTCCGCAGTGAGCTTACATTGCTACCGCCTCCAAAAGGACTGTGATCGTCAGGCCACCGTATCCCCCATTTGGGAGATGAGGAAGTGACTTGCTCAAGGTCACCCAGAAGATTAGAGGGAGAGGCGAGATTAGTTTGCTGCCTCAGTCATTTGCAGACTGTTGATCCACTGGCTGGTTGCCCCTGGCAAGACTGTGAGGAAATTGGTAATCTGGAAAACTACTAACGCATGCTGGACAACATTTGAATAAAGCGATACGGGAGAGTGAAAGCCAATACCTGCTGAAACAAACCTTCATGTGTACAACATTGGCCAAGCCACCTCTGAAAGAACTCAAGATTTTCTCAGGATGCAGAGAAAGCCACTTTCAATTTTTGCCCAGAAAAGGATGACCAGCACCCAGAAAACCACAGGACAAAGAAGTTGATGTTTTGGAGGCCGAACCCTTTACCCAAGAGAAAACTCCTGATAAAAAGAATCAGTTTCCTTATTGGCTCACAGCTCTGTGGTATGCTTTTGATCATTAAAACTCCTCTTCCCATTTATCAGTGGGGTAAGAGGGTGTGGGGGGAGGGGGCGGGCCCACTGGCTATAAAGGAGCCCCACTTGGTGGCCCTGAGGCTGAGCTACCTTTTAGCAAGACTCAGATAAACCATGGCGGGCAAGCTGTCACCCACAGGGCTGCTGCTTTTCACCCAGTTCCTGATTTTCTCTGGTAAGCAAACGATGACTTGAGTCATTTTCCCCCGATTTCAGAGGGAAATGGAAATCAACCGGGAAGTAAAAACGTATTTAATACAGGCGAGAGCGGGTCAGCCAAATGAAACGGGTATGAAGTCGGTGTCCAAAGTGGAAAGTTTTGCAGAGGATCGGATTTGGATTGGATGGAACTGGATAGAATTGGATGTGATTCTCTCCCACAGCTGTGTGACCAAGGAGCTTTGGTCCTGAGGCTTTAGGACTTTCCTTCACCCCAGTTCTTATTAATAATAATGATGATAATTGTGCTATTTTTAAGCACTTACTATGTGTCGGGCAATGTACTAAGCGCTGGGGTGGATACAAGCAAATTGGGTTGGACACAGTCCCTTGACCCACATGGGGCTCACTGTCTCAATCCCCATTTGACAGGTGAGGTAACTGAGGCCCAGAGAAGCTAAATGATCTGTCCAGTTCTTTACTACTATTCCTCCTATTACTATTTTTATTACTGATAATAATAATGATAATGCTTTTTGTTGAGCATTCATTCTGTGTCAAGCCTTGTGCTAAGCACTGGGGTAGATACAGTGCAATCAGATCGGACACAGTCCCTGTCCCTCAAGAGACTCAAGGTCTGAGGGGGAGGAAGAAAGGTATTTAACTCCCATTTTACAAATGAGGAAAAAGGGTACAGAGAAATTAAGTGACTTGCTGAATGCTATTAAACAATAGAGAATAGGTTGGCTTAAGACAGATGGGCTATCATCATCAACGAGGGGATTTATTGAGCGCTTCTTGTGCAAGCAGCATGGCGTAGTGAGAAGCAACATGGTGTAGCGGATAGAGCACGGTCCTGGAAATTAGAAGGTCGTGGGTTCTAATCCCAGCTCCACCGCTTGTCTGCTGTGTGACCCCGGGCGAGTGGCTTCACTTCTCTGTGCCTTAGTTACCTCATCTGTAAAATGGGGATTGAGACTGTGAGCCCCACGTGGGACAGGGACTGTGTTCAACCCGACTGGCTTGTACCCCAGCGCTTAGTACAGCACCTAGCACATAGTAAGTGCTCAACAAATACCACAACTATTATTATTATCATTATTATTATGACTGTACTAGGCACTTGAGAGAGTGTGATATAATAGAGTGGGTATACACATCCCCCAGCCAAAATGAGCTTCCAGTCTAGCTCATTAGTAAGCTAGACAATGAGCTTACTGTAGTCTACATCCTACAGTCCATACGTAGGATGCCAAGCGCTCAGTACAGTGCTTTGCACACAGTAAGCACTCAGTACATACAACTGAATGAATACTAAGAAATGGGAGCTTGGTCAGTTTTGAGTAGAAGCTGCAATTCTCAGCTTGTCACACAGCCGGGAATACTTTTGAAGGCGACCTTCCCTGGGCTTCCTCAAAGGAACGGCCTGAAAGAAGCGTGTTCTGCCTAGGGGGCTCCTCACTGAGGCACTTCCCAAAGATCTTCTGGCAGATGGTTACGTCCTGAATTCCGAATTGCTTCTCTCCTCGTGTGAGAGGCGGAGAAACGAGAGAGAGACGGGCAGTGGAATGGTGCGGTAAAGGTTGCGTCGTCAACAGCCCTCTCCGCTCCACTAATGCCGACCTTCTCACTGTACAACACGCTTGTCTACCTCGCCAACATCTCACCCACATCCTGCCCCTGGCCTGGAATGCCCTCTCTCCTTGTATCCTGCTGACAGTGACTCTCCTCCCTCCCCTTCAAAACCTTATTGAAGGCCCATCTCCTCCATGAGGCCTTCCCTGACTGAGCCCTCCTTTCCTCTTCTCCCACTCCCTTCTGCATCACCCTGACTCGCTTCCTTTATTCACTCCCCCTTCCAGCCCCACGACACTTATGTCCGTATCTGTAAGTTATTTATTTATATCAATGTCTGTCTTCCCCTCTAGGCTGTAAGCTCACTGTGGGCAGAGAATGTGCCCTTTTATTGTTGAAGTGTATTCTCCCAAGCGCTTAGTACAGTGCTCTGCATCCAGCAAGCACTCAGCAAATACAACCCTAACCCTTACGCTCGACTGACTGCAGGCTCCGCTTTCATTTTCTTCCAAAGCAGAATCCTTAGGGAAGATACAACTGCGCTGCCAGTGTATTAGAACCCATTCGGACTTCATTCATCCCAAATTCTTCGCTAACATCCAGTATATCCCTGCGGGTCCACTGTGCGATACACCGGAAGTCATGTAAGTGAAACAAACAAACAAACATCGTATGCGCCGTCTCCGTGTTCAGCTTCCCACATCTGAGCTTCTGGCTCACGGTAGGTTCTGAGATCATCCAGAGGTGGGAGACCAGTGCCTTAAATTTCCCAGCTGAACCCCATGGGGGAGGCCATTTTGTGTTGATTCACACGTGGCCTAAAAAGACATATTCTAGTGGCCCAGTGGCATTTGTTAAGCGCTTATTATGTACCAAGCACTGGGGTAGGTAGAGGGTAATCAGGTTGTCCCACATGGGGCTCGCAGTCTTAATCCCCATTTTACAGATGAGGTAACTAAGACAAGAGAAGTGAAGTGACTTGCTCCAAGTCACACAGCTGACAAGTGGCGGAGCCCAGATTAGAACCCTCAACCTCTGACTCCCAAGGCCGTGCTCCTCTATATTATATTGTGTCGATTATATTGTCGTTTATTAATTATGTCATGTTACGCTATATCACATTTTAAATCGCAATATATTCTGTTGTATTATGTATAATACATTTCTTGTTTATTTATATTAATGTCTCTTTCCTCCTCTAGACAGTAAACTCATTAGGGGCAGGGAGGGTGTCCCTAATTCTGTTATACTGTAATCTCCCAAGCACAGTGCTCTGCACATAGTAAGCACTCAATAAGCAGCATGGCACCATGGATAGAGCACGGACTTGGGAGTCAAAAAGTCAGGGGTTCTAATCCCAGCTCTGCCACTTGTCTTGCTGTGTGACTATGGGCAAGTCACTTAACTTCTCTGGGCCTCAGTTCTCTCATCCGTAAAATGGGGATTAAGACTGTGAGCCTCATGGGGGACAACCTGATTACCCTGTATACCCCAGCGCTTAGAACAGTGCTCTGCACATAGTAAGCGCTTAACAAATGCCAACATTATTATTATTATTCTCTGGGCTTCAGTTACCTCATCTGTAAAACGGGGATTGAGACTGTGAGCCCCATGTGGGACAGGGACTGTGTATCCACTTGTATCTACCCCGGGTCTTAGTACAGTGCCTAGAATATAGTAAATGCTTGACAAATACAATAATAATAATAATAATACATACCACCGATCGATTGATTGAATGGGATGGTGATTCCTAGTAAAGAAGGCAGCGTCAAATGAGAACCACAGAGAGCATGAACTGGGTGAGCCTCTAGACCCAGAGAAAGAAGCCCAGAGAGCAGCTAGCTCCACAGAGACGCTAGCAGACACACACACACACAGCAGCCAGTAGATACAGAGGGCAGACTCCAGCACGCGATCCAGTCTAAGTGGAATGGAATCTGGCCCTTTGGAATAGGGGATCCCAGAGAGGAATGAGTTCGAGTGGAAGTTCCGACTGGAAGCTACTCTGGCCATTCGGCCACTCCAGATGTTGGAATATCTGGGCCATTCCTAAGGCATTTTAAGAGAGGAATTGTTTTGGGAAAGGCAATTACCATCAACTTGCTTCTCAACTGAGCAAACGGTTTGCCTTCTGGGGAAGCAGCGCGGCTCAGTGGAAAGAGCCAGGGCTTCGGAGTCAGGGGTCATGGGTTCGACTTCCGGCTCTTCCGCTTGTCAGCTGTGTGACTGCGGGCAAGTCACTTAACTTTTCTGTGCCTCAGTTACCTCATCTGTAAAAAATGGAGATTAACTGTGAGCCTCACGTGGGACAACCTGATTACCCTGTATCTACCCCAGTGCTTAAAACAGTGCTCTGCACATAGTAAGCGCTTAACAAATACCAACATTATTATTATTGTTATTATTATTTTGATTCAAATAACTGAATACTGTTGCTCTTGAAATTAAAAAAAAAACCAGCATGAGATTAAGCACACACAGTATAATAATACTAAATGACATTTGTTAAGTGTTTACTATGTGCTGAGCACTGTTCTAAGTGCTGGGGTAGATACAAGGTTATCAGATTGTCCTACATGGGGCTTACCGTCTTAATCCCCATTTTACAGATGAGGTAACCGAGGCACAGAGAAGTTAAGTGACTTGGCCAAAGTCACAGGGCTGACAAGTGGTTGAGCCGGATTTAGAACCCACGATCTCTGACTCCCAGGCCTGTGCTCTTTCCACTCTTGAGATCAGTCCCTGAAGAGTAGAAGAGTAGGAGAAACAATCAATCGAGAATACTTACTGAGTGCATTTTGTGTGTACAACACTCTCAGTGGAGGTATAAGGCATAAATTCTGGAGGAGTTTAGAATCTAACAAATCCAGTCAGCATTCAGAATCACCAGTTGCATAATTGATATTCATTCAGTCAGTCAGTCTAATTTAGTGAGCACTTACTGTGTGTAGAACACTGTACTAAGTACTTGGGAAACTACAATACAACAATAAACAATAGATTGGAAAGGACCAAGGACTGTGTTTTGGATTATGACTAGTTCAGTCACCTCTGCACTTGCCTGATATTCCCTATATTTAGTGCAGCTGGAATTCATATTTACAAAGCTTGTTGAATTAAGATCCTCTGAACTGTCGGCCCGCTCAAGAAATAATGTTCCAATCTCTTTTCAACCACTGGTCTCTTTCTATTTCAGAGCAGAGATGAAACAAGGAAACGAAATTTGTTTGGATCCTAATGCCAACTGGGTGAAGATTATTATCCAAAAGATTTTGAGCAGGTGCAGTATACGCCGAAGGTTCTCGTTCCTAGACTTTTAATAATAACGTTGGTATTTGTTAAGCGCTTACTATGTGCAGAGCACTGTTCTAGGCGCTGGGGTAGATACAGGGTAATCAGGTTGTCCCACGTGAGGCTCACAGTTAATCCCCATTTTACAGATGAGGTAACTGAGGCACAGAGAAGTTAAGTGACTTGCCCACGGTCACAAAGCTGACAAGTGGCAGAGCCGGGATTCAAACTCATGATCTCTGACTCCCAAGCCCTGGCTCTTTCCACTGAGCCACGCTGCTTCTCTAGCACTTTCAGATCACACGATGCCTCTTTGTTTTTTCAAATATGAGGACAACTTTGGACCGTGGGGTCATTACACAGTTAATTCTGGGATTGATACAATATCATTTCCAATTCACGTCAGCTCCTGGCATGTTTTGCCACCACAGAGAAAGCCCCAAACTCTCAGGACTCTGGTTATTTGAGAGTGATTGTTGCCATGGTTTCCACTTCAGATGATTTCTGGATATTGAAAAACCCTGGAAACATTCCAGAAGAATCAATCGATTGCATTGACTGAGCGCTTACTGTGTGCAGAGCACTGTACTAAGCGCTTGAGAAGAAGCCATGCTTATTACTATTTCTCACAAATGTCTGGATTCCTGGGATTTGAGGGTCTCAGTGGCTGTGGATATCTGAGGTTAAGTAAGCCGAGCCTCGCCGCTAGATAATTGAGCTCACAGTATTTGCGGGGTTTTTTTGCACATTAATTACCTGAATAATTTGGTAGCACAGCCCTAACTGTGAAACCAGGATTCTTGACCCTAGGAACCCACCAATAATAACGGGGGTATTTGCTAATAATAATAATTTTAGTATTTGCTAAGTACTTACCGTGTGCCATGCACTGTACTAAGCACTGGAGTGGATACAAGCAAATCAGGTTGGACTCAGTCCCTGTCCCACGTCGGGCTCAGAGTCTCAATCCCCATTTTACAGATGAGATAACGGAGGAATTGAGAAGTTAAGCGACTTGTCCAAGGTCACACAGCAGACAAGTGGCAGAGCCAGGATTAGAACCCTTGTCCTTCTGACTCCCAGCTCATGCTCTATCCACTAGGCCATGCTGCTTGGGAGGTACCTTGCCGGAGGTCACACAGCAGGCGGGTGGCAAAGTTGAGATCAAAACCCAGATCTCCCAACTCCCAAGTCCATTCTTCTCACAGGGCCATGTTCATTTCTCTCCCAAAACTTGCTACCACGAGGATGACATGAGCTGAGTCCACCAGAGCAAAGCAAAGCCAGGGCATATTTTAGTGGTGGTGCAAAACCTGGAACCAACTCGGCCGGGGAAGCTCCCTCGAGCTTGACATCAATTATCGCATTCGTTGAGCGCTTACTGTGTGCAGAGCACTGTACTAAGCACTTATACAATAAGTGGCAAATAGAGTTGCCGCAATAGAGTTGGTAGATATTCCATGCCCACAGTGAGCTTACGGTCTATCAGGCGATCGATCGATCATATTTATTGAGCGCTTACTGTGTACAGAGCACTGTACTAAGCGGTTGGGAGAGTACAAGACAACCGAGTTGGTAGATGTGCTTATATTCTAGAGGGGGAGTTAATCAGTCATTTAATCCCATCTAGTGAGCAGAGCAGTGTAGCAGAGCAGCACTTGGGAGATCACAGTAAAAAAATTAAACAGACGCATTCCCTGCCCACAATGAGCTTACAACCTAGGGAGGGAGACAGACATTACTATAAATAAATAAATGACAGATATGAACATAAGTGCTGTGTGGCTGGGAAGGTGAAATGAATACAGGGAGCAAGTCAGGGTGACGCAGAAGGGATTGGAAGAAGAGGAAAGGAGGGCTTAGTCGGGGAAGACCTCTTGGAGGAGATGGGCCTTCAATAAGACTTTGAAGGGGGGCAGAGTCACTGTCTGTCAGATATGAGGAGGGAGGGTGGTCCAGGCCAGAGGCAGGACGTGGGCGAGATAGATGAGATTGAGAGAAGGGTGGCATAAGAAGAGCGAATTGTGCGGGCTGGGTTGTAGAAGGAGAGAAGCGCGGTGAGGTGGGAGGGGGCAAGGTAATCACCTTGCCAATGGAGAAGAGTTTCTGTTTGATGTGGTGGTGGATGGGCAACCGCTGGAGTTTCTTGAAGAGTCTGGGGAGCTTCTAGTCTAGAGGGAGTAGGGGGAGACAAACATTAAAATGAATTATGATATGTACCTAATTGCTGTGAGGCTGAGGATGAGGTAAATATCAAGTGCTTAAAAGATACAAATCCAAATGCAAGGGTGAAGCAGAGGGGAAACTTGTCTGGGGATGGTTAGAGGAAATGAAATTCACCAGATCAACTTTCTATGGTATTTGTCAAGCGCTATGTGCCCGGCACTGAAGTAAATGCTGAGTAAATACAAGCTGATCAAGGTGGACACAATCCACGTCCCACACGGGACTCACGGTCTTAATCCCCATTGGACAGATGAGGTAACTGAGGCAGAGAAAAGTAAAGTGATTTGGCCAACGTCACACATCAGACAAGTGGCAGAGCCCAGATCACTCTGACTCACAAGCCCGTGCTCTATCCACTAGGCCAAGCTGTTTCTCAAATTTCCCTAATCTCCACATCACCCTGCATAGGCAGAAATCAAGGCAACAAACAGTATCAAATTATCCAGTCCTCTAGACTATAAGCTCATTATGGGCAGGGAACGTATCTGCTAATTCTATTGTACTCTCCCGAGCGTGTGTTACAAGGTTCCGCACGTAATAAGTGCTCAATAAGTGCCATCGGTTGACTGAGGGAGCCGGCAGACTACGGAAGCCCCTGGATGACTATTTCAGCAGCTATCAGCCTGATAAAGGAAATCTGGCTAGCAGGGATTTCATGACCCGCAGGGAATTTTATACCCACTGTCTGCTGATTAGGGTGACTTTATTACTGAGGAAAAAGCACCTAATTCATTTAAGATAATAACTACAAATAAAATGGGTCACCCAGGGTTACGCTTTGTTCGTGCCACCTGAAACAGAAAGCATATTTCCCAAAGTGCTAAAGGCAACCCCTTTCCCTTGATAGTGTCAAAGAGATCCGATTCCAAACCCCTCCAGCTGCCAGACCCTGTCTCTGAGGCAGGAAGATCCCAATAAAATTTTAAAACGGCAATATTTTTGAATGTGCAGTGGTAGTGTTGTCGGTATCCACGAATGTGTTCATTCGTATCAAATCATAGTAATAGTAGTAGTAATATTTATCCCCACCTTTCAAACCCTCCTAAAATCACACTTCCTCCAAGAGGCCTTCCCAACTAAGCCCTCACTTTCCTTATTCCCTCTCCCTTTTGCATCACCTATACAGTTGAACCGTCCCCTTGCAGTACTTGATATTCACCCTCCCCCCTCAGCCTCACAGCACTCGTGTACCGATCCATAATTTATTTTAATGACTCTCTTCCCCTCTAGATTGTAAACTACTTGTGGGCAGGAGACATATTTACCCACTCTATTGTACTGTGCTCTCCTGAGATCTTAGTATACTGCTTTGCGCTCAGTAGTCAACTGATCGACGGATTCATTGAGCAAGTGAGAAACAGCAAGGGCAATGGCTAGACCAAGGGTCTGGGACTTAGAAGGTCATAGGTTCTAACCCTGGCACTGCTGCTTGTCTGCTTGGCCTCTGTTAACTCATCTATAAAATGAGGATTAAGATTAGACCGTAAGCCCGTCAAACGGCAGGGACCGTCTCTATCTGTTGCCGACTTGTTCATTCCAAGCGCTTAGTACGGTGCTCTGCACATAGTAAGCGCTCAATAAATACTATTGAATGAATTTTAAACTCATTGTGGGACAGGGACTGTCTCCAATCCTATTTGCTTGTATCCACCCCAGTGCTTAGTACAGTGCCTGGTACACAGTAAGCGCTTTAACAAATATCACAATTATTATACCACAATTATTATTACTGTGCCAGGTGTTTGGGAAGCACTACTTAAAGAAGTGACCCATTTATTGCCCAGAAGGAGATTATCAATCAATCAGTCATTGAGCATTTAATGTGTGCAGAGCACTGTACTCAGTACTTGGGAGAGTCCTCAAGTATATTTTTATAACAATATAACAGACATAGTCCTGCCTATAAAACACTTACAGTCTAGACCTTACACTCTAACACCTATAAAACTAACTAATGAATTTTATTTCATTTATTTTCATGACTGCAACAGTAAGAATAAAGGTGACAAGCCTAAGGAAAATATAAATCCCGAAATGCAAGGGCCCTAAATGCCCAAAGGAAGAAGTTCCAAGATGATAACAGCCAAGACCCCTATCGTCCCCTATCTGTAAATGATTTAAATCAATCAATCTGTCAATAAATGATATTTATTGAGTACTCACTATGTTCAGAGCACCATAATAAATGCTTGGGAGAGGAAGATACATCTTAATTAGCAGACAGGTTCCTTGTCCATAGTGAGCTTACAGTCTAGGGGGCAGACAGACATTGATATGAATAAATAGTTTATAATATATAATTTAAAGATAGGTACATAAATGCTTTGGGGCTGTGGGTGGGACAAACATTAAATGTCTAGAGGTCACAGATCCAAGTACATAGATGATGCAGAAAGGAGGGAGAGCAGGGGAAGAGAGCTTAATTGAGGAAGGTCTCTTGAGGAAGATGTGAACTTCAGTGATTTAAATGTCTGCCTCCCCCACTAGGCCGTAAAGTACCTGTGGGAAGGGATCCTATCTATCAACTTTTTTTACGGTATTTGTTAAGCGCTTACTATGTGCCAGGCATGTAATAATAATAATAATAATGTTGGTATTTGTTAAGCGCTTACTATGTGCAGAGCACTGTTCTAAGCACTGGGGTAGATACAGAGTAATCAGCTTGTCCCACGTGAGACTTACAGTTAATCCCTATTTTACAGATGAGGGAACTGAGGTGCAGAGAAGTGAAGTGACTTGCCCACAGTCACACAGCTGACAAGTGGCAGAGCTGGGATTCAAACCCATGACCTCTGATTCCCAAGCCCGGGCTCTTTCCACCGAGCCACGCCGCTTCTCTACTAAGCGCTGGGGTAGATGCAAGCTAATCAGGTTGGACACAGTCCCTATCCCACATAAGGCTCCTAATCTAAATCCCCATTTACTGACATGGTAAGTGAAACACAGAGAAGTGACTTACCCAAGGTCACACAGCAGACATGTAGTGGAGCTGGGATTAGCACCCTGGTCCTTCTGACTCCCAGGCCCGTGTTCTATCCACTAGGCTATGCTGCTTCTCCATTGTCTTGTTGTCTTCTACTCCCCAAGCACTTAGTGCACTGCTGACACTCAGAGAGGGCTCAATAAGTATCATTGAATAATTGATTACCAGGGCTGCCAAAAATGCAAAGCTGGCCACATTGCTCAGTGGGTTGTAACAGTGTCATCGGAGATCTTCCGACTGACATTCCCAATCGCCAAACCACCGCTTCCGTCTCGCCTATGTTGTTCCCTGCACCCGGAGAGCCTCCGAGAGCTCCTGGTTGGCACCTCTGCCTCTCTCACCCTATCAATGATAGAATTCGGGATTCAGCTCAGCAGCGAGGAAAACAACCGTTTCTTGCTTCCTTGATGCCGACGCTTCTCCCTGTAACCCAGAGTTCGTGCAGCTTGTAAGAGCTCCAGGTTTGGGGCTGGGACTGAAGCAATCATCAGGCTGAGTTGGGACTTGCAGAGCGGAACCCCGGTTCTGATTTTTGGGGGGAGAATGTGACGGGTCCCAATCCCCTTCAGATCCACTCCCTCCCACCTGGAAGGTCTCTCCCTCCAGCATTGGAGAGGTGAAGGTACAGGTTGAGCAGGGCACAAGGGAAAAAGCCACATGGTATATTCATTCTCACTCTTTCCCAGTCACAGATTATGGTATACGTAAATCAGTCGATTAATCAATCATATTTACTGAACGCCAGAGGGAGAGACAGACATTAACATAAATAAATAAATTACATAGGTGCTCATGAGCGCTGTGGGGGGTTAGGTGTGTAAAAAGCAAGCGTACATTTCAGGAAGTGACAAGGGGAAAGAGGCTCAAATGCCAGGGAAAGTAGCACTGAGTCCCTTGATTTCCCCCTGTTCTTCCTCTTTCAATTTTCCTCTCCCTACCAGCTTCATAGCCTCTCTAGAGACATGACTCCTTCCTCTTTAATAATCCATCACCGGTATTTATTGAGAGGTTACAGTATGCAGAACACAGTACTAATTGGGAGAGTACAATAATAATGTCGAGGGGATGGAAGATGACCGGTATGAGATTTCGTCATTATTATTATTGTTGTTATTGTTATTATCATTTATCATTATTCATAGTCTTATTGTTATCGGGATCTCCATGACAATAATCTTCCTTCCTTATTTAAAGCTTTGGAATTTTGTCTGTTGAAAAATGCAATAGCGAACAAAACACAAGTGTCGAATATTCGGATCGGGATTTTGATTACGGATGCAGTCATCGTTTATAGCTTGGCAACAATATTTTAGAATGAACCTTTCATTCCTTCGAACGTATTAATTGAGCGCTTACTGTGTGCAAAGCCCTGGATTAAGATTGAGTCTACCCATAGGAGAGCGTTATAATGCAGCTCGAGTGATTGAGACCTGAATAGCAGTTTCGGGTAATATAATTGATATTTTAGATCTTGACCAAAATCATGAGTGGATTAAGACCAAGGGACTCTCCAGCATTCTGTGTCTAGTAATAATAATAATGTTGGTATTTGTTAAGCGCTTACTATGTGCAGAGCACTGTTCTAAGCGCTGGGGTAGATACAGGGTAATCAGGTTGTCCTATGTGAGGCTCACAGTCTTCATCCCCATTTTACAGATGAGGGAACTGAGGCACAGAGAAGTTAAGTGACTTGCCCACAGTCACACAGCTGCCAAGTGGCAGAGCCGGGATAGTGGCCACAGGATGCTGGGAGGAACTATACAATGATTGCCTTCCTGACCATCCAAGCTCCAAGCTTAGGGATGGCCAATTAAGACATCTAATGAATTTATCCCAACCTTTCTTGAATAATAATAATAATGATTGAGGTATTTGTTAAGCACTTACTATGTGCCAAGCACTCTTCTAAGCTCTGGGGTAGATACAAGCTAATCAGGTCAGATACAGTCCATGTTCCACAAGAGGTTCATAGTCTTAAATCCCCAGTTTACAGATGAGGTAACTGAGGCTCAGAGGAGTGACTTGTCCAAGGTCAAACAGCAGACATGTGGCAGAGCCGGGATTAGAACCCACATCCTCTGACTCCTAGGCCCAAGCTATTGCTACTATCATTTAGATCCTGCTGAAAATTGCTCATTGCTTTCCTACTTTTAAACTATGAGTCTGTCCTAATGCATATCTTTTCAAAGGGTTTGATCTAGAGATACCTCAATTACTGAAATACATTATTCCTATTATGACCTAAGCCTAAAATCAGGCTTTTTCTAAATCTAAGGATAAGAATTGGTTCATTTTAATGGATTTTAGGTAGCCTTGGAATCGTTATTTTCTTATTCTTGTCAGTGGAAAATAAAATTGGCTGAAAATGAATGTGTGATTTCTTTCCTCAAATTTGGAAATAATAATTATGGGATTTGCACCCGTTAGAGCCATCCTGGGATCTAGTTTCTACTCTGCTCTTGGAAACTTAAGTGATCAAAAGTAATTCACTCCATGGCCTGATTCACCTAGAAGAAAAAAGGTATTACCCTGTTCATTTCAGACATTAAATGCACTGAAATATCCAGGTAACTAAAACAAAATTCACTTGTGGTTTGAATAATCTAAATCATAGTAATAGTGATATTTGTTAAGCACTTACTATGTACAAGCACTGTAGTCAGTGCTGGAGTGGCTCACAAGAAGCAGCATGGCTCAGGGGAAAGAGCCCGGGCTTGGGAGTCAGAAGTCATGGGTTCTAATCCCCGCTCTGCCGCGTGTCAGCTGTGTGACTTTGGGCAAGTCACTTAACTTCTCTGTGCCTCAGTTACCTCATCTGTAAATTGGGGATTAAGACTGTGAACCCCATGTGGGACAACCTGATCACTTTGTAACCTCCCCCCCAGCGCTTAGAACAGTGCTTTACACATAGTAAGCGCTTGACAAATGCCATCGTTATTAATCAAATTGGACACAATCTCTGTATTGAATTCCCATTTTATTAGTTAAGGAAATTGAGACAGAGATTAAGTGATTTGCCCAAGGTCACGCAATCTATCATTATATTGTACTCTCCCAAGATCTTTTACTACAGTGCTCTGCATACAGTAAGTGCTCAATAAATATGTTTGAATGAATGACTGAATAAATGAAAGTGGCGGAACTGGGATTAGAACCAAGGTCCTCTGACTCACAGGCCTGAAGGCCACACTACAAAATTGCCTCCGTTCTCCAATTCCTTTTGCTAGTGAGGACCAGGTTTTAAGTGGCCAGTCGAGTAGATGAGTAGAACCATGGAGACTGTGGGCAGAAGATTTTCAGTGGATAGAGCAGAACCATCCCCAATTTGAGATCATTAAGAATGTGCTTTTTTGGAGCAAAATAATCCACGCTACCACGATTGCAACCCCGAGATTTGGTTGATTAGCAGCATGGCACAGTGGTTAGAACACAGGCCTAGGAGTCAGGAGGCTGTGGATTCTGACATTTATCTGCTGTGTGAACTGGGGCAAGTCACTTCACTTCTCTGGGCCTCCGTTCCCTCACCTGTAAAATGGGGATTGAGACTGTGAGCCCCACTAGGGACAGGAGCTTTGTCAACCCAATTGACTTGTATCCACCCCAGCGCTTAGTAGAGTGGCTGGCACACAGTAAGTGCTTAACAAATACCACAGTTATTATTAATTATTCATTAATTATTCATGTATTTTTTCATTAATTAACTTATTCATTAATTTATTTGATCCCAGGAAACGTTCTCCTAGTAATAAAAATAATAATTGTGGAATCCAATGAGCAGTTACTATGTGCCAAGCACTGTACTAAATGCTGGAGTAGATAAAAGTTAATGAGGTTGAATCCAATCCCTGTCCCATTAAGTAGGAGAGAGAACAGGTATCGAATCCTGTTTTACAGAAGAGGAAACTGAGGCATGGGGAAGCTAAGTCAGTTGGTACATCGATGGTATTTATTGAGCGCTTACTGTGTGCAGAGCTCTGCACTAAGCACTTGGGAGAGTACAGTATAGCAATACGACAGACACGTTCCCTGCCCACACTGAGCTTAGAGTCTAGTTAAGTGATTTGCCCAAGGTCACACAGTAGGCAAATGGCAGGATTAGAACCCAAGTCCTCTCACTCTCAGGCCCAAGCTCTTTCCATTAGACCACGCTACTTCTCCATTCAGTCGTATTTACTGAGCGCTTACTGTGTGCAGAGCGCTGTACTGGGAGAAGCCGACGGAGCCAGGCTCTTCACGGCCAGCTCTCTCATCCGTGCCCTGCCGCTAGCCTGGAACGCCTACCTCTCTGAAATCCAATTACTCTCCCCAACTTCAGAGCCTAATCGGAGGCACATCCCCTCCAAGAAGCCTTCCCTGACAAAGCCCTCCTTTCCTCCTCTCCCTCTCCCTTCTGCATCACCCTGATTTGCTCCCTTTTCTCATCTCCCCTCCCAGCCGAACAGCACTTATGTCCATATCTGTCATTTATGTATTAATAGTCTCATCTGCCTCCCCATCTAGACTGTATGCTCACTGTGAGCAGGTAATGCATCTGTTTATCGTTATATTGTACTCTCCGAGCACTTAGTCCAGTGCTCTGCACACACTGAGTGCTCAATAAATACAACTGAATGAATCAGTCGATCTTACCGGCCCTCTGGTTTTCCCAGCCTCCCCAAAGCCATCTCTCTCTCTCTCTCTGTGTCTCTCTCCCAACACATCCCCAGCCACAGAGGGTTTTATCATCAACTCCATGACCTTTCCCATTAAAATATACATAACCTGTGGGCGGGAAACGTGTTTTAAGCTTCTTTTGTACTTTTCCAAGTGTTCGATACGGTGCACTATACTCAGTGTGGTTCGATAACTCAAGCATTCCTTTCATTCATTTGACAGTGTTTATTGAGCGCTTACTGTGTGCAGAGCACTGTACTAAGCGCTTGGGAGAGTATTGTATAAGAATAAACAGACCGGGAGGAACTGTTATTCTGGTGGCAAAGTACCATTCATCCTGAGTCTGACTCTATTTTCAGGACAAACTTATAACAATCTGTGGTTTCTATTAAGCTCCTACTATGTGTTAAATACTTTTCTAAGTGCTGGGGTAGACACAAGCTAACTAGGTTGAACTCAGTCCCTGTACCACGTTTGACTCCCAGTTTTAGAGGAGGTTGAACAGCTACTGAGTCCTTATATTACAGATGAGGAAACTGAGGCATAGAGAAGATAAGTGACTTGACTGTAAGCTCACTGTGGGCAGGGAATGGGTCTGTTATACCGTGACATTGCACTTTCCCAAGCGCTTAGCACGGTGCTCGGCCCACAGTAAGCGCTCAATGAATATGATTGACTGATTGACTTGACCAACCTCACACAGCAGAACGGTGGAGGAGCTGGGATTAGAACCCAAGTCCTCAGGCTCCCAGGCCCATAATACATCTGCGGTATGTTTTCAAACACCTTAGACCTTGGTTGTCAAGGAAAACATTCCGTTTCCAGCACTGAAAGTCACGTAGGATAATTTATCCAATGCTCACAATGCCATTGTTGACAATGATGACGATGATGATGATGATGATGAGCGTTCATTCAAACGTATTTATTGAGCCCTTACTGTGTGCAGAACACTGTACTAGGTGCTTGGGACAGCAGAGGAGCAGCGTGGCTCAGTGGAAAGAGCCTGGGCTTTGGAGTCAGAGGTCATGAGTTCGAATCCCAGCTCTGCCACTCGTCAGCTGTGTGACTGTGGGCAAGTCACTTAACTTCTCTGGGCCTCAGTTACCTCATCTGTAAAATGGGGATGAAGACTGTGAGCCCCACGTGGGACAACTTGATTCCCCTGTGTCTACCCCAGCTCTTAGAACAGTGCTCTGCACATAGTAAGCGCTTAACAAATACCGACATTATTATTACAATATAACAATAAGCAGACACATTCCCTGCCCATAATGAGATTACAGTCTAGAGGGGGTGGTTTACAGTGGCCCCAGAATTGGGAGTAGAGTTGGCTTTTTTTAAAGTTAGTGCTACTGTTAGTAATAATAATAAATAATGCTTATGGTATTTGCTAAGCATTATTATGTGCCAAGCACTGTTCTAAGCTCTGGGTAATCACGGTGTCCCACTTGGGGTTCACACTTTTAATCCCCATTTTACAGATGAGGTAACCGTGGTACAGAGAAGTTATGTGACTTGCCCAAGGTCACATAGCAGACAAGTGGCAGAGCCGGGATTAGAACCCATGTCCTCTGACTCCCAAGCCCGTGTTTTTTCCACTAAGCCACGCTGCTTAGGGAGAATAAGATAAGTTTGCACGACCGGGGCCATGAGGCTTAAGTCTGTCCTTACCTGGAAATTTCTTTAGACCGCAAGCTCCTTGTGGACAGAGAACACGTCTGACAACTCCACTGTGTTGTACCCTCTTTAGACTGTCAGCCCAATGTGGGACAGAAACTTTGTCCTACCTTTCATTCAATAGTATTTATTGAGCACTTACTACGTGCAGAGCACTGTACTAAGCGCTTGGAATGAACAAGTCGGCAACAGATAGAGACGGTCCCCGCCGTTTGACGGGTTTACGGTCTAATCGGGGGAGGCGGATTAGATCAGATCAGATTACCTTATTAGCTTGTGTCTACCCCAGACCTTAGAACAGTGTTTTACACATAGTAAGCACTTAACAAATACTATAATCATCCCAAGCTCTGCACTCAGTAAATGCTCAATAAATACCCTCGTTTGATGGAATGAGAAGAAGATGAGGCCGTCCAAGCCACTTGCTGCTCCTCGGACCCTTTCCAATTGGTTATAACTAATGAAGACCCACCCGGGGGGGGAGAATATATGGACTGGTTTCCTCCGATGTGTTGTTTTACACTGATCTTCTAGACTGTAAACTCATTGTAGGCAGGGAATGTGTCTCTGTGTTATTGTATTGTAATCTCCTAAGTGCTTAGTACGGTGCTCTGCACCCAGTAAACGCTCAATAAATCCAACTGAATGAATATCAGGGTCAATGGGAGCTGGATGGCCTCCTCAGGATTTTATCAAATCTTCCAAGAGGATGAAAAAGCCAGAAGGATCACTGACGGCGCAGTCTGCTCGCTGGCCTGCAAAAGTCGTGTTTGATAGCGTTGGCCCTCGAGCGGAGGAGGAAATACGTATCCTGCAAGTTAATGAGTCCTGGCCGTCTTGCTTCTCCCCGTTGAGGTGGCCAAACGAGATTCGTTGAGGTTACGTTTTGCTTCCTGGTATGTGTGAGTTCAACCGAGGTAAGCACTCTTTTCCTACTGTCCAAAGGGTGGGTGGTGTCAGAGTTCAATATGGGCTCTACTTTGTTGTATTTTCCTAAGTGCCGAGTACTGTGCTCGGCACACAGTAATTGCTCAATAAATGCCACTGATTGATTGGCTGACTAATTCAGCAGCAGTTATCAGAATCCCACTATTCAAACACCAGAAGCAACATCCGAAGTAACCCTGGATTCATGACAATGATAATCGTGGCATTTATTAAGTGCTTAGTAGGTGCCAAGAACTACACTGAACACCGAGGTAGTCAGAGCCGACACTGTCCCTGGCCCACACGGGGGCTCACGGTCTAAGTAGGAGGGAGAACTCTCATGCTGTGGATGAATAAACTGAGGTACTGAGAAATTGTGACCCAGCAGACGATCAGCTTACTGTGTGCAGAGCATTGTACTAAGCAATCGAGAGAGTGTGATATAACACTATAACAGTCCCTGTCCACAACGAGCTTGCAGTCTAGAGGGGGAGACACTAATACGAATAAATAAATTACAGATATGTACATAAGTGCTGTGGGGCTGGGAGAGGGGATGAAAAGAGAGCTTAGTCAGGGAAGACCTCCTGGAGGAGATGTGCCTTCATAAAAAGGGAGAACTGGGATTAGAACCCAGCTCCTCTAATTCCCAGGACCGTGGTCTTGACTCTGGGCCGCACGGGTCAGGTGCATATGTGGCATCCTTCCATTTTGAGTATTGGGGCAAAGAGGAGGCAGGGATTGGGGGTGGGAGAAGGATCGGGAATTGGGAGGGAATAGACTGCAGAAAGGGAATGTGCCAGCCATCTGTTAGTTGGGAGTTTTCTCCCTGAACTGGAAACTCCCCTCTAATTACAATGATATTTGTTAAGCACTAGTCAAGCACTGTTCTAAGCACCGGGATAGATACCAACTAATCAGGTTGGACAAAGTCCCTGTCCCACTTGGGGCTCAAAGTCTTAATCCCCATTTTACAGATGAGGTCACTGAGGCCCAGAGAAGTGAAGTGATTTGCCCAAGACGACACAGCAGACAAGCAGCGGAGCTAGGATTAGAACCCATGACCTTCTGACTCTCGGGCCCGGGCTCTATCCACTATGCCATGCTGTTTCTCTGTTTCGTTGCTTTGAGGAGAAGGAAGGGTAATGCATTCCTATTTCAGTGCTTTTCATTTTCTCTTTATTTGGGGAACTGAAAGGGAGGGGCACAAAGCCAAAGCCGAGGATATTGAGCAAATATTTTTCTTTGGGTTGAAAACGCAGTGGGAGCTGGACTGCTGCCAGGGCCACCGGCCATCCAGAGGAATTACGTCTCCCGGGTCGCGGTGGGGTTCGGTTTCTCCCTTTGGACTCTGACCAGACCCCAAATCCAGCCGGGGCTCCTCAGTCTAAACTTGTGTGTTTTTTTCTGACTCTGAGGCGGGGGTCGCATTTGGCAAGAAAGAACAGCGTTCTGTTTAACCAGTCAGAAGGGCAACACAACTCAGTGGAAAGAGTACAGGCCTGGGAGTCAGGATGCCTGCGTTTTAATCCTGGCTCTGTCAATTGCCTACTTTTGTGACCTCGGACAGTTTGCTTATTTTCTCTGAGCCTCCATTTCCTCATCTGTAAAATGGGGGGTAAATTCCTATTCTCCTTCTCCATTAGATTGTGCACCCATGCACAATCCCTGTCCCCTACTTGATGATCTTATACCTAGTCCAGCACTTAATTCAGTGTTTGACACATACCAGGAGCTTAAAAAATAGCACGATTATTATTAAAGGGGAACCAAGCACACGCAGCAAACCCAGACCTAGGAAACCATTCACCCTGGAGAAGCAGCCAGACCTGATGGAAAGAGCGGCGGCCGGGGAGTCAGGAGGACCCGGGTTCTAATCCCAGCTCTGCTACTTGTCCACTGAGTGACCTCGGACAAGTCACTGTGCCTCAGTTACCTCCTCTGTAAAATGGGGATTAAGACTGGGAGCCCCGTGTGGAACGTGGACTGGGTCCAATCTGATTAGTTTGTGTGCACTCCAGCGCTTAGTACAGTGCCTTGCACATAGAAAGCGCTTAACAAATACCATTTAAAAAAACGCTCTGGGTCTGCTAAGAAGCATGGAGCTCGTTGTGGGCTGGGAATGTGTCTACCGACTCAGTCACTTGTCTGCTGTGTGAACTTGGGCAAGTCATTTCACTTCTCTGGACCTCAGTTACCTCATCTGTAAAATGGGATTGAGATTGAGCCCCACATGGGACAGGGACTGTGTCCAACTGGATTTGCTTGTATCTACTCCAGCGCTTATACAGCGCCTGTACACAGTAAGCACTTAACAAATACCACAATCATTATTATTACTCTTGCAAGTGTTTAGTACAGTACTCTGTACACAACAAGCACTCAATAAATGTAATTGATTGATTGATATGGATTTAGGAGAAACGGATCTGTATCCTGTCACGTCACGGGAAGGGTAGCACCACACTTCTGTGAAACGATACCTTTCACGAGTCTTTTCCACCTGGTGCGGGGAGGAGAAGAAGGGAGGAGAATTGGGGGGCCATGAAAAATAAAGAGCAAAGGTCCCAGTCCTCCACTGTTCTCCTCTCCCGACACCTGAGTCAACAGGGCAGAAGGTAATTCCCCCCAGCTCCAATCCTGTGCAATTGTTCTCCAGCCTTTCGGTTGATCTGAGGAAATGAAAACGGAGTGACATGGGACATCTTTTGTTTTTATGGTAATTGTAAAGAACGTACTGTGTTCCAGGCACTAGGTGCTGGGGTAGATATAAGCTAATCAGGTCGGACACGGTCCAAGTCCTACATGGGGTTCACAGTCTTAATCCCCATTCTTCAGATGAGGTAACTGAGGCACAGAGAAGTGAAGTGAGTTGCCCAAGTTCAGCCAGTAGGCAAGTGGAGGATCTAGATCCTTCCGATTGTCGGCAATTATAACGGCTGCTGCTGTTTTGCTAACCCAGCCTGGGCTGGTGGATTCTGGGCCTGAATTGAGTGTGTTTGCCCAAACTTTTTGCCCAGGGATGGTGTGTGAGGAGGTGGACCAGGTACTGATCAATCAATCAATGATATTTATTAAGCACTTACTACGTGCAGAGCACTGTGCTAAGCACTTGGGAGAGCACAGTGCAAAAGGATTAGCAGACACGTTCCCCACCCACAATGAGCTTTCATTCTAGTAGTGCTCACGGAGTGATAATAATGATAATAATAATGATTGTGGTATTTGTTAAGGATTTACTTGGTGCCAGGTGCTGTACTAAGCCCTGGGGACAGATATAAGCAAATCAGATTAGACACAGTCTCTGTCATTCATTCAGTCATATTTATTGATCCCTTACTGCGTGAAGAGCATTCACTAATAATAACAATAATAATGTTGGTATTTGTTAAGCGCTTACTATGTGCAGAGCACTGTTCTAAGCGCTGGGGTAGATACAGGGTAATCAGGTTGTCCCACAGGAGGCTCACAGTCTTCATCCCCATTTTACAGATGAGGTAACTGAGGCACAGAGAAGTTAAGTGACTCGCCCACAGTCCCACAGCTGACAAGCGGCAGAGGCGGGAGTCGAACCCATGACCTCTGACTCCGAAGCCCGGGCTCTTTCCACTGAGCCACGCTGCTTCCCATTCAGTCATTCATTCAATCGTATTTATTGAGCACTTACTGTGGGCACAGCACTGTACTAAACACTTGGGAGAGAACAATGCAACAATAGACAACCGCATGGGGCTCACAGTCTCCAACCCCATTTTACAGATGAGGTAACTGAGGCCCAGAGAAGTGAAGTAACTTGCCCAAGGTCACAAGGCAGACAAGTGGCAGAACCAGGATTAGAACCCAAGACCTCCGGACTCCCAGGACTGGGCTCTAGCCACTGCACCATGCGGCCCCTCCTGGGGCTACTTGCTAGAGACCCTCTAGGCACAGAGGTCCACGGATACACCTGGCACCTCTCGAGTTCAAAACGGGAAGGGCAGAAGAGGCCACGCTCACCCTCTGAGGCCACCCACCCTTCTGGAAACAATGCCGTTTGCCCAGAGCCAGGAAATCTGGGCAATCTTCCTCGTTCTCCTCCCGCCCTGCCCTGCGAGGTTGAGCAAATCAATCAGGCACAGCTTCGAGAGGGGAGAGCAATCCTTGCCAAGAGCTGCCACGGCACTAATCGCGTCTGGCATTTCGTTTCCGCCAAGTGTTGTATGGCTAACGACGGAGCCTGGGGAGACAAACATCGCTGTCTGCGTTCTGCTGAATGAGAGGAGGGAGCGAGGGGGAGATGGCAAAGAACGCAGACACTGAGGAAAGGAAAGGCCAGGTCACAAGGGCTTTGCGAAGTACTATGGGATGAATCTAGCAAACAAGATTTATGAACTGGGGAGTTCCTTCGCTGGAGTGTGAACTCCTTAAAACTGTTTTAAAGCACTCAGTTCCCCTCTCCACCTCCTGCCTCGCTTGGCTACTCTCCTACTCCAACTGAGGCCACACACTTCATCCTCCAATGCTAACCTTGTCATTGTACCCCCATCTCTTCTATCACCCACGTCCTGCCTCTGGCCTCCCTCTTCATATCTGACAATTACTCTCCCCAGCTTCAAAACCTCATCGAAAGCACATCTCCTCCAAGAGGCCCTCCCTGACTAAGCCCTCTTTTCCATCTCTTCCATTCCCTCCTGCGTCACCCTGACTCGCGCCCTTTATTCATCCCCGCCTCTCAGCCCATCAGCACTTAGGTCTAGATCTGTAATTTATTTATATTAATGTCTCTCTACCCCTCTACACTGTAAGCTCACTGAGGTCAGGGAATGTCTGTTACATGGTACCCAAGCACTCAGTACAGTGCTCTGTACACGGTAAGCATTCGATAAGTACGACTGATTGACTTGAGCGCAGGATTGGTATCTAACAATCTATTATGATCCCATAGGGTCTTAGTACGGGGCTCTGCACACGAAAGGTGCTCAATAAATTCTGCTGATTGAATGATTGATAGTTATGTCAGAAATTGAGTTAGCGGTGGAGGTGACTTTGGGAAAGGTATGAACATTGCTGACCACTCACCACTGACTATAGCAATAATAATAATTGTGGTACTTGTTAAGCACTTACTGTGTGCCAGGCACTATGCTAAGAGCCGGGGTAGATATAAGATAACTGGGTTGGACGCAGTCCCTTTTCCCACATGGAGCTCACAGGCTTAATCTCCATTTTACAGATGAGGGAACTGAGGCCCAGAGAAGTAAAGTGCCTTCCCCAAGGTCACACAAGCAGACATATGGAGAAGCCAGGATTAGAACAGAGTGCCAAAAAATGTCCTCGGAGAGGAGGAAGCATGGGGTCGAGGAAGCGTGGAGAAGGGGAAGGGGAGGGGATCTTGCTCCAGTTAGGAATCAAAATGTTCCAGGGAGCGTGCTGGTCAGGAAAAGCTCACAAGATGTCAGGCCACAGATAGTTATTTCCCACAGAAAAGGAGGACGGGTGAACACAGAATAATAATAATAATAATAATAATAATGGTATTTGCTAAGCACTTACTATGTTCCAAACATGGTTCTAAGCACTGGGGTAGATATAAGGTAATCAGGTTGTCCCTCATGGGGCTCACAGTCTTCACCCCATTTTCCAGATGAGGTAACTGAGGCCCAGAGAAGTGAAGTGACTTGCCCAAGATCACACAGCAGACAAGTGGCGGGGCTGGGATTAGAACCCACATCCTCTGACTCCCAAGCCCGGGCTCTTTCCACTGAGCCACGGAAGTGTTGTGGTGGCAGACGCACATCAGATCTCAGCTATTTCCGATTGACCTTGAGATTCTGGGTCGTGACCTCGGGCCCCTAAAGCCCCATGACTTGCTCCCTATCCTGCAAGTCACATCCCCGAGTCACATCAGAGAAGCAGCGTGGCTCAGTGGAAAGAGCCCGGGCTTCGGAGTCAGAGGCCAAGGGTTCGAATCCCGGCTCTGCCACTTGTCAGCTGTGGGACTGTGGGCGAGTCACTTCGCTTCTCTGTGCCTCAGTTCCCTCATCTGTAAAATGGGGATTAACTGTGAGCCTCAAGTGGGACGACCTGATTACCCTGTATCTACCCAGCGCTGAGAACAGTGCTCTGCACATAGTAAGCGCTTAACAAATACCAACATTATTATTATCTCTGGGCCTCAGTTTCCTTATCTGTAAAACAATGATAAAAATACCTCTCCCTCTCCCTCAGAGGACGGGATCTGCGTCGCATCTGTTGACGGCATCACCGTCCTTTCTGTCTCACGAGCCCGTAACCTCGGCATTACCCTTGAACCTTGGCATTACCCTTGACCCCTCTCTCTCATGCAACCCACATTTCAATCCATCCCTAAATCCTGTCCGTACTACCTCCATGACATCGCTAAAATCCTCCCCTTCCTCTCCGTCCAAACTACCACCACATTAACGCACGCACCTATAATAACGTTGGTATTTGTTAAGCGCTTACTATGTGCCGAGCACTGTTCTAAGCGCTGGGGGAGATACAGGGTCATCGGGTTGTCCCACGTGAGGCTCACAGCTAATCCCCATTTTACAGATGAGGGAACTGAGGCCCAGAGAAGCGAAGTGACTCGCCCACAGTCCCACAGCTGACAAGCGGCAGAGCCGGGAGTCGAACCCATGACCTCTGACTCCCAAGCCCGGGCTCTGTCCACTGAGCCACGCTGCTTCAGGTTATCCTATCCTGCCTTGATTATTGCATCAGCCTCTCTGCTGACCTCCCTGCCTCCCGTCTCTCCCCACTCCAATCCATACTCCATCCTGCTTCCCGGATCGTTCTCCTTCACAAACGTTCAGACCACGTTTCCCCACTCCTCGAGAAACTGCGGTCGCTGCCCATCCACCTCCGCATCCAACGAAAACTCCTCACTTTTGTCTTTAAAGCCCTCAATCGCCCTGTCTCCTCCTACCTCACCTCTCTATTCTCCTACTACAACTCGGCCGACACACTTTGTTCCTCTAATGCTCACCTCCTCGCCGTACCTAGATCTCGTCTATCTGGCCTCCGCCCCCTCTCCCGCATTCTACTCGTGGCCTGAAACTCCCTTCCTCCTCATATCGGACTGATAATTGCTCTTCCCCACTTCAAAACCTTATTGAAGGCACATCTCCTCCAAGAAGTCTTCCCTGACTAAGCCCTCTAAGCTTCTCCCACTCCCTTCTGCATCATCCTGCTTTGCTCCCTTCATTCATCCCCCCTCCCATCCTCACGGCACAGATGTATATATCTGTAATTTATTTATTTATATTCATGTCTGTCTCCCCCTCTAGACTGTAAGCTCACCTTGGGCAGGGAATGTGTCTATTTGTTGTTGTACTGCACTCCCCAAGGGCTCAGTACAGAGAAGCAGCGTGGCTCAGTGGAAAGAGCACGGGCTTTGGAGTCAGAGGTCATGGGTTCGAATCCTGGCTCTGCCACTTCTCAGCTGTACGACTGTGGGCACTTCACTTAACTTCTCTGTGTCTCAGTTACCTCATCTGTAAAATGGGGATGAAGACTGTGAGTCTCACGTGGGACAACCTGATTCCCCTATATCTCCCCCAGCGCTTAGAACAGTGCTCTGCACATAGTAAGCGCTTAATAAATACCAACATTATTATTATTATGATTACAGTGCTTTACCCACAGTAAGCGCTCAATAAATATGAACGAATGAACGATCTGACCATCTAGTATCAACCCCAGTGTTTAGCACAGTATCTGGCACGCATTAAGCGCTCAACAGACACCATCGTGATTATCTTTTGGGTACCATTTTTGCAGGCTACAACCTGATTACCTTGTATCTACCCCGTGCTGCTACTTTTCTGCCCTGAGACACACACAGCTAGTAGACTGGGGTGTTTCCAATCAATCAGTCAGCGGCATGGGAACCAGCGTGGCCAAATGGAAAGTGGAGTGCGGGCCTGAGAGTCACAGGTCCTGGCTCTGTCACTTGTCTGCTGAGTGAGCTCGGGCAAATCTCTGGGCTCAGTTACCTAATTTTAAAATGGGAATGAAGAGTGCAAACACTTGTGGGACAGGGACTGAGTCCAACCTGATTAGCTCGTATCTATCCCAGCATTTCCCCTCTCGGGGTGGTACATGGAGAGTTTCCCGTCCTCTTCCAGTCTCGGCTATGGGAGGAAGAGTCAAGCAGAGGCCTGTCCGTTCCTTTCCTAGCTTGGCCGGTGGCTAGAGAGTGGAAGGCAATCTGCTACGAGTCAAGACTCAGCCGTGCTGGGCAGCAGCAGCATGGGAGAGAGTCGAGGGTGGAGACTCAAGTTTCCTGTGCGGAAGAAGGCAACGGTAAACCACTTCTGGATTTTGACCAAGAAAACTCTATGGATACCCTACCAGAATGATCGCAGATGGAGGGGAGATGTTCTGGGAGAGATGTGTCCTCGGAGTCGCTATAGGTAGGAGAAGACCCGACAGCGTAGACAAGACTCCAGTGCTTAGTACAGTGCCTGGCACATAGTAAGAGTTTTACAACTACCATTGAAAATGTTTATTCAACCGCTACTGATTTCGAAGCACTGTTTTAAGAGCTGAGGGGAACACAACAGAAACAGGACTCACAGGCCCTGTCCTGGAGGAGCTCGCCATCTAAAGGAGGAGGCAGAAAAAAAGCTGATTTTCAAATAGTGTGCACAGAAAGTGCAGTGATTTCTTTCCTATCTGGCAAGTCGCTGCTCTGTGCCTCAGTTTCCTCATCTATAAAATGGGAATAAAACACCTGATATCCCTTCCTCTTGGCATGGGAGCTCCCTCAACAACACTCCTGGCTCCCCCTTCCTATGTCTTCCCAAGATGATTCCCAAAGCGCCCAATCCCATTCCCCATCAGCACTGCAGCAGTGCCCCACTGGGGTGAGGAAAAAGGATTGCAGTTCCAGTGCCCGGCTCCATGTTTCTCAAATCCAATCAATCAATTAATGGACATAATAATAATAATCATAATGCTAATACTGGTTAAGCGCTTACTATGTGCCAAGCACTGGGGTGGATAAAAGCAAGTTGGGTTGGACACAGTCCCTGTCCCACGTGGGGCTCACGGTCTTAATCCCCATTTTATAGATGAGATAACTGAGGCCCAGGGAAGTGAAGTGACTTTCCCAAGTCCACAGAGCAGACAAGTGATGGGGTCAGGATTAGAACTCATGACCTTCTGCCTCTCGGGTCCACGTTCAAATTAGTAGACACGTCCCCCGCCCATAAGGAGGTAAGATGCCACCAGGGTGGAGGGTTCTGGGCTCTCCACCCATCCACCATCTCAACAGCCACAGGCCCATCCAGGCCAAGCCATTGGTGGGCAAAACCGGTGGCCACCCCTGTCGTTCATGCCTATGGATCCCTGGGGACAACTACCGGTAACGCCACCACCCACATGCGTTTGCTCCTCCTGCTCTGCATTCGCATTGGCCTCAAGGAGGTTGGGGTTTGGTGGAGGAGAGAGAGAGACCTCCAGGGAATCGGAGAGGGGAAACCACATGGAATTCTTCCCATCAATGTGCTCAAGACAGATTTTTTTTGAACTCACGGAACGCTTCTGAGGCTATTGGTCACATTTCTAGACCTGGAAGGGGGAGAAATTTGGAGGCTAAAAAACCCACGATTCCCCCTCACATTCCACTTAAGTGGAGTATATGCAAAGCAGGGCGATTGGCCCTAATCCCAGAGAACAGCTGGTGTGGCCTTTTTCCGCCAGTGATAAGACTCCATCCTTTCCCGGGCTCTCCCCTCCTTCAACCCCCACTCTCCATTCCCAGCACCCCCTGCCAAGTGGATCCAAGGAAAGGTTTGAGGAGTGTACATCTGGAGCGTGGGTCTAAGAATGACACCAAGATCTTGGCTCTCCTCGAGCCGGGACAAAGGCTTGGGAAACGGCAACTTGCTCACAACGTGAAAATGCATGTTTGAGTTCTTGTTGGTAACCAGACTCTGCTGTAATCCGCTTTGACGACGCCTTGCTTACTACCGCAGGCGACTGCTTTTAATTATTCATTGTTTATACCGCTGAACCACCCAAGGGGATATTTTCTGGAGAGTGATAGAATGGGAAGGTCCGAGATTTCTCAAAACTATGACTTTGTTTCGCTGTACCTGACCCAATTTTGCAAAAGCGACAACATCAAAAAAAATCAAATTATTTTAGGTATTTCTGTTAGCGGAGTCTCAATTCTTTCCTCTCTTCCTTGCTTAAATCAGGCAGAACCAGTGGAATCTAGTTTTTCTTTTTTCCTCGTTTCTCTCTGTATGTACACAATCCACATCATTCCCTTTACAGTGTATGAACTCCTTGTAGACAACAACCGTCTCTAACTTTTATTTTAGTTTCCCAAGAGTCCAGAACAGTGTTCTGCACCCATTAGGAAAAAAGAAGGAAAGAGGCAAAAAGAAAGAAAGATAAAATTTGCTTCCGCAAGATGTGTCATTTAATTGGTCAATCCCAGAAGTTGACAAACCAGAGAGACAAGGGAATTTACAGTGACCCAGTAGTTTTACCTTCAGTGAATTTAACTGTCTTTCCTCTTCCTTTTGGAGCCAAGCTAGTGAAGATACATCTTCAATCAATCAATCTTATACCGTCGAGTCGTCTCCGACCCATAGCGACGCTATGGACACATCTCTCTTCAACACATCTCTCTTGGACACATCTTGAAGCAGCGTGGCTCAGTGGAAAGAGCCCGGGCTTGGGAGTCAGAGGCCATGGGTTTGAATCCCGGCTCTGCCACTTGTCAGCGGTGTGACTTTGGGCAAGTCCCTTAACCTCTCTGTGCCTCGGTTACCTCATCTGTAAAATGGGGATGAAGACTGTGAGCCTCACATGGGACAACCTGATTGCCCTGGATCTTCTCCAGTGCTTAGAACAGTGCTCTGCACATAGTAAGCACTTAACAAATACCAACATTATCTCTCCTAGACGTCCTGCTTCCATCTGCACTCATTCTGATAGTGTATCCTTGGTGTTTTCTTGGTAAATTACAGAAGTATTTTACCACTGCCTCCTTCTGCGCAGTAAACTTGAGTCTCCACCTTCAACTCTCTCCCATGCTGCTGATGCCCAGCACGGGTGAATTTTGACTTGTAGCAGATGGCCTGCATTTCGCCAGGCACGGGCCAAGCTAGGATTGGAATGGGTAGGCCTCTGCTAGACTCTCCCTCCTGTAATCCAGACTGGTAGAATATTGGAAACTCTTCAGGTATGACCCTGAGAGGGCAAGTCCTTGGGTAGATGCAATTAATCACACTGGACCCAATCCCTGTTCCACATGGGACTCACAGTCTAAATAGGAGGGAGTACAGATATTGAATTCTCATTTTAGAGATGAGGAAACTGAAGCACAGGAAAGTGAAGTTACTTACCCAAGGGCACGCAGCAGACAATTGCTGGAGCAGGAATTAGAACCTAGGTCCTCTGACCTCCAGGCCCGAGAAGGTCACACAGCAGACAGTTGGTGGAGCGGGAATTAGAACCTAGGTCCTCTGAACCCCCCAGGCCCAAGCTCCTTCCATCAGACCAAATGGCTTTGTGTCCCTAAAGAGAAGAATTCAGGACTACTCACCGGAGGGGCTTGTTTGGATGCTACTGGTGGAGAGAACAGCCCCTAGATATTCTGGTTCTGTTTTCAGATTCTGTTTTTTCCAGCCAAGAACCTGCAAATTTAACAATCATGCTTATTTGTTACGTGCTTTCCATGACAAGTACTGTGCTAAACAAGATAATCAAGTTGGATACAGTCCCTGTCCTAATAATGATAACAACCAGGGTATTTGTTAAGCCCTTACTATATGCCAAGCACTATTCTAAATGTGGGGTAGATACAAATCAAGCAGGTTGGACATAATCCCTGTCCCACATGGGGTTTACATTCTTAATCCCTATTTTACAGATGAGGGAATTGAGGCCCAGAGAAGTGAAATGACTTGCCCAAGGTCACACAGCAGACATGTGGAGGAGAGGGGATTAGAACCCAGGTCCTGCTGATTCCCAGGCCCAGGGTCTATCCACTAGACAATGTTGCTCTCACTTCTACTTAACCCTTTCTTAATTCCTGAATTCAAACCAACTCCTTCCTTCTTCCTCCTCCTCCTCCATCAGCCAGTGGAGAAGAACCCTGAGGCTCCTGTGTCACTTCCCATCAGTTTTCTCTCTGAAACAGGCTGGGACTTGGACCTTGGGAGATTGCTAATTCCTCTCCCTAAAGGACTTTGAAGTTGGCATATTGTTTTTCTTCATCTGAAAATTAATTCGTATTTCTTGAGAAAACCGTGAGCATTTAAGAAATAAACCCATTAATGTGTAGGACCCCGGAGGCCAGAGAAAATGTTTATGCAAAAGAAAAATTCCATCAGAAATGCTTATTCATGAACCACATGGGTCCTAACAGGTAGATTTGTTTTAATTGAGGAGTGATCCCGCTAACTGGAAATGACATCCCTAATTTGGTCCTGGCCTTCCAGGTCTTCAAACGGTAACAAAGGGCAGGGGAGAGGGGTTCTCAAAGTTTCTTAGAAAAGGATCATTTATGTGGAAGGTAAAAAAGTAGGCTGACCCATCGTTTTTTTTCCAGGGAGAAGCCAAGTCTTCTCAGGGGTAGGAGGTGTTTATTGCCCAGTGGAAATGATGCAAGCGAGGAGGAAAGAGGAGCAGGAAAGAAAAGAGAGGAAGAAGAAAAAGGGAGGAGGAGGAGAAAATGATGTAGGACAGGAGGAAGAGGTGCGGGAAAGGAAAGGGAGGAAGAAAAAGGATGGAGGAGGAGGAAGAGGAGGAGGAGGGAGTAGAGCAGGAAAGGAAAGAGAAGAAGAAGAAAAAGGGAAGAGGAGGATAAAATGAGGTAGGAGAGGAGGAAGAAGAGTGGGAAAGGAAAGGGAGGAAGAAGAGAAAGTGTGGAGGAGTAGGAAGAGGAAGAGGAGGAAGAGAAAGAGAAGGAAGAAGAGGAGCAGAAGAAGGAGGAGGGGGAAGAGGAGGAGAAGGAGGAGGACGAGGAGAAAGAGATGGAGGAGTAAGAGAAGAAGGAGGAGGAGGAAGGAGGGAAATAGGAAGGTACAGAGGAGTAAAGGGAAGAAAAGGACCTAGGGTCCAGAGAAGCAATGGCTTTGGGCCTGCTAGGGGCAGATTCGCTTCTGACTGAGTTCAGGGCTTTGGGATGCTGAGCGGAGAAGGGATGCCTTGCATGAAGCTGTAACAATCTATTAGAAAGTAAGTCCGAGGACCGTGTCTGTGGAGGTGGGGCCGGCATGCCTTTGACAGAGGAATGCTCTAGATAGCAGGACAGGGGGAAGAGCAGCCCTGGCAATGATCTCGGGCCCCACAGACGCTGAAGAGAAAGTTCATTACCCAACGTAAGCCAGGTCTGGAGCCCCTGAGTTTCAGCAGCAGCAGAAGTGCAAGAAGGGGAAGAGGAGAACGCCCTCCCTCCTTAAATCCGACAATGACTCTCCCCCTCATCAAAGCTTTATTGAAGGCCCATCTCCTCCAAGAGGCCTTCCAAGACCAAGCCCCACCTTTCCTCACCTCCCTCTCCCTCTGCGTCGCCCTGACCTGCTCACTTTGCTCACATCCCCCTTCCCAGCCCCCCAGCACTTATGTACATATCTGTCATTTATTTATTTGTATCGATGTCTGTCTCCCGCCCTCTAGACTGTAAACTTGTTATGGACGGAGAATGTGTCTGTTCTTGCATTGTAGTCTCCCAAGAGCTTAGTACAGTGCTCAGCACACAATAAGTGCTCAATAAATATGACTGAATGAAAGAGAAAGAGGAGGAGGAGAAAGAGGAGGATGAATGTGAGAAAATAACACAGCATGCATAGTGTTTTGCCATTCTGACAATCAATCGATCATATTTATTGAGCACTTACTGTGAACAGAGGACTGTTCTGGCACTCTTCCTTCCCATTTCCCAAATGAAATCCATGAGGCACGTTTGTTCTCACTCTTTCCTTCCCCACACTTTTTCTTCTCCATCTCCCTTCTGCAAACCTCTGATCTGCTCCCTTTATTCACCGCTCCTTAAACCCCACAGCACTTGCTTACAAAGCTGTAATTTATTTATTTATATTAATGTCTTTCTCCCCCTCTCGACTGTAAGCTCTCGGTGGTCAGGGAACAGCTATCAATTCAGTTGCATCCTTATACTGTACTCTCTCAAGCGCTTCGTAGAGTACAGCGTTCTGCATACAGTAAGCACTCAATAAGGATGATTGATTGATTTTCTTTCTTTTGCCTTCCCCTTTTTCCTTTCTCCCCATACATCCTTTAAGTCCCACTAGAATATGTCAAAAGAATATATTAACTTCCATTATTCTATAATGATATTAACACAGTGAAGTTCCTTTTCCTTTGCTTCTTTGCACACCAGCCGCTGGAAGATTTCGTTAGGTTTGGCTTCTTCATACAAACAGGCTGCTTCCTCTGGTCTCAGGAATTCCTACTGTAAACCGTAACGACTCCACAATAGCTCTAGAAATAGTCTAAGAACCGTTTCCTCTAATTAATTCTGAAGCTAGTCATAAGAACTACTAAATTGCAGAATTTTATGGACCAGCCTCAAACTGGAATCAATCAATCATATTTATGGCAACGCTACTGAGTGCAGAACACTCTACTGAGCGTTTGGGAGAAGGCAATACAGCAGAATTGGTAGACGTGATCCCTGCCAACAAGGGGCTAATGGTTCTTCCTGTTCTCCTCCCCCTTAGAACACCTTAGAACGTAGGACATGGACTGGGCCTGACCTGATGATCTTGTATCTATGCCAGCACTTAATACAGCACTTAGAAACAAGGCCCACTGGATAGAGCACAGGCCTGGGAGTCATAAAAGGTCATGGGTTCTAATCCTGGCTCTGCCACTTGTCCGCTCAGTGATCTTGGGCAAGTCACTTCACTTCTCTGGGCCTCAGTTACCTCATTGGTAAAATGGGGATTAAGACGGTGAGCCCCATGTAGGACAGGGACTGTGTCCAACACGATTTCTCCCCCGATTAGACCGTAAGCCCGTCAAAGGGCAGGGACTGTCTCTACCTGTTACCGATTTGTCCATTCCAAGCGCTTAGTACAGTGTTCTGCACATAGTAAGCGCTCAATAAATACTATTGAATGAATGAATGAATGAATTTGCCCGTATTCTCCCCCGGTGCTTACTACAGTGCCTGGCATATTGTAAGTGTTAACGAACACCACAACTGCTATCCCTAGTACAGTTCTTGGCACACAGTAAGCACTCAACGAATACCCCTGTGTAATTATTTATGCTTATTAGGGACTAGCATCGAATACTACTATTTATTAAGTGCTTACTGTGTGCAAAGCCCCGTCCTGAGCTCTGGATCCATACATAGATGGCCTTTTGGCCAGTGCTTACTTGGGAAGAGCTGGAAGAGGCCAGGCCCCAGGATGCTCTGAGAAGCCACGTGGCCCAGTGGCTAGAGCCCAGTCCTGTGGGTCAGAAGGATCTGGGTTCTAATAGAGAAGCAGTGTGGCTCAGTGGAAAGAGCCCGGGCTTTGGAGTCAGAGATCAGGGGTTCGAATCCCGGCTCTGCCACTTGTCCGCTGGGTGACTGTGGGCAAGTCACTTCACTTCTCTGGGCCTCAGTTACCTCATCTGGAAAATGGGGATGAAGACTGTGAGCCCCACGTGGGACAACCTGATGACCCTGTATCTACCCCAGCGCTTAGAACGGTGCTCTGCACCTAGTAAGCGCTTAACAAATACCAACATTATCATTATTATTATCCCGGCTCCGCCAGCTGTGTGACCTTGGGCAAGTCACTTCGATTCTCCGGGCCTCAGTTGCCTCATCTGTAAAATGGGGATTAATAACGCCTGTATCCACCCCAGGGCTTAGCACATAGTAAGCGCTTAACAGATACCACAAAAGTAATAATAATAATAACGATAATGCTGTGAGCCCCATGTAGGGCATGGACCGCGTCCACCCTGATTACCTTGGATCTCTCTCAGTGCTTAGAACAGTGCTTGACATAGAGTAAGCGCTAACATGATTACTGAATCATGAGTACTGACATCATTATTAACAAGCCGGGTTGAAGGAGTAGGGTCAGAGGTGGGACAGGCAATAGGTGACGCAAGAAATGCTGTTAGGAACAAGCAGTCCCGTGTAGTTACAACACAAGGAGGAAGGAAGATGTTGACTCAGAAATAATGGAGTTAAAGCCGGGCATGACTTTAACATCTGGGAGCTGGGGAGTAACCTGCCCCCGAGGCTTTCCTCCTATGCCCTCCACCTTCTCTTCTTCACCTGGTATTTATCTCCTCTTTCCTTCTAATCCTCTTCAGCTCTTACTGGTCCCTTAGCTTTAAAGAACTCAATCACCTCTACTTCACCTCTCTACTCTCCTAAATATCCCAGTCTGCACACTTCCCTCCTCTAATGCATACCGGAGAAGCAGCGTCGCTCAGTGGAAAGAGCCCGGGCTTGGGAGTCCGAGGTCACGGGTCCGAATCCGAGGTCGGCTACTTAGCTGGGTGACTGCGGGCAAGTCGCTTCACTTCTCTGTGCCTCAGCGACCTCATCTGTAAAATGGGGATGACGACTGTGAGCCTCACATGGGACACCCTGATGACCCTGTATCTACCCCAGAGCTTAGAACAGCGCTCTGCACAGAGTAAGCACTTAACAAATACCAACATTATTATTACTACCTTCTCACTGTACCTAGATCTTTTCTTTCTTGCCGTCCGCCTCTCGCCCACGTCCTGTCTCTGGCCTGGAATGCCCTCTCTCCTCCTCATATCCCAGAGACAGTTACTCTTCCCCTCTTCAAAACCTTACTGAAGGCCCATCTCCTCCAAGAGGCCTTCCCAGACTAAGTCTCCCTTTCCTCTTCTCCCACTTTCTTCTGCGTCGCCCTGACTTGCTCCCTTTATTCATCCCCCCTCCTCAGCCCCACAGCACTTATGTACCTAGCTGTCATTTATTCACTTATAGTACTATCCGTCTCCCCTTATAGATTGGAAGCTCACTGCGGGCAGGGAGTGTGTCTGTTATTATTGTCTTGTACTCTCCCAAGCGATCAGTGCTCTACGCGCAATAAGCGTTCAGTAAATATGATTGAATGACGGACCGGCTCGATGCCCCCAGCCTCCAAGGCCACCCGGGGCCATTTTGAAGAGAGCAATGAGCCCACGTCATCAGCCAAATCCGTGCCTCTGGTTACCACCAAAGTCAGACATGATTCAGTGGGAACCTTAGGGAGGGGCAGAGTTGGCATCAGGAGACCTTCCTGGAGACTGCCGGGATCCAGAATTCCTAATAACTGGGATAGAAAGGGCATTGCACAACCTCCCTCCGGCGCAGAAGGGGACTCGGCAGGCCGACGAGGTCAAAGGGAAGCAGCATGGCACAGTGGACAGAGCCCTGGCCTGAGAGTCGGAGGTCATGGGTTCGAATCCCGCCTCTGCCTCTTGTCGGCTGTGTGACCGTGGGCAAGTCACTTCACTTCTCTGTGCCTCAGTTACCTCATCTGTAAAATGGGGATGAAGACTGTGAGCCCCACGTGGGACAACCTGATGATCTTGTATCCCCCCGCCCCAGTGCAATGCTCGGCACATAGTAAGCGCTTAACAAATGCCGTCATTATTATTATTATCAATCTCGGCCCTTAGCAGAGTGCTTAGCACAATCACGCCCCATTGATTTCTGTTAATTCACCAAGTTATGGACTCTACCAGATGACTACCTTAAATGACCTTCTTGGCTTGGATTGGATTTTCTCCATTTTCCGGGCAGAGACTCTTGATCCACTATTGTTTTGACAATCTTTCCCCCTCCCCGTTTTATCCAGGCTATTACCCTTCCCTTTCTCCCCTCCCCCTCTTTCCCTTGAGGCCCTTCATTTTTAAGATGAACAAATTAGCTGGTTCAGGACACAGAGAGGTCATTGTGTAATGCTGGATTTTCCCCTTTGTATCCAAAAATCTGTTGTGGTTTCTGGCATAAATACTCTCCCTGTGGGTGCATAGCACCCCTTCAATTTATCGTGAGTGGCTCAACGTGATTAAATTTTTTCCGAATCCATCGATTAGCCAATATGAGGCAACAGTCGTCTCACCTGGCCGCCATTTTGCCGAACGTTTCCGATGTACCGGCGAGACTCACAGAAAGCTCACTTTGGAGAGACCATGGGGATAGTGCATAGACCTGGGAAATTCATCTCAATATTCTCCATTCTCGTGTCTCCCACAGAAGGTTTACTGGGCCTTGGGCAAACTGCTCTACATTCTCCTGGACATCCTCGTGGATAACATCTCTACAGGAAGGAACAGAGTTAAAGAGGCTAAGTAGCTTTCTCAAAAGAGAGTTAGAGGCCCAGCTGGGTCTCCTTATTGCTAGTTCAGTGTCTCAACCAACAGAACTTAACTGCCACTCATAAGGCCTCCTGATGGGCAGCCCAGTTCCCCAACCAATTTATCATACCGTTGGTCCTAAAATAATAATAATAATCATGTTGGTATTTGTTAAGCGCTTACTATGTGCAGAGCACTGTTCTTAGCGCTGGGGTGGATACAGGGTCATCAGGTTGTCCCACGTGAGGCTCACAGTCTTCATCCCCATTTTACAGATGAGGTCACTGAGGCACAGAGCAGTGAAGTGACTTGCCCACAGTCACCCAGCTGACAAGTGGCAGAGCCGGGATTCGAACCCATGACCTCTGACCCCCAAGCCCGGGATCTTTCCACTGAGCCATGCTAAAATCCCCTGATTGACAGCCCGGTGCTCCAACCAAAATCATACTGTCGCTCAAAAGGTCTCCTGATTGACAGCCCAGTGTGCCAACCAATCCAAACTGCCGCTTATCAGGTCTCCTGATTGACAGTCCAGTGCTCCAACCAATAGACCTTACTGTCGCTCTTCAGGTCTCCTGATTGACAGCCCCGCTTTCCAACCAACAGACCATACCGCAGCTCGTACCTCTTAACTCCCAAGCACCATCGTTTCAATGGAAAACTCGTTTTAAACAACAGGAAGGGTGATTCCCAAGAGTCTCACTGTTTCAAAACTGGCTTCTGAGCAAATCCTCTTTTAGACTGGTTTCCGAGCCCGGGTTTTCACCTTTATACACAATGCCATGTAGTTTCTCCTTTATCTGAACACCCCGCTCTTACAGAACGCAAATGGGTTTCACTCCACGTGTGAAATCTGAAGACTGAACCACTTCAACACCACCACTTAATCCAATTAACCTCTGATTTACAGTCTGCCGTGACTCATCCGCTCTGTCCCAAGAGAAGATTTTTTTTCTCAAAGATAATGGCCACTGAATTTATATTTTAAATTTTGCCTCCCTTTTGCTTGTCAAGCTTCCCTTTCAGGAATATGCAGAATTAATAAGCATAATTGTGGATTCTATTAGGCGCTTACTGTGTGCCAGGCACTATACGAAGCGCGGTATACACGCAAATCGGCTCGGACACAGTCCCTGTCCCGCTTGGGGATCCCGGTCTCAATCCCTATTTTACAGATGAGGTAACTGAGGCCCAGAGAAGTGAAGGGACTTGCCCAAATTCACACAGTAGACAAGCTGCGGAACGGGGATTAGAACCCACAGCCTTCTGACTCCCAGGCCACTAGGCCATGCTGCCTCTCGTGCTCCCGAGAGGATTCGATGTAATCATTTATCTCTCTGGCCCTCAATGTTTTCCATTCCTTTTGCCCTTCTGTGGGGAGATTGCTCCACTTTTTGCCCCAGTGAGGCAGAAATTTAAATCCAATTTCCACAGCCGGCAATTTTTATTCATCTGAGGCTTTGGCCTGGTTTTGTTTGGTCTTCCTCCTCTTCCTCGTGGTCTTACTGGAAAGGAACGGGTGACTCTTGGGTTCCGAGTCCAACTTCATCGGGCCCTTCAGTTAAGGAGCCAAGATGGGTTTCTGTAAACCTCTCTGTCGGATGGTTTACAGACTCTCTTGACAGAAGGATTTGAGAAAGTAACGTTCGGGCACTTGAGGGTTGAGTCACGCTATGTAACGGGTAGGGACTCATCCTGGAATGTTCTCAATAAGTTCTGGAGTAGATACGAGATCCTCAAGTCAGACGCAGTCCCTGTCCCACAGGGAGCTCACCAGTTTGAACTCGTTGTGGGCAGGAAAAGGGTCTATTTGTTGCTTGTATTGTATTCTCCCAAGCGCTTAGTACAGCGCCTTGCATACAGTAAGTGCTCAGTAAATACAACTGAACAGGTATCAGTCAAGCGATCATTGGATTGGTATCCCCGCTCTGCCACTTGTCAGCTGTGTGACTGGGGGCAAGTCACTTCACTTCTCTGGGCCTCAGTTACCTCATCCGTAAAATGGGGGTGAAGACTGTGAGCCCCACGTGGGACAACCTGATTCCCCTGTGTCTACCCCAGCGCTTAGAACGGTGCTCTGCACATAGTAAGCGCTTAACAAATACCGACATTATTATTATCACTGGAAAGAGCCCGGGCTTGGGAGTCAGAGGTCATGGGTTCGAATCCCGGCTCTGCCACTTGGCAGCCGTGTGACTGTGGTCAACTTCTCTGTGCCTCAGTTACCTGATCTGGAAAACGGGGATGAAGACTGTGAGCCTCACGTGGGACAACCTGATTACCCTGTATCTCCCCCAGCGCTTAGAACACATAGCACATAGTAAGCAGAGCACATAGTAAGCGCTTAACAAACTCCAACATTATTATTATTATTCATTTTCCCCTCTACGCTGTAAACTAGTTATGGGCAGGGTACGTGTCCGCTCATTCTGTTGCACTGCACCCTCCCAAGTGCTTAGTACAGTGCTCTGCAAATAGTAAGTGCTCAATAAATACTACTGATTGATCAGTTGAACGCTTACTGTGTGCAGAGCACTGTACCAGAGCTTGGGAGAGTATTTTATAACAGGCATTTCAGTAAGAACTCCCTCCTCTCATTCAGAGGTGCTAGTTTTCCATTCTGAGTGAGAAGTTGGGGGAAGGAAGCAGGGACTTGCACCCTTTATTCACCTTTCCCTTAGCCTCACTTCTGTATATAGCCATAATGAATTTATTTATTAATATTAATGTCTGTCTCCCCCTCTAAACTGTAAGTTCGTTGCAGTCAGAAAACCTGTCTGCCAACTCTGTTATATTTTACTCTTCTAAGTACTTAGTACAGTGCTCTGCATACAATAAACACTCCATAAATAAGAGTCTAGCCACCATGTAACCACAATCTGCACCGGGAATGGTTCAGAAAGCACTTTGGAATGTATCCTCTCAACTGGGAACTGGAAGGATCCGAGGAGAAGGCCCATGGGTCGGTCAGAACATTTTTCTTGGCGGAGAAACTAGAGTTTCTGTCACCAGTTTGAAACAAAGCTGCCATTTAAAACCAGTCATTGGTGTGTCCCACAACTTCCTGTGCCTCAGTTTCCTCATCTACAAAACTGCTGGGTTAGATACAAGATAATCAGATCAGATACTGTCCTCGTCCCACATGGGGGTCACAGTCCAAGGGCCAAGACTGACTTGATTATCTTCTATCGCAGCATTTAGTACAATGGTTGGCACATAGTAAGCACTAAAACACACATGAGAATTATTATTATTATTGTAATTACTTGCTAACAAGTCTCCTGCCTAGCCCTGTCCGGGTCACTGGGCCTGTGAGCATCCAGAAGGACTGGTGATGTTTCTGAAGGAGTCCTTAGGGATTCCATTACAATAATTTTGGCATTTGTTAAGCGCTTACTGTGTGCCAGGCACTGTAGAGAAGCAGCGTGGCTCAGTGGAAAGAGCCCGGGCTTGGGAGTCAGAGGTCACGGGTTCGAATCCCCGCTCTGCCACTTGTCAGCTGTGCGACTGTGGGCAAGTCACTTCACTTCTCTGTGCCTCAGTGACCTCATCTGTAAAATAGGGATTAATTTGTGAGCCTCACGTGGGACAACCTGATTACCCTGTATCTACCCCAGTGCTTAGAACAGTGCTCTGCACATAGTAAGCGCTTAACAAATACCAACATTATTATTATTATTATTATTACTAAGCACTTGGGTGGATACCAGCAAATAGGGTTGGACACAGTCCCTGCCCCACCCAGGGCTCACAGTCTTAAACCCCATTTGACACATGAGGTAACTGAGGCCGAGAGAAGTGAAGTGACTCGTCCAAGGCCACACAGCCATCAAGTGGCGGAGCTGGAATTAGAACCCCTGATCTTTTGACTCTCAGGCCCATGCTCTAGCCACTAAACCATCTGTTACCGATTTGTACATTCCAAGCGCTTAGTACAGTGCTCTGCACATAGTAAGCGCTCCATAAATACTATTGAATGAATGAATAAACCATGCATTTTTCTCATTTTTGTATAGGTTGCTTATGACTAGGCAAAAACGATCAGGAAACCAGTCATGGCTAGCAGTGACCTAAATAGAAGACTCACTCGTTGTTTCCAAGCCATCCTGCCCTAGGGCCTTCGCTTAACAAATACCATCATCATTATTATCATTATGTCTTAATCTCCATTCCAGGATTTCTGTGGTTTTGCCCGGGGCCCAGAAGTACAGGGTGCAAGATTTGCCATTCCAGATGGAGAAATGATATGAAAATCTGAAGGAATCAGCATTCCCTGGCAACTTTGCTTTTCCTAAATGGCACTTTTGGACAGCGGTGCTTGCCCTGCATATCCAGGGATTAACAATAATAATAATAACAATAGTGGTATTTGTTAAGTGCTTACTACGTGCTGGGCACTGTACTAAGCGCTGGAGCGGGATACAAAAAGGCTTTCGGGGGGAAATACAAGCAAATCGGGTTGGCCGCAATGCCTATCCCACATGGGGCTCAAAGTCTCAATCCCCATTTTACAGATGAGGTAACTGAGGCCTAGAGAAGTGAAGTGATTTGCTCAAGGTCACACAGCAGAAAAATGGCAGAGTGGGGATTAGAACCCATGACCTTCTGACTCGCAGACCCATGCTCTATGCGCTATGCTGTGCTGCTCGTCTCCTACGATGGAGCTGAAGGATGATGGAAGGTCTCTGCTATGATGGAGCTGAGGGATGAAATTCTGTGCTGTGATGGAGCTTTGCCATTTTAAAACAAAAAACATTCCCGGATGAATCCCCGAGGTTTGCCGATTGTGGCATTTAAAGTAAATCGTTTGATCGAGATTGAAAGAAATAATATAGAATCCAGTTGCTTTTTCTTCCAGGGATTACAATATTGCCAATTTCATGGTCTAATGCCCATCTAGTTTGGTGATTTTTTTTCTCATTTTTTAAAAAATAAATCCATTACCCTTGGGAGTCAGAGGTCATGGGTTCGAATCCCCGCTCTGCCTCTTGTCAGCTGTGTGACTGTGGGCAAGTCACTTCACTTCTCTGTGCCTCAGTGACCTCATCTGTAAAATGGGGATGAAGACTGTGAGCCTCACGTGGGACAACCTGATTACCCCGTATCTACCCCAGTGCTTAGAACAGTGCTCTGCACATAGTAAGCGCTTAACAAATACCAACATTATTATTATGTGCCTGAGTTTCTCGATTATTTAGGCTTTACTGTCCAGTCCTGAATTCAGGGACAAGCACCACGATGGAATCGACAAAGCTTCTTTGTTGTCATTTTTTATTTTAATGGCATTTTTTAAGCATTTTACTGCATGCCAAGCACCGAACTAAACACAGGAGTAGTGTGGAAGAAAATCTTTACTGACTCTGCGTTGTGTTTAGTAAAGGGTATGTCAGAGACAAGTTTATTACTACTAGCTGTACATCCAGCCCGATTAGACTGAAACCCCGTCAATTAGACCGTAAGCCCGTCAAAGGGCAGGGACTGTCTCTACCTGTTACCGATTTGTCCATTCCAAGCGCTTAGTACAGTGCTCTGCACATAGTAAGCGCTCCATAAATACTATTGAATGAAATCCAGCCCGAGTAAGGAGAGTCGTTAAGCAGCAAAAATTGGCCCTGCTAGTCCGGGCCAGCTCGGTTTTGGGTAAACCAGAGTTTCTTTTATGTAGTATAGCATCTAACTTAATCAAAGTACAACACTGGATAAATTAATCGTGGTCTATCCACGAGGCCATGATGCTTCCCATGCTGCTTGCCAGCCGCTTTTAATAATAATAACAATAATAATTATTATTACTACGGTGTTAGTCAAGCACTTAATAAGAGCAATGTACTAAGCACTCGGGAGAGCACTATAGAACAGTAAGGAGACACATTCCCTGCCCACATCGAGTTTAATAATGTTGGTATTTGTTAAGCGCTTACTATGTGCACAGCACTGTCCTAAGCGCTGGGGTAGATACAGGGTCATCAGGTTGTCCCACACGAGGCTCACAGTCTTAATCCCCATTTTACAGATGAGGTCACTGAGGCACAGAGAAGTGAAGTGACTTGCCCACAGTCACACAGCTGGCAAGCGGCAGAGCCGGGAATCGAGCCCATGACCTCTTCGAGCAGCGTGGCTTAGTGGAAAGAGCACGGCGTTGGGAGTCAGAGGACATGGATTCTAATCCCAGATCCGCCACTTGTCTGCCGTGTGACCTTGGGCAAGCCACTTCACTTCTCTGCGTCTCAGTTACCTCATCTGTAAAAATGGGGATTAAGACTGTGAGCCCCACCTGGGACAACCCGATTACTCTGTATCTACTCCAGCACTTAGAACACTGCTTGGCACATAGTAAATGCTTAACAAATACCATAATTATTATTACTGTTTGCAGCTTACAGTTTATAGCCCTCCCTCACCCTTCTTTCCCCTCCTCCTACCCAACCGTCCCACAGATCTCCCCATGCAGGGGAGGGGAGGGTGTCAGAGTCTGTTAGAGTCTTTCTTTTCCAACCCACCCCTCACACTTCACTCTCTTAGTGCCAATCTACTCACTGTACCTCTCTCTTATCTTGAGTGATCACCAACCACTTGCCCACATCCTGCTTCTGGCCTGGAAAGCCCTCCCTCCTCATAACCGACAATTATCCTCCTCCCGCACAAAAGCCTTATTGAAGAAAAATCTCCAAGAGGCCTTCCCCAACTAAGCCCCCTTTCCCTTTTCTTCAACCCCCTCCTGCGCCGCCCAACCCGTTCCCTTGATTCATCCTCCCTCGCAGCCCCACAGCACTTATGTCCATATAATAATAATGTTGGTATTTGTTAAGCGCTTACTATGTGCAGAGCACTGTTCTAAGCGCAGGGGTAGATACGGGATAATAAGGTTGTCCCTCATGGGGCTCACGGTTAATCCCCATTTTACCGATGAGATAACTGAAGCGCAGAGAAGTGAAGTGACTTGGCCACAGTCACACAGCTGACAAGTGGCAGAGCGGGCATTCGAACCCATGACCTCTGACTCCCAAGCCCAAGCTGCTTCTCTGTAATGTATTTATTTATATCGATGTCTGCCTCCCCCTTCCAGACTGTGAGCTCGTTGCGGGCCGGGAATTTGTCTGTGATATTGTTCTATTGTACTCTAGCAAGCGCTTAGTACAGCGTTCTGCACACGTAAGCGCTCAATGAATACGATTGACCGACTGGCCCACATCCACCCCTCACCCACTTCGGAAGTGGAACAAGGGCTGGCTTTAGGGTCGGGAAGTGAATCTCGGGCGGGTGTAGCTTTGGAATGCATGACCCGGCCAAAAAACTGTTGGCAGGAACGAGTTATTAATCGTTCATCCGATCGTGTTCATCGTATTAATCACTGGCCTTGGGTCTCAGGCCTGTTTAATTTGAAAATTTTTGAAAAACCTGCTGAATAATATACTGCTCCTGGGGTGACCAAATGATCTGACAGGAAAGCAAGGAGCTCCAGTCCCTTGAATGTCAGACTCACCACAGACTCCCAGGAGTTCCCTCTGGACATCGCCACCGGGGAGAATTATTATTATTACGGTACTTGTTAAGCGCTCGCTATGTGCCAAGCACCGTTCTAAACGCAGGAGTAGATAGAAGCCAAACAGGTTGTCCCACAAGGGGCTCACAGCTTTAATCCCCATTCTACAGATGAAGTCACTGAGGCAGAAGAAAGTGAAGTGACTTGTCCAAGGTCACACGGCAGGCAGGTGGCAGAGCCGGGATTAGATCCCACGTCCCCTGACTCCCAAGGCTGGGCTTTTGCCGCTAGGCGTGGTTCATTCGTTCAATAGTATTTATTGAGCGCTTACTATGTGCAGGGCACCGGACTAAGCGCTTGGAATGGACAGATGGGTAACAGATAGAGACGGTCCCTGCCCTCTGACGGGCTGACGGTCTAATCGGGGGAGACGGACGGACAAGAACAATGGCAATAAATAGAATCGAGGGGATGGACATCTCATTAAAACAACAGCAAATAAATAGAACTAAGGCGATGTACATTTCCTTAACAAAAGAAATAGGGTGATGAAAATATATACAGTTGAAAATATATACAGTTGAGCGGACGAGGACGGTGCCGAGGGGATGGGAAGGGAGAGGGGGAGGAGCAGAGGGAAAGGGGGGGGGGGGGGGGAAGAGGGTTCAGCACATGAGAATTATTATTATTATTGTAATTACTTGCTAACAAGTCTCCTGCCTAGCCCTGTCCGGGTCAAGAGGTGAAGGGGGAGAGGGGGAGAGGGAGCAGAGGGAAAAGGGGAGGTCAGCGTGGGAAGGCCTCTCGGAGGAGGTGAGCCGTAAGTAGGGTTTTGAAGAGGGGAAGAGAATGAGTTGGGCGGAGGTGAGGAGGGAGGCCGTTCCGGGACCGTGGGAGGACGCGGCCCGGGGGTCGTCGGCGGGCTGGGCCAGAACGGGGGGACGGCGAGCAGGTGGGCGGCGGAGGAGCGGAGCGGCCGGTGGAAAGAGAGAAGGGAGGAGAGGTAGGACGGGGGCGAGGTGATGGACAGCCTTGAAGCCTCAGTCCCCTCACCTGGAAAATGGAGATTAAGACTGCGAGCCCCGCGTGGGACAATCCGATTGAGATCTTTCCTTGGATCCTTGGATCCTTGGATCCCCCTCCCCCCAGTACTTAGAACAGTGCTCGGCACATAGTAAGCGCTTAACAGACGCTATTATCAGTCTGATCTTACTGCATAATATCTATCCCAGCGCTTACTGCAGTCGTGATTGGGTAGAGATTGCCTCTGTTGCCCAACTGCACTTTGCAAGCCATTAGTCCAGAGTGCCGCGCACCCAGTGAGGGCTCAAGCAATACGATTGAATGAATGAATGAATGATCAAACATAGTAAGCACTTAACAGATATTATTATTCTTATCACCGTCAGCTGTGTGACCCTGGGCAAGTCACTTAACTTCTCTGTGCCTCGGTACATCTGTACATCTGTACGGTACATCTGTAAAATGGGGATGAAGCCTGGGAGCCCCGCGTGGGACAACCTGATGCCCCTGGATCTCCCCCAGCGCTTAGAACAATGCTTGGCACATAGTAAGCGCTTAACAAATACCAACGTTATTATTATTATTATTATTATTATTATTATTATTATTATTAGGCGAGACAGGGGACCCACAGCCTATTTTCCCCAAGCGACTTCAGGATGCGTGAGGATTTGGCGCCTCCCAGAGGTTCAACTTGGACTTGCCCCCTAAACGTCGCTAGGATCAATAATAATAATAATAATAATAATAATAATAATAATAATAATGTTGGTATTTGTTAAGCGCTTCCTATGTGCAGAGCACTGTTCTAAGCGCTGGGGTAGACACAGGGTCATCGGGTTGTCCCACGTGGGACTCACAGTCTTCATCCCCATTTTACAGATGAGGTAACTGAGGCCCAGAGAAGTGAAGTGACTTGCCCACAGTCAGCCAGCTGACGGGTGGCGGAGCCGGGATTCGAACCCATGACCTCTGACTCCAAAGCCCGGGCTCTTTCCACTGAACCACGCTGCTTCTCTAACAATAAAAGCATATTTACTGAGAATTTACTCTGTGCAGAGCGCTGTGCTTAGCCCTTGGGAGAGTACAATACAACGGAGTTGGTAGACACATTCCCTGTGCGGGCTGGGCTTTAGGAGGAGAGAAGGGAGGTGAGGTAAGCGCTTATCACAGTGCTCGGCACGAAGGACAAATTACCCAATGTGATGAGACCACTGAATGGTATCTTATTATGACATTCATCATTTCAAATTCTTAGCTTCTCCCAACTTTAGCCACAGTTCTTATTAAGGAGCTTCCCTAAATCCCTCCCAGAGTGCAGTATTTGTTATAGTTTTATTCCCTGATATATATCTCTGATATTCCAAGCGCTCAGTACAGTGCTCTGCACATAGTAAACGCTCAATAAATACGATTGAATGAATGAATCTCTGGTACTTAAAGATCTCATTTTCATACACTTTCTTTTCTGGACATTTTTGTATGTTTGCCCTAGTGTTTTAATTTGGTCTGTGACTTTTGATTTTCAAATTTGCATCATTTTATGCCCATTAGAGAGAGAACAAATGAGAGAGAGAAAGAAAGGAGAGAGAAAGAAAATATATGTTAAAGCTTGACTATCTAACGTGCTGAGAAAACTGGAGGAAGATGGAGGAAATTACTAAAAAAATTCCAGTTAACTAAGAGTCCGAGTGTGGATAAGAGACTGTTGCATTGCTTACCCTAAGGGCTAGTCCCAAAATTAGGAATAAGAACAAGTAATGTAGCCTAATAGAAAGAGTGGGGGCCTGAGTTCTAATCCCAGCTCCATCACTTGCATACTGTATGACCTTGGGCGAGTGACTTAAATTCTCTGTGCCTCAGTTTTCTCATCTGTAAAATAAGGATTAAATATCTTTTCTCCCCTATTGGAATGTGAGCTCCCCGTGGCTGGAGAAAGTATCACTTTTTTATGCTGTACTTTCCAAGCACCCAAAACAGTCCTTACCATCAAGTGACTGTGAGACCCCCTCAAGGGGACAGGAATCATGTCTAATTGCCACCTGCGTATCTTCTCCCAGCGCTTAATACAATGTTCTGCACATAGTAAATGCTTAAAAAATACTATTATTATTATTTAATGGATAGAGTGTGGGCCTAGGAGTCAGAAGGACCTGGGTTCTAATCCCGGCCCTGCCACATGTCTGCTTTGTGACCTTGGGCAAGTCACTTCACTTCTCTGGGCCTCAGTGTCCTCATCTGTAAAATGGAGATTGACTGTAAGTCCCATGTGGGACAGGGACTGTATCCAACCTGCTTAATTTGTATCTTTCCCCAGTGCTTAGAACAATGCTTGGCACATAGTAAGCGCTTAACAAGTACCATAATTATTATTCCCTCTAGACTGTAAGCTCGTTGGCAGGGAAAGTGTCTGTTTATTGTTATATTGTACTTAGTAAGCGCTCAAAAAATACAATTGAACTGACAATTGTATTGTATAACAATTGTATAATTGTTATTATTATTATAAAAGAGTGTTTTGGTAACTATTCCTGGTAGTGAAATTCTCCCAACTTTGTTATACTTGTCCAAGCACTTAGTTCAGTGCTCTTCCCTCAGTAAGAGCTCAGTAAATACCACTGACTGATCGAAATCCCCACTGGCCGATAGAAGGCTTGGACGGATGGGTAGGGGGCTTAGCGTATCTCGATCGTTGACCTGTAATCGGTGGGATTTTAGGCTGCAAAATCCCCTGCTGATCAGCCTCTCTCCCCGTCTCCTCAGACGCGAAGTCACCGTCATCTCGGGGACGGCGATGGCCCAGCAGGTTCACCAGGAGATCCGCCTCGGAGTGGAGTCGTGGATTGCTCTCGGGAACCAGAGGCCTCATCTCAACGTCGTCTTAGTGGGACGTGAGGAATAAAATCAAAGCCGCCACCGCCGTAGGTGGGTTTGGGTTGGCCAGGCAGTAGTTTTTCATTCATTCAGTTGTATTTCTGGAGCACGTACTGGGTGCAGAGCACTGTATTAAGTGTCTGGGAGAGTACAATACAAAAATAAACAGACACGTTCCCTGCCCACAGCGAGTTTACAGCCTAGAGTAGGGGAGACATACATTAATATAAATGAATGAATAAATAAATAAATGACAGATATGGACCTAAGTGCCATGGAACTGGGCAGAAGGGATGAAAAAAAGGGAGCAACTCAGGGTGCCGCAGGAGGGAGTGGGAGAAGAGGAAGGCCGGGGGGGAGGGGGGGAGCGGATAGTCAGGGAAGACCTCTTGGAGAAAATGTGCCGTTACTAAGGCTTTGAAGTGGGTTCTTCCCCTCCCCGCCTCTTCCCCTCCCATCCCCCTCCAGTGTAACAGCAGAGGGCTTTCTAACTGCTGGGGCGGATACAAGATAATTGGGTTGGACATGGTCCATATCCCACACTGGGCTCACAGTCTTAATCTCCATTTTACCAATGTGGAAACTGAGGCACAGAGCTTAATGGAAAAGGGAAAGGTAGGGGTGGTGGATGGTTCCTGCCGAGTCACTGGGTAAGAGTCAGGGATGGGGAGGGGAGAGGCAGGGCGTTGGATGGTCCATTCTGGGTCACTGGGGGAGAGTCTTCACTACATCCTAGGGACTCATCAGCATAAAGACAAGTCTTCACTCAGACTTACCACACCCGATTCCTAAAAACTGCTTCAAGCAGAAGCAGTTCGGCGTTAAAAGCGGTTTCCTCAATGGGACAGTATTTCAGTAGGGGATTGGGCCTGATTCCCTGCTTATCATTACCATCGATGATTTGCACCTAAATAACCAAGAACCTTTGAGTATGTAATCAAGTATGGCGGAGGAATTCAGTTCTGTTTAAGGTGGTATTTGTCTCGGAAGTGCTTACCTTGTGTCAAGAGCTGTACTAAGCGCTGGGAGTAGATACAAGATATCAGGTCCCACATGGGGTTCACAGTCTAAGTAGAAGGGAGTTCTATTAAGTCCTAGGAGCTGTGTTAGGGTACCCTTGAGGAGGAAAATGAACTTGTCTGCCCTCCTTCATCATCAGAGGTATTTATTGAGCGTGTGTAAAGCACTTGGGAGAGTACAATACAACAGTGTTGAATGACACAGTCCGGGTCCACAAGGAGTTTACATGAGGAGACAGAGGCCCAGAGACGTTAACTGACCTGCCCAAGGTCACTCATTTACAAGTGGCGGAGCTGGGATTAGGACCCAGGTTCTCTGATTCCCAGGCCCGGGCTTTATGCACTCGGCCACGCTGCTTCTCAAAGTAACCCTGGGAGAGGAATAGTATGTGCCAGGCACTGGGATAGATATAAGCTAATCAGGTTGGACGAAGCCCATGTCCCACATGGGGCTCACACATGTGAACTCCTTGCGGGCAGAGAGAATGCGTCTACCAACTCTGTTATATAGTATTCTCCCAAGTTCCAAGTATAGCGTTTTTTACACAATAAGCACTCAATAATTGACTGATTGATTGGTTGGTGATGAGCTATTCTTCCGCTGCCAGGTGGGTAGTGGGGGGGAGAGGGAGAGACTGGAGGGAGGGAAGATGAGATGGAGGGAGAAAAGAAGAGATGGAAGGAGGGAGGAAGGGGCTGGAGGGAGAGAGGAAGGGGCTGGAGAGAGAGAGAGGGAGGGAAGACACAGACTCCAGCTTTCTCTCCCCAGAGGTGCGGTTCAGGGATAGAATTATGTCTGGGAATGAACTGGATCAGGCCAGAATCACGGGGCCTGAAGGAGAAAAAGGGCTGGGAGTCACCCACCACCTCGCTCAGCCTCTGAAGCTCTTGCTCCTTTTAGCCGATGAAGCGATCGGTCCTATTTGTTGAGCACTTACCGTGGGCAGAGCACTACACTAAACCCTCCGGAGAGGACAATATAGGAGTCGCGAGGCACATTCCCTGCCCCTGAGGAGCTTGCAGTCTACAGGAGGAGACCGACAGTAATGTCAGTAAATTACAGATAGGTATTTAAGGGCTGGGGGCTGGGAGGGGACAGGGAATGCAGGGTGCAAATTCAAGTGCAAGGACGAAGCAGAAGAGGGAGGGAGTGGAGGAAGAGAAACATGGCCCCTAAGAGGGAGTGGGGCACTATGAACTTGGACTGTGAGCCCCGTGTGGGACAGGGACTGTGTCCATCCTGATTATCCCGTGCTTAGTACAGTATTTCGGCACATAGTAGACACCTAACGAATGCCATCATTATGATTATGAAGTCGAGACGCAGTGTGGCTTGTGGAAGGAGCACAGACCTGTGAGTAGGAGTACTAACCTCAGCTCTGTCGCTTGTCTGCTCCGTGACCTTGAGCAAGTCACCTCTCTGGGCCTCAGTTCCCTCATCCGCAAAATGGGGATTCAACACCCATTTTCCCTCCTGCTTAATAATAATAATAATAATGTTGGTATTTGTTAAGCGCTTACTATGTGCAGAACACCGTTCTAAGCGCTGGGGTAGATACAGGGTCATCAGGTTGTCCCACGTGAGGCTCACGTTTACTCCCCATTTTTTTTTACAGATGAGGTAACTGAGGCACAGAGAAGTGAAGTGACTTGCCCACAGTCACACAGCTGACAAGTGGCAGAGCCAGGAGTCAAACCCATGACCTCTCACTCCAAAGCCCAGGCTCTTTCCACTGAACCACGCTGCTTCCGACTGTGAGCTTCATGTGGGACCTGGTCATCTTACCTCTCCCACAGTGCTTAGTCCAGTGCTGGGCCCATAGTAAGCGCTTACAAAAAACAATTATTTAGTTTGACGCCGCTGTTTCAATTCCAGTTCTCATTCGTAATTCTCCGTGGCTCTCTCTACATTCCCAGGCGTGGCGATTTAACCGAGGGGAAGTCTTCAATATTTTCAGGGTATCATTTAGCAAGTTGTTGACAAAGCGCCCAGGTTGTTTTTAAAACACAACAGATGCTAATCTACACTGACTTTGCTCATTTCTAAATTCTCAAAAGGCTGCAATATTTGCGAACACTGCTGGAGTGTTATAAACACACTAGCAGAAAAAATAGGCCAGTGTGTTCCCTTCAATATTGTCTTTTTGTCTAAACATCTTCAATAGATACGCGTTCTTTGTCAAAGACCTTGGTGTTAACTCTTTTTTTAATGATTGTTTTAAAATGGTTTTTTCATTTTTTTTTTAATGTTTGTTAAGCACTTACTATCTGCCAGGCACCAAGCTCTGGGGTAGATATAAGATAATCAGGTTGGACACAGTCCCCGTCCCACGTGGCGCTCACAGTCTTAGTCCCCATTTTACAGATGAGGTAACTGAGGCACAGAGAAGCCAAGTGACTTGCCCAAGGTCCCACTATAGTCAAAAAGGCAGAGCAGGATTAGAACCCAGGTCCTCTGACTCCCAAGTCTGGCTCTTTCCACTAGGTCACGCTCCTCAGACACAATCTCTTCAGAATCAACTGTCAGACTTCCATATTCTGATAATCGATTCCCTCCATGAATCCCCGCTTTCATTTGTTTCAAAGGTCTCAAATGTCACCATCTGGATCTAGTCTCTGTCGCTGTGAACTTATCTTTGACAAATTGGTTTGGGCAGATCCTGAACCTGCAGAGCTGCTCGTATATAATTTATTTATTTATATATCTGTAATTGATTTATTAATATTGGTGTCTATCACCCCGCTTCTAGCCTGGAGGCGCATTGTGGGCCGGGGATGTGTTTGTTGATTGTTGAATTGGACTCTCCCAAGCGCTTAGTACAGTGCTCTGCACACGGTAAGCGCCGAATAAATACGATTGATTGATTGATTGAATGAGTGAGTGAGTGAGTGAGTGAGTGAGTGAGTGAGTGAGTGAGTGAGTGAATGAGTGAATGAGTGAGTGAGTGAGTGAATGAATGACAGGTTTGATACTGTTTTGGTCCACTAAGTGGCGCCATGATTCCACTTGGTGCCACCATAACCTGGCATTGATGACTGAATAATAATAATGTTGGTACTTGTTAAGCGCTTACTTATGTGCAGAGCACTGTTCTAAGCGCTGGGGGAGATACAGGGTCATCAGGTTGTCCCACGTGAGGCTCACAGTTAATCCCCATTTTACAGATGAGGTAACTGAGGCCCAGAGAAGTGAAGTGACTTGCCCACAGTCACATAGCTGACATAGTGTGGAGCAGTGGAAAGAGCCCGGGCTTTGGAGTCAGGGCTCATGAGTTCGAATCCCAGCTCTGCCATTTGTCGGCTGTGTGACTGTGGGCAAGTCACTTCACTTCTCTGGGCCTCAGTTCCCTCATCTGTAAAATGGGGATTAAGACTGTGAGCCCCACGTGGGACAACCTGATTCCCCTGTGTCTACCTCCCAGCGCTTAGAACAGTGCTCTGCACATAGTAAGCGCTTAACAAATACCAACATTATGAGAAGCAGCGTGGCTCAGTGGAAAGAGCCTGGGCTTTGGAGTCAGAGCTCATGAGTTCGAATCCCAGCTCTGCCTCCTGTCAGCTGTGTGACTATGGGCAAGTCACTTAACTTCTCTGTGCCTCAGTTACCTCATCTGTAAAATGAGCATGAAGACTGTGAGCCCCACGTGGGACAACCTGATTTCCCTGTGTCTACCCCAGCGCTTAGAACAGTGCTCTGCACATAGTAAGCGCTTAACAAATACCAACATTATTATTAGAGAAGCAGCGTGGCTCAGTGGAAAGAGCACGGGCTTTGGAGTCAGAGGTCATGGGTTCGAATCCCGGCTCTGCCACTTGTCAGCTGTGTGACTGGGCAAGTCACTTCACTTCTCGGTGCCTCCGTTCCCCCATCTGTAAAATGGGGATGAAGACTGTGAACCTCACGTGGGACAACCTGATTCCCCTGTGTCTACCTCAGCGCTTACAACAGTGCTTGGCACATAGTGTGCGCTTAACAAATACCAACATTATTATTATTATAAGTGGCAGAGCCGGGATTCGAACCCATGACCTCCGACTCCCAAGCCCGGGCTCTTTCCATTGAGCCACGCTGCTTCTCTGAAGTGATTTGTGCTCAGGTTTTCCGGTTTGGGATCTGTCCTATCAGGGATTTTTTTTTTTTTTGCTCTTGCCTCGTCCACCCGCCTCTCCATTTCCCTTCCTGTCTGCATCCCTCAGCTGCTTGCCCTGCCTCTTAATTCATAATAATAATAGTGGTACTTGTTAAGCGCTTACAATTTGTACTCAATGCTCGGGCAAATGGGGTTGGACACAGTCCCTTTCCCGTGTGGGGCTCACAGTTTCAATCCCCATTTTACAGAGGAGGTCACTGGAGCCCAGAGAAGTGCCTGCCCAAGATCAAGCAGCAGACAAGTGGTGGAGTCAGGATTAGAACCCTTAGCCTTCCGACTACCAGGTCCATGCTTTATCCACTAGGCCACGCTGCTTCCCCGGAAAGATCGTGCCGACTGCCCGGTGGACAGCTTATAGTGATGGAGTCACTCCCAGTACCATTATTATATATTCTGTTTGTCATACTATTGCGCATCACATATTACGTGATCATGTATAATTATATATTGTATAATCTATTATTGAATCCATCATATTTATTGAGCACTTATCGTGCAGAGCCCTGTACTAAGCGCTTGGGAGAGTACAACTCAACAGTTGTGTTATATATTTTACTGAATATATAATAATAAAAAATAAATATATTGTGGACTACTTATTCATATTAATGTCTCCTCCCTCTAAACTGTAAGCCCGCTATGGGCAGATATGTTCCCTGTACCTGCTAATTCTGCTGTATTGTCCTCTCCCAAGCGCTTAGTGCTCTGCACATAGTAAGCACTCGGTAAATACGATGGATAGATTGATCAGCATCCCAACCTCAGGCTTATCCCGTTTTGGGGGAGTTGCGGTTTCCACATTGATCCGGCCCCGGGTTTAAGCAGGCTAACGCGCGGCAATCGTTCATTCGTTCGTATTTATCGAGCACTTACTGTGTGCGAAGCACTGTGCTCGATAAGTGCTCAATACAATAAACGAAACCAGACCCCAGGACTTCTGGACTCTTGCCTGGCTCGCCGGCCCCCCAAAAAACAGTAGTTCCTGGGGGGTACTGGGAGTTGCAGGGTGAGGAGGCAGGGAGTCCTGAACCCATCCTTTAGATCCCCTCAGAGCCCAAGCCCATTCTGGCTCACCCCCCGGGCCAGAGGGTTGGGGAAACTGAGTCCCTCTGCCTCGGCTTGCCGGGCCCCGGAAGGCCCAGGGTCCCGGATCCATTCCCAAACTCTGGCCGGCATTCCAGCCCTGGGGAACGAAGCAAAGTGTGTGCGAAGAACCAAATTCTCCCAAGACAGCAGAATGTCATGCAACAGCTGATGCCCTACCGTCTACCAAAGGCAGGGAACGTGTCTCTTTATTGTTATATCGTACTCTCCCAAGGGCTCGGTACAGTGCTCTGCACACAGGAAGCACTCAAATACGATTGAATGAATAAATGACCGTAACATCCTCTCCCAAGGGTGGCCTAGTGGATAGAGTGTGGGCCTGGGCGTCAGAAGGACCTGAGTTCTAATGAGACCCGCGTTCACTTAGATTTTCCGGGCCTTAGTTTCCTCATAGGTAAAATGGGGACGCAATGGCTGGTCTTGGACTGTGAGCCCCATGTGGGACGGGAGCTGATTATTTTGTAGCTCCGGCTGCGTGGCATAGAGTAAGTGTTTAACAGATCCACAGTTATCACTATTGCTTTAAACTCTTCAAGGCAGGGGCCACGCACCTCCGATATCCTCTCCCAAACATTTAGTACAGTGCTCAACTGTCAGTAGGTGCTCAGAAAATGCCCCTCACGGTTGGCAGTTTGGGGTTCCTCCCTGTTGGGTTTCAGAGAAGTCAGTGGAGCGGGTTCTTTCAGCATCCAACCCTGTTGGTCTTCCAACTTCTCAGGGCACATCGACGAGCGGACGGTACGCAACGGGGTGGCCCCGGAGAAGGACGTGGACGGCTTCCACCTCATCAACGGGGGTAGGCTCCGCCTGGCCCAGCACTCGCCCGTCCCGGCCGCCGCCAGCGCCGTGTGGGAGATGATCAAACGATCAGGTGGCTGCCTGGGAGACGGGAGTGAAGAAAGTACTTCCTGTCTACAATAGCTTCCAGGAATTGCTACCGGTTTGGGGGGTGGTTTATGGTATTTGTTAAGCACTTACAATGTGTCAGTCACTGTGCTAAGCTCTGGGGTAGAGACAAGCAGTGGCAAGAGCTTGGGAGCCAGAGGTCATGGGTTTGAATCCCGGCTCTGCCGCTTGCCAGCTGTGTGACTGTGGGCAAGTCGCTTTACTTCTCTGGGCCTCAGTTCCCTCATCTGTAAAATGGGGATGAAGACTGTGAGCCTCCTGTGGGACAACCTGATTACCCTGTACCTACCCAAACGCTTAGAACAGTGCTCTGCACATAGTAAGCGCTTAACAAGTGCCAACATTATTATTATTATTATGGGGCTCACAGTCTCAATCCCCATTTTATAGATGAGGTAACTGAGGCGAAGAGAGGTTAAGCGACTTGCCCAAAGACACAGAGCAGACGAGTGGCAGAATCGGGATTAGAGCCCAGGGCCTTCTGACTTTCAGACCCATGCTCTATCCCCCAGACCACGTTTCTTGCCCGTTGCCGCTTGCCCCCCCCCTTTGCCCATTCCCCCGGCTCCCGAGTGGCCCTGAATTCCAATCTCCAGGGATCGGCGGGAGTGAGGGGCTGGAAACAGACTTGTAGTGCAGGCCGGAGGACGCCCATAGCAGCGTAGTCTAGTGAGTAGAGCCCAGGCCTGGGAGTCAGAGGAGCTGGGCTCTAATCCCGGCTCCACCCGTTGCCTGCTGTGGGATCTTGGGCAAGTCGCTTCCCTTCTAGGTGCATCCCTTCCCTCATCTGCAAGATGGGGATTCAATCCCTGGTCTCCTACTTAGACTGTGAGGCCCATGTGGGACCCAGTGCTTGGCAAACAAGTGTCTAACAAATACCATTATTATCATTAATATTATTAATGATAATAATAAGCCCCATAGCCTCCCTGGCTGGTTCAGTGTCCCCAGGGTAATTGCCCCATTGTTTCCTGGGTATTAGCTATGTCTACCGGCGGGCACGCGGTTAATGCACATCACCCTCAGCGTGGCTCAGTGGAAAGAGCACGGGCTCTGGAGCCAGAGGTCGTGGGTTCGAATCCCGCCTCGGCCACTTGTCAGCTGTGTGACTTTGGGCAAGTCACTTAACTTCTCGGTGCCCCAGTTACCTCATCTGTAAAATGGGGATTAAGATTGTGAGCCCCAAGTGGGACGACCTGATTTCCCGGTGGCTACCCCGGCGCTTAGAACGGTGCTCGGCACATAGTAAGCGCTTAACCAATACCAACGTTATTACCCTCGACGACTCCGTCCTAATAAAAAATAACAATGGTGGCTCTAAGCACATACTATGTGCCAGGCACTGTGCTGAGCACATTACAGTCAAATCAGACACAGTCCCTGCCCCACGTGATACCGTCAGTCCAAGGGGGAGGGAGACAACTCTTTGACCCTCATTTTACAGGTGAGGAAACTCAGGCTCAGCGTTTGAATGACTTGGGAGTAGAACTCCGATCTGTCAATTCCCAGTCCTGCCGATTCCCAGTCCTGCCTTCTTTCCTCTGGGCCACGCCGCTTTGTTCCTCGTGTCCCGGGAGGGAGGTAATGATGAGTCGGCATACTGCTCTTCTGGAAAATACTCAGCAGCGTCTAACCGAAGTTACACAACAGCGAAGGGAGATTAAGTGGGAAGCCCAGAAGCCGACCGTCAGCACGCTCGAGAGAAAACGGGAATGAAACATTGTAGAAAGCGTGCGGGTCGGACTCATAACAGCGGGGAAGCAACGTGCCCTAATGGACAGAACACAGAGGTCAGAAGGACCTGGTCCCAGCTCCGCCACTTGTCCGCCGGGTGACCTCGGGCAAGTCACTTCTAGACTGTAAGCTCGTTGTGGGCGGGGAATGTCACTGTTTTTTTGTTGCATTGTACTTTCCCAAGCGCTTAGTACAGTGCTCTGCACACAATAGGCGCTCCATAAATACCACTGAATGAACTTCGCTTCTCTGGGCCTCAGTCACCTCAACTGTAAAATGGGGATTAAAGATGTGAACCCCATGTGGGACAGGGACCGTGTCCAACCTGATCACCTGTATCGCCCTCAGAGCTTAGAACAGTGTTTGACATGAGGTAAGTGTTTAACAGATACCATCGTTATTATCACGGTGCTCTGCATATAGTAATAATAATGATGGCATTTGTTAAGCGCTTACTGTGTGCTAAGCGCTGGGAGAGATACAAGCTAATCAGGTTGTCCCACGTGGGGTTCACGATCTTCATCCCCATTTTTCAGATGAGGAAACTGAGGCCCAGAGAAGTTAAGTGACTTGCCCGAAGTCACACAGTTGACAGATGGTGGAGACAGGATTAGAACCCGCTACCTCTGACTCCCAAGCCCATGCTCTTGCCACCGAGCCACGCTGCTTCTTGATTGGCTTTAAACCTTTAAGCCCATGGTGTCCAGTTCTTAAGGGGAACCTCCATAAAGAAGAATCCTTTGACTGCTAATAATAATGAGGATGGTATATATTTAGCATTCAGTCTGTACCAACGGCTGAACTCAGGGATAGATAAAAGATAATCAACTAAGACACGGTCCCTGCCCCACCCGAAGTTCACAGTCTAAGGGGTAGGAAGAGCAGGTATTTTTCTCGTCATTTTACGGATGAGGTCACTGAGGCCTAAAGAGGCCAAGTGATTTGTCTCAGGTCCCAAAGCAGGTAAGGGGCAGAGCCGGGATCAGAACTCAGGTCTCCTGTCTCTTCGCCCCGGGCTCTTCCCACCAGGGCATGATGGACTCAATGGTTCAAGGGTTTCTTTTCGTTTTGGAATGAAAAGTAACCTAATGGCAGGGCAATCAGCAAGCATCACGTGAACCGTTTTGGTGACAGATGAAGCCGAAACACTGTTACACGTGTTAAGGTGTCTGTTAAATAGGTCTCTGAGGAGACTGTTTGATGAGAAGGGCATGTTTGATTGGCCACTTGATCCAGCTGCCTCCCTCCGTCCCTCTAGACTATGAGCTCCTTGTGGGCAGGAAATGTCTCCCAAGTGCTTAGTACAGTGCTCTGTACCCTCTAGATGTAAGTTCACTGTGGGCAGGGAATGTGTCTGTTTATTGTCATATTGTACTTTCCCAAGCACTTAGAGTGAACAGTGCTCTGCACACAGTAAGTGCTCAATGAACATGATTAAATGAATAAGTGAAAGGAAGAATAAGCTGTCAGTAAATACCGTGGATTGATTCTGACTCTCAGTCATCGCTCTCTTTATCTCAAGGCATCGAAACCTTTGGGAGAAACGTGGTGGTGGCCGGAAGATCGAAGAACGTCGGGATGCCCATCTCTATGCTCTTGCACACGGATGGAGATCACAAACGGCCCGGAGGTAGGTATCTCCATCGGGATAGACAATAATAATAATAATGATAATGATAATTATGGTATGTAAGTGCTTACTATATGCGAGGCACTGTACCAAGCGCTGGGGTGGATCCAGGAAAATCAGATTGGACACAATCCCTGTCACCTGTGGGACTCAGTGTCTCGATCCTCATTTTCCAGGTGAGGTAACTGAGGCTCAGAGAAGTGAAGCGACTTGCCCACGGTCACACAGCGGACGAGTGGCGGAGCCGGGATCAGAACCCAGGACGTTCCGACTCCCAGGCCCAGGCTCCGGCCACTAGGCCAGGCTGTTTCTAGCGTCGTGAGACACGGTGACCCTGCAGAATCCGCCGTCGGTTCCCACCCTTCCTCGGCCCACTGCATCCCTCCGGGGCCGAAGAGAAACCCGAGCTCCTTTCTCTCCCGTTGTCACTCGGGCTCACAGAACCCGCCGCCCTCCCCATCCCTCCGGCGCCGTCCCCTCCCATCTTCAGCCCGTCCCCCAGCTAAACAGACACACCTCAGCCAGGCCTGCCGTGCCCAGGCAGGTGTTCCCGATCCCGGCGTTCGGGACCGTGCGAGGGAAGGTTCGGGGGGACGGCACTGGAAATCAGAGAGAGATAGAGAGAAAAAGCTGTCAGGTAACAGTGGGAAACACAAAGAGCCAGCTGACTCGCCCGAGGTCACATAGTAGGCAAGAGGCGAGGCCAGGATTGGAACCCAGATCTCCTGACTCCCAGGCCCGGGAGCTTCTTCTCCCTCCAGAGAGTCCCGGGAGGGACTTCCTAGACGGGAAGTTGCCCCGCACCAGGTAACTGACATGTAATAATAGTAATTGTGTTGACGTTGATGATGGTATTTGTTAAGCACTTACTATGTGCCAAGCACTGTCCTAAGCACTGGGGTAGATGCAGGGTCATCAGGTTGTCCCCCGTGGGGCTCACAGATTTTACAGATGAGGTAACTGAGGCGCAGAGAAGTTAAAGAGACTTGCCCAAAGTCACACAACTGATAAGTGGCAGAGCTGGGATTAGAACCCACCACCTGTGACTCCCAAGCCCGTGCTCTTTCCACTAAGCCATGCTGCTCCCGTTAAGCACTTACTACGTGCCACGAACTGTATTAAGCGCTGGCGTGGATACGAGCAAATGGGGTTGGACGCAGCCCCTGCCCACGTGGGGCTCACGATCTCGATCCCCATTTTACGGTTGAGGGAACTGAGGCCAGAGAATTGAAATGACTTCCCCGAGGTCTCATAGCAGATGAGTGGCGGAGCCGGGATTAGAACTCATAACCTTCTGACTCCCAGGCTCTACCCGCTACACCACGCTGCTGCTCGAGACCCTTTGCTGGGCGACTTGCCCAAGGTCACACGGTAGACAAGAGGTAGGGCATGTGATCTGAAGACCCCCGTAACTGGTCCCAGAGAGGAATGTCCCAGGAGGTATGATGGGGGCAGCCCACGGGGGAAGCCATCTGAAAGCGGACGAACCCATCAGATTGTACCCTCCCAAACACTTAGTACGGTGCCCTGCACACAGTAAGTGCTCCATAAACACCACTGATTGACGGACAGCCTCTCCAGCAGTGCAGTCTAGTAGGAACAATATGGACCTAGGGGGCCTGAGTTCTAATTCCGGTGCCGCCGCCCCTTTTTTTTCCTCATGGTATCTGTGAAAAACTGTTCTAAATGTTGGGTTAGATACAGATCGATCAGGTCGGACAATCCCCTCAGCTGAGCCCTCTTTTCCCCCCTTTCCCTCTGCTCCTCCCCCTCTCCCTTCCCCTCCCCTCGGCCCCGTACTCGTCCGCTCAACTGTATATATTTTCATTACCCTATTCATTTTGTTAATGAGAGGTATATCGCCTTGATTTTATTTATTTGCTATTGTTTTAATGGGATGTTCATCCCCTTGATTCTATTTCTTGCCATTGTCTTTGTCTGTCCGTCTCCCCCGATTAGACCGTAAGCCCGTCATTGGGCAGGGACCGTCTCTATCTGTTGCCGATTTGTCCATTCCAAGCACTTAGTACAGTGCTCTGCACATAGTAAGCGCTCAATAAATACTAATGAATGAATGAATGTCATAGTCTAAATAGGAAGGAGTGCAGGCATTGAATCCCCATTTTACAGATGAGGGAACTGAGGCACAGAGATGTTAAGTGTCTGAGGTCACACAGCGGGCAAGCAGTGAATCCGGGATTAGAACCCAGGCCCTCTGATGCTTAGGCCCAGACTCCTTCCAATAAGCATAGTGTGTGACTTTGGGCAAGTCACTTCACTTCTCTAGGCCTCAGTTTCCAACTTCCCCTGTGACTTTTATGTCCAAACTCCTCCTGTGGTGAGGCTCCAGTCCTCTGTCTCCCCTCTCTGCTCCCTCTGATTTTAACATTGTCTCTTGATAGGAACTGATTTTAGCGGAATCATTTTGTAGAACCAAATAAAGAAAAATTCCCCTTTGGCCCCCAACACCTCTCCTCCACCGTCCCTTGGCGTAGTGGATAGAGCACAGGCCCGGGAGTCCGAAGCTCAGGATTCTAATCCCTGCTCCACCACTTGTCTGCTGTGTGACCCTGGGCAAGTCACTTCACTTCTAAGGTCTCAGTTACCTCCTCGGTAAAATGGGGATTGAGAATGTGATCCCCACATGGGACAGGGACTGTGTCTAACTTGATTTGCTTGTATCCATCCCGGGGCTTGGTACAGTGCCTGGCGCCTAGTAAGCGCTTACCAAATACCATCAGTATTGGCTCAGTTGAAAGAGGCCGGGCTTGGGAGTCAGAGGTCATGGGTCCTAATCCCAGCTCAGCCACTTGTCAGCTGTGTGACTTTGGGCAAGTCACTTCACTTCTCTGGGCCTCAGTGACCCCATCTGTAAAATGGAGATGAAGACTTTGAGCCCCACGTGGGACAACCTGATCACCTTGTATCCTCCACAGCGCTTAGAATAGTGCTTTGCGTATAGTAAGCGCTTAACAAATGCCATCATTATTATTATTATTATGTCCCTCTCTGTGTCTCCACCTGAAGGATACTAGAAAAGGCGGACTCTATATTAGGGGGTGCATTGCACCCTCCCTATTCAACTAGCCAAGCTCAGTGCTGGGAAGTACAATATGGATCCAGAAAGCAGGAAGCTAAGCACTTTTCCCTCCCTCTCGCTCTCTATTTGTCGGAGTTTAGTTCTCCTCGCTAAGTTCCTTTGCTTTCTTCTTTTCTTCCTACACTTTAGTCTGTCTGCTCTGGTCTCTTCCCCTCTTAATTAGGGAAGCAGCGTGGCCTAGTGGGTGAGAGCTCTGGCCTGGGATTCAAAGGACCTGGGTTCTAATTCAAATTCTGCCACGTCTGCTGGGTGGCCTCGGGCAAGTTACGTTTAACTTCTCTGGATCTCAATTTCCTTGTCTGTAAAATGGGGATTTGATACCTGCTCTCCCTCCTGCTTGGACTGTGAGCCCCTTGTGGGACAGGGACTGGGTCTAGTAAGTGTTCCATAAATGTGAATGACTGGTTATTACAATGATTGGCACTTAGCAAATGCCACAATGATATTAATAATAATAATCAATAATAATTTCTCTCCTTTAGCCTTTCAAATGCCCTTTCTTCTCTCCCCTGGTGGGCACTTTCATCTCTATTTCCCCTCGTAGTTTCTCCTCCCTCTCCTCTTGCTTTCCAAACCCTTCCGCTGTTTGAAGAGACACCACGTTTCAGTGGGAGGAAGGCAAGAGTTGGGAGAACCAAATCCTAGTCCCAACTCTGCCACTGCCCTGCTGCGTGACCTCGGGCACGTCCCTGGACCTCAGTTTCCTCATCCGCAAAATGGGGCTACCCATCCCTACCTACCAGATTCACTACAATTGCTATTATTTTGTTCCCCCTAACTCTTCCCTGTCTCCACTCGTCTTATTTATGTCCTCCACTTCCGGGTCCTATTTTGCCTCTCTCCCCCCGGAGCATCCTCTTCTCTCCTTGTCCATCTTTCTTTCAGCCCCATACGGGTCATTCTCAGCACAGTCTGTGGAATCCCTCTCTTCCCACTGACCCCCGACCCTGCTCCCCTGGAGGCTAAACATGTGACCTGGATTTTCTTCTGTAAAGAATCCATCTCAGCTAGAGTGCTCCTTCAGCTGCCTGCTGATTGCCCAAATCTGCCCCTCCAGCCCCAGAATCATAGCTCCTCGACACGCCCCTTGCCTGCTGCGTGACTTTAGGCAAGTCACTTAACTTCTCTGTGCCTCACTTTCCTCAACTGTAAAATGGGGCTTCAAATCCTACTCCTTCCAACTTAGACTGTGAGCCCCATGTGGGACTGTGTCCAACCCAATTACCTTGTATCCACCCTAGCGCTTAGAACAGTGCTTCACACATAGTAGGTACTTAACAAGTACCATAATTATTATTACACTGAAGCAGCTCTGAAGAAACACCTTTAAAAGATGCGTTGCAGCTCCTCTACCATGTCTACTCTCTTGGGCTTGTTTGGCTTCTTGGAATTTCACAATCTCTTTTGCACATTCTGAGGTTTTAGATCTTTTTGTTGCAATAAGCTCTGAGAAGTTACTGGATGGGTTTCTCAATCGGTGTACAAGAATGACAGGAACAATCGGAGATAAAAGAAGAACTTTCTATACTGGAACGGTACGACTTTTCTCCGCCTTTCAGGCCTCGTGCCCCGGTGAAGCTTTCAGGACAGAGTGGGTTTTCCCAGAGGAGACACAGGCCGGGTTGACCGTCCACCCTGCGTTCTCGGTGCTTTGAGACCTGAAGCCATACCAGCAGAGGAGGAATGGTGATGATAATAATAATGATAATAATAATAATGATAATGTAATAACAATGATAATAATGATCAAATAATAATGATAATGGCGGTATTCGATAAACCCTGATGATGTGCCAAGCACTGTATTGAGCCCTGGGGTAGATCGGAAACAGTCCCTGCCCTACGTGGAACTCCCAGCCTAAGAGGAAGGGAGAACAGGAATTTAATCCCCACTCCCTGCCCTACGTGGAACTCCCAGCCTAAAAGGAAGGGAGAACAGGAATTTAATCCCCACTTGACAGATGAGGAAACCGAGGCACAGAGATGTCAAGTGACTTGCCTAAAGTCACACAGCCGTCAGGGGGCCTAGCCAGGATTAGAAGTCAAGTCACACCGCTTACAATTCAAGTGTTTGGAGAACTGCACTTAGTAATTCATTCAATCGTATTTATCGAGCACTTACTGTGTGCCGAGCACTGTACTAAGCGCTTGGGAAGGTATACTACAACAATAAGCAGTGACATTACCCTCCCACAGAGAGCTTACAATCTAAAGGGCAGGGGAGACAGACATCAATACACTGCTTTGCTAATAAATCTGGTGCCAAACTTTGCAGTAAAGAGAGTTTAGGTTAGCGAACAGGACAATAGATGGCTAATAAGAGTAATGTCACTGGAATGGTTTTGCATGCATTTTTTGCGCTGGTAAAATTTATCTGTGGATTCTCAAAATTGTTAAATCGTAAGATTTCAAAATGATACTGGGGTGAACTACCTCAGCTCCAAACCAACCAATGCCCTTCTGAAGATAACTGGTGTTACTATGGTGCTCGAGTTTCAAAATTGGAACTGTCGGCAGAACTTACTGGAAGGAAACTTTAGGTCTTCTCTCCATATAGCCGATTGGCAAGTTTCAACACACAGGAATCACCCCGTTGGTTAATGTCAGCATTCAGGCTCTGAAATCTTGAATGAACCTCTCATAGTTCAGAGTTCAGTTCAGATCGGCACAGAGTTCAGTTGAGCGTGTGTGGAGGAAGCTTGAGACTTTATTTGCGTAAAGGGTTGCAGGCTGGAAATTGGCCCAGCTATAGCAATCAACCAATCAGTGGTATTCATTGAGCCCTTACTGTGTGGGGGAGAGAGTAATTATAACTGAGTTGCTAGATACCTTCCCTGCCCAAAATGAGCCAGCCAATCAGTGAATCAGGCAGGGCTTTTTAAATCCAGGGGATGACCGCCCCCGACTCCCAGTTGTCTGCCTTTTCTTTGAAGATTTAAAAAAAATCAACGTTTTGCCCTTCCCCAGAGCGCGGGGCTTTAATCGGTCACTCCCTTTATCTCTGATGGCTGTAAACTCATTGTGGGCAGGGAACGTGTCCACCAACTCTGGCTATTGTACTCCCCAAGCGCTTCGTACAGTGCTCTGCACGCAGTAAGCGTTACTGAACTCTGTAAACTCATCCTCTAGATTGTAAGCTCGTTGTGGGCAGGGAACGTGTTCACCAACTCTCTTCTACTGTATTCTCCCAAGCGTTTTCTACAGTGGTCTGCACACAGTAAACGCTCAATAAATACCATCGATTGATTGCCTCAAATTATGGATTGATACCACTGTGGTAGTGACCAGAGTCTGTGCCTACTTCCCTCTTGTATACTCTTCCCCAGTGCTTAGCACGGTGCTCCATCCCACACCACTTATGTCCATATCTGTAATTTATTTATATTAATGTCTGTCTCCCCCTCTAGACTGTAATAATAATAATGTTGGTATTTGTTAAGCGCTTACTATGTGCAGAGCACTGTTCTAAGCGCTGGGGTAAACAGAGGGGAATCAGGTTGTCCCATGTGGGGCTCACAGTCTTCATCCCCATTTTACAGATGAGGGAACTGAGGCACAGAGAAGTTAAGTGACTTGCCCACAGACACACAGCTGACAAGTGGCAGAGCTGGGATTCGAACTCATGAGCCCTGACTCCAAAGCCCGTGCTCTTTCCACTGCGCCACGCTGCTGTAAGCTCATTGTAGCTAGGGAATATGTCTGTTTATTGTTATATTGTGCTCCCCCAAGGGCTTAGTACAGTCTTCTGCACACAGTAAGCACTCAATAAATAAAATTGAACGATTGAATGAACGTAGTAGATTCCATGTAGATAAAGGCAGCTAAGCATCATAGAGACACCTATTATCTTCAAAAGGACATTAGTTGGTTTGGAGCTTATATAGTTCACCCCAATATCATTTTGAAATCTTACTATTTAACAGTTTTGAGAATCCACAGATAAATTTTCCCCGCCTAAAAAATTCAGGCAAAATCATTTCAGTGACATTTCTCCCATCAGCAATTTATTGACCTGCTTTTACTGAAAAGTCTGGCACTAGATTTATACTCTTAGTAGATACTATTACTTCTTCCACATCCTCAGCTCTGCGGGATCTCCTGGCTCAATTAAAAGAGTGAACGCAATTACATTCTATCGCACTTGGCAGGGTGAGTCACTTGATTTACCTGCCTTTTCGGGGGCCGTGAGTCAACGAAGCTGCCGTCCTCCCTCTTGAGATCGGGTGCGTTCACGTGTCCACACACCTCTCCCGGAGACTTTTCCCCGCCTCGTTTCCTCAGCAGCATCCAAGATGAGAGGACACAGTTCTGAGATGAAAAAGGAGGAGGATGGTGGCTGAGAAGAATTAATAGGCAGACATGACATCATGATTCCCAAGTGATTATTGTATTAAGATAATTATTGCATTGATGATAAGCGCATCACTGAGTAAAAGCTCTGATTCTTATCCTGTTGGGGGAGGTCCTGGCATATCTCGCTATGATTGTAATAATAACAATATTCAAAGTTTCTAGATGCCAAGCACTGGACTAAGCACTGGGTTATAAATTGTTTAGACTGTGAGCCCGTCATTGGGCAGTTATTGTCTCTGTTACCGAATTGTACATTCCAAGTGCTTTAATACAGTGCTCTGCACACAGTAAGCGCTCTGTAAATACTATTAAATGAATGAATACAAGATAATCACAATTCCAACCTGCTGAATTTGTATCTTCCCCATTGTTTAGGGCAGTGCTTGGCACGTAGTAAGCGCTTTACAAGTACCATAATTATTTTTCCCTCTAAACATTAAGCTCGTGGGCAGGGAAAGTGTTGTTTATTGTTATATTGTACTCTCTTGAAAGTTTAGTACAGTGCTGGGCACCCAGTAAGCGCTCAAAAAATACAATTGAATTAAATTGAATTCCTGTCACCCACGGGGCTCAGTCTAAATAGGCTGGAGAACAGGTATTTGCTCTCCATTATACAGATAAGAAAACCAAGTCCCAGAGAAATGAAGTGACTGAAACTGTGACTTTAGCTGATTGTACTTTCCAAGTGCTTAGTACAGTGCTCTGCACTCAATAAATACTATTGAATGAATGAATGAATTCAGTGGCCACACAGACATTTCCCTCTGAAGAGGGCATTGATTGGATTTACCGCTGGGTGAAATTACTCACCCTAAATCCCACCCCACCGCCCCACCAATGTCAAATACTTCCTTCCGGGTCTCTATTTCATGACTGTAAGCTCGTTTGGGGCGGGAAAAGAGTCTGTTGTACTCTCTCAAGCACTTAGTACAGTGCTTTGCACATGGTAAGCTCTCAATAAATATGATTAAATGGAGGAATTTAAGGAACTTTTCCATGTGATCTGAAAAGTACATTATGGAAGGTAAAAGTTTATGGCTCCTTAACGGAGAAAGACAGTAAAACTGTCAATGTTTTTATACTCTCCAATGTCTCCTATCTGAAATTTATTTTAATGCCGACTCCCCCTTTAGACTGTAAACTACTTGAGGTCAGGTATCACGCCTAGCAAATCCCTTGTATTGTATTTTCTCAAGCACTTAGTACCTCACTGTGTACACGGTCAAAACTCAATAAATACCACTGATGGTTTGATTGATTATGAAGCCTGGTTTATATGGACAGGATGGCCACAAGGCTGAAATGTAGGTTAACACACTTATCTCTGTTTCCTCTAGAGGTTCTAGGCCAGCATACTCAAAGGAGATACCACTGAGGGCGAAAGGGTAAAGGACGGGGGTGTGCTCGGTTGGATATGTACTTGAGTTATTTTTCAATAGCGAAGCACTGTACTGAGCGCTTGGGAGAGTAAAGTACAAGTTCCCTTCCCACAAGGAGCTTTCGGTCTAGAGCTCTGTGCATCCTCATAGCACACACACAGTGACAGTTGAACTACGTGGTCTGATATGGCAGCAACGCGCGATGCCAGGGTTGTTCAAAAAAGAAACAAAATACCCAAACTCAGCGGTAACCAAGTTTGGAGGCTGACACAGGGGCAGAAAACCCGCTGGGAATGGGGAGTGCTGGAAGAGAGCTGGGCGAGGAGAAGAGGAGCGGGGAGGAAGGATTAAGGATGGAAGCAAAATACCTGTAGCAATTGGCCATCGCTTTGGGCAGTGTAGACTGTAAGGTCATGGTGGGCAGGGAACGGGTTTGCCAACTTGGTTTTATTATAATAATAATAATAACAATAATAATAATAATGGTACTTGTTAAGTGCTTCCTATGTGCCAGGCACTGTTCTAAACACTGGAGTAGATACAAGGTAAGCAGGTCGGATACAGTCCCTGTCGCCCTTGGGGCTCACACTCTTAGCCCCTATTTTATAGATGAGGTAACTGAGGCCCAGGGAAGTGAAGCGACTTGCCCAAGGACACACAGCAGACAGGTGGTGGAGCTGGAATTAGAAGGTTGGTCCTTCTGACTCCCACGCCAGTGGTCTATCCACTACGCCATGCTGTTTTTCGTGATGACGGTGGGATTCTGAAAATATTCACCGCCGACCTTGTGCCTTCCAGGTGATGCGACCGTGACAGTAACTCACAGATACACTCCACGAGAGCAGCTGAGGATGCATTGCCAGCTGGCTGATATCATCGTTGCGGCTGCAGGTAAGACAGCGGACTTGCCGTTCTGTTGCCTTATCTGTAAAACGGGGATTAAGACGGTGGGTCCCAGGTGGGACCTGGACCGTGTCCAGCCTGATTCGTTTGTATCTACCCCAGGCTAAACATCGAAGATCCTAAATCTTTATCGGGGAGAGGCGTGACCGAGAGATGTGATAGGAACCAACGAATAGAAAAAGAAGAATAAATAATTCCCTAGTTGGATGAGGAGGAATTATTGGTTGGTTTTTCAGAACACGTGACCTTCACTAGTTATAAGACCCCACCCTGGATGTGGGGGATGAATTAAAAGACCACTCAGCTCCTCACCTCTCTGGTTTCCGCTAAACCGGGACAAGCCCTTAATCTGCAGGGATCTTCGATTCGCAGGAGGAACAGAAGGGATCGTTTGAACCTTCTCCTCCCAACAGACCTCCACCCTCTGAGTAACCGGTGAGGAACTCACTTCATGGACTGCACCTGGGAAAATAAGTCCTGTGGATCTCCTGTGAATCGCTAGATGTAGGGAGCATAAGCTTCGTAAAGCTGGTATTTTGTCCAGTAAGCTGACCCCTCCGAGCATAATGAGGCTGCGCCATTATACAATGGCTTTTTCACCAGCCCTTCGGGTGTACGCTGCCCTCAACGCGGGATACGGTGACGATCCGATGGCAGAATTTAAGGGATTCTAAATCAGGCATACAATGCTCCATACTTAAATAATAAACTTCTGTTTTCCCAACGTGTTCACATCATCCGGATACACACCCATGAGACAGCCTCCTCTGTTGTTGTTTTTTAAAAAAAATGGTCTTTGTTAAGCGCTTACAATGTGCCAGGCACTGTACTAAGCACTGGGGTAGCTAGAAGCTAAGCAGATTGGACACGGTACCTGCCCCACTTGGGGCTCACAGTCCTAATCCCGGTTTTACAGATGAGGTAATTGAGGGCCAGATAAGTGAAGTAACTTGCCCAAGGTCACACAAGAACTGGGATTAGAACCCAGGTCCTTCTGACTCGCAGGCCTGTGCCCTGTTTGTATCAACCCCAGTGCTCGGTGCAGTGCCTGGTACATAATAAGATCTTAACAAATTACCATAAAAACTGCAATTTTTTCTCCTGGAAAAAAATTGTTCATTTCAAAAGATTCACTAGGTAGTCAGACTGAAAGCACTTCAGGCTACGTAAGTTCAGGATCCTAAAATCAGTCAGCCAATCAATAAATCATATTTGTTGAGGGTCTTTCAGGGAAAGTAATATAGAGTTAGAAGACAACCCGGGCCCTCAAGGGTTTTTTCAGTCTACTGAGAAAAATGCTAAATACACTACAGCTCAAAGAGAGAATGGAAAGAAGAATGGTGGATGAATATGCTTATATAGACTGTAAACTCATTATAGACAGGGAATGTGTCTGCTAATTCTGTTGTATTAATAATGTTGGTATTTGTTAAGCGCTTACTATGTGCAGAGCACTGTTCTAAGCGCTGGGGTAGATACAGGGTAATCAGATTGTCCCACGTGAGGCTCACAGTTAATCCCCATTTTACAGATGAGGTAACTGAGGCACAAGGAGGTTAAGTGACTTGCCCACAGTCACCCAGCTGACAAGTGGCAGAGCCGGGAGTCGAACCCATGACCTCTGACTCCGAAGCCCAGGCTCTTTCCACTGAGCCACGCTGTATTGTTATGAAGAACTTGCATTCACTGATAGTGTTTCATTCAGTGAAATAGTGTGGTGTTCGACACACAGTAAATGCTTAACAAATACAATAACAACAGTAATAATCTTCGTATACTGCCTTGTCACTCATCAGCGTAGCTTGCTTTCTTCTCCCCTTTTTCTTCCCTTGCTGTTTGAAGTCACTGTCTGCCTGACCTGAAAAATACACATTAGAAACCCTAATGGTGCATTTCCCCTAGAAATAAGCAAACACTCTTCTCCAAAAAATAAAGAATAAAAGAGCCCACCCATTTATTCTCTCTAAAGTTTTGCTATCTGTAAACATGGGGCTCACATCTTAATCCCTATTTTACAGATGAGGTAACTGAAGCACAGAGAAGTTAAGCGACTTGCCCAAGGTTACACAGAAGACAAGCGACGGAGCCGAGATTAGAACCCTGGTCCTTCTGACTCCCAGGTCCGGGCTCTTTTGAGACTGTGAACCCCACGTGAGACGGTCTGCGTCCAACCCTATTTGCTTGTATCCACCCCGGCGCTTAGGACAGTGCCTGGCACATAAGTTAAGGACTTAACAAATATCATATTAATAATAATGATAATGTAATAATAATAACATTATTATTATGTGGCATAGCTGGAATTAGAACCCAGGTCCTCCTGTTCCCAGTCCCATGCTCTTTTCCCTTTTCAGTAATGCACTGATAGAAGAAGAAGGAAAAAAAAAGAATCGAGAGAACCAACTTTTTTTTTTTTTCCTTAAGGTATTTGTTAAGCACTCACTATGTGCCAGGAACTGTTCTAAGCGCTGGGGTAGATACAAAGTAATCAGGTTGGACTCAGTCCCTGTCCCACATGGGGCTCACAGTCTTAATTCCCATTTTTAGATGAAGTAACTGAGGCCCAGGGAAGTGAAGTGACTTGCCCAAGGTCACCCAGCGGGCAAGTGGAGGAGCTGGGATCAGAACCCAGGTCCCCTGACTCCCGGGCCCTTTCTCGGGCTAGGATTTCGTGGTCCGTGACATCTTCTTCAAAAACAGAAACGACACCTAGAGACACACAAGTTTGATGTTGTTCTGTCTACAAATCTACATTTCCGTGTCTTATAGCAAATACTGTGTGGGCTCCCGGCGGGGAATCTTGGGGAGACCCCAGTCGATAAGTGGAGAATGGATACGCTCTGCGTTATTAGATTGCGTCTCCTGGGGTTCTGTGGTGTAGGCAGGGTGAGGTCATCGTTCCTGTGGCAAAGGCAATTCATGGGGTGTTGCAGAACAGCCTTTAGGAACATGTACCAACTGGCAGAAAATGACTGGTTAATCAGACCTCTTGTAAGTCATTTATGGAGCCGAGGTTTAACTCCACCAGGAGTCCAGGCTGAAATCAGAGATTCGGTCCCAAACAGATGTGTCTCAAAACTAGTTGGTACCACGCTCCTCACCTGTGCCCTAAGCGCCCCCATCCCGAGCTCCCCTGCCCACCCACTTGTGACAGGTAAAGGCGGCAGGTGTACCCAAGGGCTCTTGGCCTGACTAATCTTAATGCCGCCCTCGGTCCTTCCCGCAAGGTTGGGGTTGGCCCGAGATAGCTGTCTCCCCTCGGGCACCTCTCTCCCCAGAGTGTGAACTTTCTCTCAGTTGTGTGTCCGGAAAGACCGGTCAGACCTTTCCCTTCGGCTTTGCCCCGAGCGCTGGCCTTCTGAGGTGGGATGGATGTGAACTCAGGTCCCAGGGTTTGGGGACTGGTCACCCTGATAGGCCACAGATCTTGGGCATTTAATGCCTCGTGGGCATACTGAACCCCCTTTTCCCAGACTAAGCTTCCTTTTCCTCAGCTCCCCCTTCCTTCCGCATCACCTCGGCTCACTCCCTTTGCTCCCCCACCCACCCTCCAGCACTTATGTATATATCTATAATTCTCTTTATTTGTTCTGATGCCTGCCTACTTGTTTTGATGTCTGTCCCCCCTGCCTCTAGATTGTAAGCCCACTGTGGGCAGGGATCGTCTCTCTTTATCGCTGAATCGTACTTTCCAAACACTTAGTACAGTGCTCTGCACACGGTAAGCACTCAATAAATGCAATTGAATGAATGAACCATTCTTTCAGATTCCAGATGGCCTGAAGTTCAAAGTGTCCAAAACAGAGCTCCTCATCTTCCCACCAAACTCTGACTTAGTCGGTGGTACTTACTGAGCGCGTATTGTCTGCAGAGCACTGTACTATTCATTCAGTCATATTTATTGAGCACTTACTTGATGCACTGTATTAAGTATTTGGAATAGTATAATACCACAATAAACCAACACGTTCCCTGCCCACAATGAGTCTGGGAGAGGGGAGAGGCAGACATCGATACAAAATAAATAAATTACAGATATGTACGTAAGTGCTGTGGGGCTGGAAGGTGGGGAAGGAAAGGGTCATAGAACAATATAACAATAAACAGCCGTACTCCCTGCCCACTAAGAACTTACAGTCTAGAGAGGGAGATAGACATTCATGTAAATAAATAAATTACAGATAGGTAATACATATGTGATGTGGGGCTGGGAGCGGGGATGAATAAAGGGAGCAAGACAGGGCGACACAGAAGAGAGTGGGACCCTCTCTGTGGACAACACCACTGGCCTCCCTTTCTCATAGGCCCGTTACCTTGGAATTATCCAAAGCAGCGTGGCCTAATGGAAAGACCATTGGCCTAGGTTCTAATCCTGGGTCCACCACTTGTTTGCTGGGTAACCTCGGGCAACTCACTTCACTTCTCTGTTCCTCAGTTACCTCCTCTGTAATATGGGGATTAAGACTGTGAGCCCATGTGGGACAGGGACTGTGTCCAACCAGATTACTTTATATCTACCCCGGCGCTCAGTACGGTGCCTGGCACATAATCAGAGCTTAACAAATTCCGTTAAGAAAAACCAATCCTCTACTCCTCTCTGTCATTCGACCCAGACGTTCGATCTCTCACCAGATCCATTCGGTTCTCCCTCTGCAACATCGCTAAAATCCACCTTTTCCTCTCCGTCCGAACAGCTACCACATTGACCCAAGCACTTATCCTGTCCATCCTTGACCACAAAACATCCACCTCCTTGCGGATATCTGCGTTTATCTGATTTATCTTAAATGTATTATTTATGTATTCATATATATATATTAATGTCTGTCTCCCCTGCTAATTGTGAGCTCACTGTGGGCAGGGAACGTGTCTGTCGTTGTATTGTACTCTCCCAAGCTCACAGTACAGTTCTTTGCTCATGGTAAGCACTCAATAAATACGATTGAAAGAATGAATGAATAATGACTCTCCTTCCGGACTCTCTTTCCGTGCCGTAACCCCGGCTGGACTTCCAGGGAGACCCAGCCTTCAGACGGGGTTGAAAAGATCCGGCTCTTGCTTCCTCGGTAGTCTGACTCCTCCGGTCAGGAATGAAGGGCCAGATCCGATCTGGATCTTGAGGCCGCCTTTTATCAGTGCAGATCCACGAACTGCTTTCTCACCTTCTCCTGCACCACCTTGCCCCGAGGGCGATCTCCAGCCTGAACTCTGGGCGGGAAAGGAGCTGGGGCATTCCTCAAGCCAGGTGTCATTAAATCCACTGAAGCAGCAGTTCATCCCAAACTAAACGTCAGATGGCATCTTGTGCTTAGTATTGAGCGCCTATTGAGTTTGGAGCACTGTACTAAGCACTCGGGAAGCAGCATGGCATAGTGGAAAGAGCACGAGGCTGGGAGTCAGAGGACCTGGAATCTAATCCCCGCTCTCTCAATTGCTAGCTCTGTGACTTTGGACAAGTCAATTAACTTCTCCGCGCCTCAGTTTCCTCAACTGGAAAATGGGGATTCAATCCCTATTCTCGAGCCTCGGGCGGGAGAGGGACTGTGTCCGACCTAATTAACCTGTACCTAACCCGGCGCCGTCTGACGCATAGTAAGCGCTTAACAAGTACCACAAAACAAACAATACACTATAACAATCCAACAGAGTTGATAGACACGTTCCCTGCCCTCAACGAGCTTACAGTCTAGAGGGAATGGGACGGTAGGGGAAAAGGACCAGGAAAATGCCTCCCTCCTCTCTTCCTGCCTGCCATCTCCAGGAAAATATCCTACCCTATTTCCGCCGCCACTGCTGCTGCTTTGGGACGATCGGGGCTCCCACAGGGAACCATGGATGAGCTTCGGATCCGAGTACCTGCGTGGAAGAATTGGTTATAGTTCTCACTGGCCTGGTCTGGGCCACTCAACTCTCTCTCTTCCCTGCCGTCAGAAAGACCGGGATTCTAATTCAAGAAGCCGGCAGGGGCACAGCGTGTCACGAAGGGCCCGTGACGGTACTGTGCGCGTAGCACCTATTTATTCATTCATTCAATCGTATTTATTCAGGGCTTATGTCGTGCAGAGCACTGTACTAAGCGCTCGGAAAGTACAGTTCAGCAATAAAGAGAGACAATCCCTGCCCACACTGGATTTACAGTCTAGAAAAGGGGAGACAGACATCAAAACAAGTAAATAGGCATCAATATAAATAAAAGGAATTATAGATCTATATACAACAAAACAAGTAAACAGATATCAATATAAATAGAGTTATAGATACTGAAATGGAGGCTTTATGCAGCTAGAAGTCCTCTAATGGTAAAAAAAATACCACATTTCTTTGAACTGCTAATTTTCCATTCATCTCTGCCTTGTCTCGTCCTTCAGATAGAGCAGGAGGATATATCGTTCACATTTTCCTCATCCAATACTGCAAACAAGAGCATTTTTATTCAACAGTTTCTGGAAGAAGACAGTGGTTTTCATTCATCTTTGTGACTGATTTATGGATTTTTCTTACCGTCAAAGTCCACATCTCCCACCAATTTGGTCTTCTCCATGAATGGATCCAGATGTGGTTGATTCCCAAGTCGACGACGGCAGCACCTCCCTTAACCATGTCACCGGTGATCAACTTGGGCACACCTGAGGTTGACAATATTAATAATAATAATGATACTAATAATTATGGTATTTAATAAGCACTTAGTAAGCGCCAGGCACTGTACTGAGCGCTGGGGTGGGTACAAGGTAAGAAAGTTGGACACAGTGCCTGTCCCACATGGGGCTCACAGCCTTAATCCCCATTTTACCAATGTGGTAAATGGGACACAGAGAAATGAAGTGACTTGCCCAAGGTCACACAGCAGGCAAGTGGAGGAGCCGGGATTAGAATCCCGGTCTTTCTCCCAGTCCCCTGCTGTTTGCACTAGGCCACGTGACCGCGGCATAGAGCTGATGCTGTGATCCGAAAGGCAGTCGCAACTCCGCTGCTCACAATGGCCAGATGTTTTTCAGGATTCTTGCTGAATTCCCACTCGCCCCAAGAATCTGTTGGCTGAGATGATAATAATAATAATAATTATGGTACTTGTAAAAGTATTTACTATGTGCCAAGCACTGTTGTAAATACTGGGGTAGGTACGAGTTAATCAGGTTGGACACAGTCCCTGTCCCACATGAGGCTCACAATCTCAATAGGAGAGAGTAAGATTGAATCCCCATTTTACAGATGAGGTAACCGAGTCACGAGAAGTTAAGTGACTTGCCCAAGGTCACACAGCGGACAAATGGCAAAGCTGGGATTAGAATCCAGGACCTCTGACTGCCAGGCCTGTGCCCTTTCCACTAGGCCACCGGTCTTTCCACCTTTTCTCCCTGCCTCTCGGTGCGTTGGTTTCGATGTTTGGAGGCAGGAACAATTGGCTCTTCAGTATTTTTCTAGGGCTACTGGTTGCTGGGAAAACTGTTGGGTAGCAGGGATTCTGCAAGTAGATTTCCTGGAATCAGCTTGAGTCCAGAGTCAGATGCCAAAATTGATTTTCCAGAATTAAGGGCCATTCATATCCTTTAATGGGGGTCGCACACCTCGCATTCACAGAGGACAATACTCGGATTTTTCAAAGTCAGCACTCGGAAGCCTCAGTGACCGATGAAGCAGCACGGCCTAGTGGATGGACCCCAGGACTGGGAATCAGGGTGACCTTGGGGATTAAATGGGGATTAAAACTGTGAACCACAGGTAGGACATAATAATAACAACAATGATGGTATTTGTTAAGCGCTTACTACGTGCCAAGCACTGTTCTAAGCACTGAGCACTGCTCTAACCACTGTTGGACTGCGTACAACCTTGCATAGTGCAGTGTCTGGTACATAGGAAGCGCTTAACAAATACCTGAAAAAAATCAGGAGACCAGGGTACTAGTCCTGGCTCTTTTGCTTACTCTGAGGACTTAGACAAGTCACTTGACTTCTCTGTGTCTTGGTTTCCTTATCTGTAAAATGGGGATTCATTTCCTGTTCTCCCTTCCAGATTCTGAACCCCATATGAACAGGGTCTGGATCTGTTCTCACTGTATTATACCATCCCAGTAAATCACAATTATTATTATTATTATTATTGTTGGGGAGACAATTGCCAGAGCCACTTGAATTTTAATCTAGCCTTTGTTGGGGAAAGGCTAGAAGCCTCGAGGGACCTACCCTTCCAACTCCTAATTTCAAACACTTTCCCTAATGGCGTTCATCATTCTGTAGTTCACCATCACGAGTGCAGTTTCACTTTCTCAGATACCTGTGGAAGATCATCCACACTGATCTTGACCCTTATGTTGCCATTATCTTTGGGGTTTAGGCACTGGCCGAACCCCCATTCCTGCTCCTGATTTGGAAATTCAAGAAACCCTGCTCATTTTCTCCCTTTCTCCACTCCAACTCTCAATTCCAGACTTCCTGTAGGCCAACTCCTTCCTCCTGGACTTGTAGTTCCATTGCATTCCCAAAACTGGTTGCTGGGAACTGGGAGCCGTGTGTGTGTGTGGGTGTGGGTGTGGGTGTGTGTATGTGGCCAATTAGAATTTAGGCCCAGTGGATAGGAACGTTCAAATTCTGCTTTCTGGAACACTTTTTCTTCACAACTACAAATAGGCAAACTACTCATTGTAGTTCCCACTAGATCCAGTGCGCTTTACTGATCCATCGATCAATCGGTGGTATTTATTGAGCACTTATTATGGGCAAGAGCACTGCTAGGCAATCCACAATCCCCGCCCTCGAGGAGCTCACAGGCTACTAAGTGCTTGAGAAAATGCAACAGCCCAAAACCCTTAGAATTCCTCATATCAATTCCGGTCCGATCACTGAGGACTTACCTACACCAACTTTCCAGGTATGAGTAAAAATCACCTCTCCTTTTTGAGCCAGTCGCTACAAAGCTCACCGCGGACTCGCTTACCAGGTCGTTCGGGATTTGACTTCCTTCCAATAGCGTCTCCTCGCTGACTCCTTCTGCCGAGCTCAGTTCCATCCAAGTCGATTCAGCGCTGAGATATCTTTACCTCATCACCTTATCCCAGCCTCCTGAGTAGATTTCATATGGCTTATTTTTCTCTTCAGGGAGGACCCACTGTTTTTATAGGGTACATAGCTGTCCCGCAGGTTAGGATCTGACGCTGCCGACAGCGAGATTTTTACCAGCGTGAGTGACGGTGATTGGTTGACAATCCCTTCCTCCTGGTGAGTCTCTGGAGATGACCCCTTGGTTGCTACCCACGAGGCCTGACACTGTTTTCAGTCCTACCCTTCGGTGTCACGATCTTCCTGGAGCTTCCCTTCTGATGGGGGGTAGAGAAGCAGCGTGGCTCAGTGGAAAGAGCCCGGGCTTGGGAGCAGAGGTCATGGGTTTGAATCCCGGCTCTGCCACTTTTCAGCTGTGTGACTGTGGGCGAGTCACTCCACTTCTCTGTGCCTCAGTTCCCTCATCTGTAAAATGGGGATTAAGACTGTGAGCCTCACGTGGGACAACCTGATTCCCCTGTATCTCCCCCAGCGCTTAGAACAGTGCTCTGCACATAGTAAGCGCTTAGCAAATACCAACATTATTATTATTATCTTATTTCTAATTGGTGCCCCATCAGGATGGTTGCTTCCTTGACTCTGACTTGACTTCCTTTCCTAAGTCTTCATTTCCTCTCCTCCCACTCCCTTCTGCATCTTCCTTGCACCTGGATTTGCACCCTTGATTCAGCCCTCCCTCAGCCAGACACTGTTCTAAACACTGGGCTAGGTACAAGTTAATCAGTTTGGACCCAGCCCCTGTCCCATATGTGGCTCGCAATCTAAATAGGAGGGAGAACAGGTACTTGAAACATAGTAAGTGTTTAACAAGTATCATTATAATAATTATGTATTTAATCCCCATTTTACAACTGAGGGAACAGAGGCACAGAGAAATGAAGTGACTTGCTCAAGATCACACAGCAAGCAATTGGCAGGTCTGGATTAGAACCCAGGTCTTCTACTTCTAAGGTCTGTGGTCTTTCCACTAGGCCATGCTGTTGTCCGTCTCCTCTAGACTGCAAGTTTGTTGTGAGCAGGGAAGTGTGTACCATCTCCGTTATATTGTACAGTCCCAAGCGCTTAGGACAGGGCTCTATACCTAGTAAGCGCTCAATAAATACGATTGATTGACTCTGGCAATGAAGATGCCCGCAACTCGATGCGCCTTCAAGCCTGGCAGCAGAGAGTAGGGTGAGAGAGCTCCCTCACACAACCATGATTCAATTCAACAGGCACGGAAAGAAAGGGTCTGTCATGGCTCTTTCAGCTCTGACTTGACCAATCATTCCACTGTGGAATAGCCTAAGACCTTGGTTTATTTCTCAGATCAGCCAAAAAGCCAGCGATTGGTTATGAGGAAATAATAATGATAATTGTCACTTTTTATGTTGTTAAATATTTTTTTGTCTGTTTTTAATGGTATTTGTTAAGCGCTCACTATGGGATACTAAGCTCTGGGGAAGATGTAAAGTAAGTTGGACACAGTCCCTGTCCCACAAGAGGCTCACGGTCTTAATCTCCATTTTACAGATGAGGTCACTGAGGGCCAGAGAAGTGAAGTGACTTGCCCAGGCTCACACAGCAGACAAAAGGCAGACTAGAACCCAGGGTCTTCTGACACCCAGGCCCACGCTCTTTCCGCTAGGCCAAGCTGCTTCTTGTAAAGCATAGACTATGTTTCGGCCACTCTACTTAGCACTGGAGTAGGTACAAAATCGTCGGGAGGGACACAGTCGCTGTCCCTCATAATAATAATAATAATAATAATAATGTTGGTATTTGTTAAGCGCTTTCTACGTGCAGAGCACTTTTTTAAGCGCTGGAGTAGATACAGGGGAATGAGGTTGTCCCACGTGAGGCTCACAGTCTTCATCCCCGTTTTACAGATGAAGTAACTGAGGGCCAGAGAAGTGAAGTGACTTGACAAGGGGCAGAGTCTGGATTCGAACCCATGACCTCTGACTCCCAAGCCCGGGCTCTTTCCACTGAGCCACGCTGCTTCTCATGGGGGCTCACAGTCTAAGTAGGAGGGAAAACAAGTATGGAATCCCCATTTTACAGATGAGAAATCTAAGGCCCAGTTAAGGGATTTGTCCAAGGCTACACAGCAGGAAACGGGCAAAACCGGGATTAAAACTCAGTTCCTTTGATTCTCAAGCCTATGGTCTTTCCACTAGGCCATGCTGATTCAGAGAAGCTCTTCCATTGGTAGTCGCTCCACCAATCGGATTTGCATCATCTTCTTCCTTCCCATGAAGAGATCCCAAACCAAATAAAAAATCTGCCTGCCGAGTCTTTTGACAAGAAGATTCCACCCTAAAATAATTACGGCACTTACTTTTGAAATTCCAAGTGAATAAAACTCTTCCCCCTTGCCAAAAATAAATTCAGGGGTGAATTAATTATCTCCGGGAAAAACAAACAAACCTGTCCACATAAAACTGCCTTGGCCTGTAGCATGCAATTATATTAGTAATGCTGGGCTTTTTCCAATATAATATTACAGATGTTCCCCAGTACTCAGTGCCAAAGTAGAATTAGGACCTGAATCAGAAGTGGCTCTTCTTATGGGGAAACAATGATCAGGAGCTTGTAGAGAAGCAGGATGGCGGAGTGGATAGAGCAGGGGCCTGAGAGTCAGAAGGTCATAGGTTCTAGTCCCGGCTCCACCGCTTATCTGCCGTAGGACCCTGGGCAAGTCACTTCAGTCCTCCGCCTCAGTTACCTCCTATGTAAAATGGGGATTGAGACTGTGAGCCCCAACCCGATTTGCTTGTACCCACCCCAGCTTTTAGGACAGCCCCTGACACATGGTAAGTGTCTAACAAATACCGTAATTAGAAAAGAGGGAGTTTTAGGTCGGTCATTAAAAGGCTTTGGGACAATTGGAGCTCTGGAGAAGAGCGCTAAGTGCTTTGAAGCTCTGCCAGTAGCCCTCTTAGACAAACTGGCTTGAACGATTATTATCTAATTAGGGTGTCTAATTCACTTCCTAGGGAACTTCAGGGTAGGTAGGTCCCCTCATGGAGGAAAGTCAGTGGGTTGGTAGGTGGATTTCCCTGTATAAGAAAAGTCCTTCATTGTTCTGAGTTCTAGACTGAGGGTCCTCCGGAATTGCTTCAGAAAGCAATTGCTTGGAAGGGATGGCTAATTTACAAGGAGAATTAAGCCCACAGCTCTTCATCTTGAATTTGGGACCCTTTGAATCCTCTTAAGCATTAAAATCCATTTGCCAGCCCAGGCCCCTAACATTAGTCTTCCTTTGTCAGACCACATTCTTTCAATTCAGACACAAGCCTACTTGTTCTGGAGGCCGTTAAACTTTTATATTATTATTATTGTTCTTATGCATCAACTTTGGTAGAGATTTCCCTATCTCCTCGCTAGACAGTGAGCCTCACGTGGAACAGGGACTGTGTCCGACCTGATTATCTTGTATCTATCCCAGCACTTAGTACAGCGCTTGGTAGAAAGTGTTTAAATAATGCCATAATTATTATTGTCTCTCTGAGGTACTTTCCGGGAGCGGAGACCCTCGTTGGCGGAAGAGACCAGTGGTAGTTATCGCGAGCTCTGAGTGCTCGGCTCGGCCGCAGCGAACAAGGTTTTAGAACTTAGCCGCTGTTTGGGAGCGTGAGGAAAATGGTGTCCTCTCGAAACAGCCACCCCATCGGAGTGGATGGCAAGACAGGATTTTTGCCAGTTCTAGTTTTCCAAAACCTTGGATGAACCAGGAACAATGAATTTTCTGATAGCCATTTTCTAGTAAACCAAAATTCGGCCCCAACGAATTCCCTCAAGAACAATTCCGATGTCACTTCCGTGATAAAGGAGTAGAAGCATAAATCTTGAATCCTCTTAGTAACAATAAAAATAATAATGATGCTGACGATGTGCGTATGTATCTGTAATTATTTATCCATTTATTTGTTTATATTAACGTCTTTCTTCCCCTCTAGACTGTGAACTCACTGTGGGCAGGAATGTTTCTGTTTGTTGTTATATAGTACTCTTCCAATCGCTTAGTACAGTGCTCTGCACACAGTAAGCACTCAATAAATACAATCGAATGAATGAACGAATGAATAATCATAGGCTGACGGTATTTGGTAAGTACTTACTTTATGCCATCACTGTACTAAGTGCTGGAGTAGATACAATGTTCAACTAAGATCAGTGCTGTGAGTGTGTGTTTTACAAGTAATATAAACATATAATATTCATGTAATTACATGTAATATAAACATGTAATATGTAATATTCAGGTGTACCAAAGTCGATCACCGCCGACATGGTTAAGGAAGGTGCCGCAGTCATCGACGTGGGAATCAACCACATCCAGGATCCACTCACGGGGAAGACCAAATTGGTGGGAGATGTGGACTTTGACGGTAAGGAAAATCCATCAATCAGTCCCAAAGATGAATAAAAATCACTCTCTCTTTCCAGAAACTGTTGAATAAAAATGTTCTACCTTGCAGTGTTGGATGAGGAAAATGCGAAAGATAAATCCTCCCACTCTATATGAAGGAAGAGACAAGGCAGGGAAAACTAGAAAGCTGGTAGTTCAAAGAAATGTGGTATCTTTTTTTTTTTTACCACTAGAGGACTTCTAGCTGCATAAAGTCTCCATTTCTGAATCTATAATTCTATTTATTTATATTGATGCCTGTTTACTTGCTTTGATGTCTGTCTTCCCCTTTCTAGATTGTAAGTCCAGTGTGAGCAGGGATTGTCTCTCTTGATTGCTGAATTGTACTTTCCAAGCGCCTAGTACAGTGCTCTGCACACAGAAAGCACTCAATAAATATGTTTGAATGAATGAATGAATGAGTGAATGAATGAATGGAAAGAGCACGGGCCTGGGAATCAGAGGACCCAGGTTCTAATCCCAGTTCCGCTACATTCCTGCTTGGGACCTTGGCCAAGTCACTTACCTTCTCTGGGCTTCAGTTCCCTCATCTGCAGAATGGGGATTCAATTACCTGTTCTCCCTTCTTACTTAGATTATGAGTCCTACATGAATTCTATTATCTCGAATCTATCCTAGTATGTAGACAGTGTTAGGCACGTAATAAGCACTTAACAGACACTATTATTATTATTATTTTTCTTCTTGTTGTTATAGTTATTATATTTACTGTGGCTAATGGATTCTCAGTACTGACTAACGATGACTATTTTTCAGGGAAGAAGGAATGTCTTCCTTTCCTTTCCTTGGAACGTAGTAAGTGCTTAACAAGTATCATTATAATAATAATTATTCTGGGAAAATGCACTAAACCCGTGTGAGAGAATCTTCAGCCACTGAGATATGATCGAGATATTTCACCCCGGTAGGGCAAACAATAATTATTTACCTCGTGGTCTCGGCTTGGCAGACGTTAGGTGAATGCTAGTTCTTGAAATCTGGATCCTTGTCATGGGTTCCACAGACATTCTGTTTATTAGCATTGTCCTTTGGAGCTCTTCAACCAGTGAATCGTATTTATTGAGTGCATACTGTCTGCAGAGCACTGTACTAAGCACCGTACTAAACAAATAACAGAGTTGGTAAACGGGTGTCCATCCCACTTGGAGCTTACGGTCTAGGGAGGGAGACAGACGGTAAAAGGAATTGCCTTATGTACATACGTACAGATGGGTCGTGACATGTCAGGTTCCCTGAGATTCCCCTGCCGAGGTTCATTCATTCTTTCAGTTGTATTTATTGAGCGCTTACTGTGTGCAGAGCACCGTACCAGGTGCTTGGAAAGTACAATTCGGCAACAAATAGAGACAATCTGTACCCAACAATGGGCTTGGAGGCTACCAGGGGGATACAGACAAACAAAAAAGGAACAAGTAGACGGGCATCGATAGCATCAGTATAAATAAACAGAATTATAGAAATATACACAGCATTAATAAAATAAACAGAATAATAAATATGTATATATATACACAAGTCTTGTGGGGCTGGGCGGGCGGTAGAGCAGAGGAGGGAGTCGGGACGATGGGGAGGGGAGGAGGAGCAGAGGAGAAGGGAGGCTCGGTCTAGGAAGGCCTCCTGGAGGAGGTGAGCTTGCAGTAGGTCTTTGAAGGGGGAAAGTGTGTTTGTTTGGCGGATTTGAGGAGGGAGAGCATTCCAGGCCAGAGGTAGGACGTGGGCCGGGGGGGGCGAAGGTGGAACAGGCGAGAACGAGGCCCAGTGAGGAGGTCAGCGGCGGCAGAGGAGCGGAGTGTGGCGAGCTGGTGTAGGAGGAGAGAAGAGAGGTGAGGTAGGAGGAGGCCAGGTGATGGAGAGCTTTGAAGCCAATAGTGGGGTGGTGAGGGATAATCCCCCAGCACCAGAGGGGGGGACCATGTTCTCCTGGGTTCTGCTGCTGAATTTAGGGGTGGTGACGAGGAATACGTCACCAAGTGGAAAGTGAGGCTGGCTTGGCAGTATCGGTGCTGGTTTCGCCAACCGCAGAGCCAAGGAAAACACACTGGCGGGCGGCGAGTCCCCAGGTCAGGGTGGGGGTAGACGCGGGGGATCATCCTCGTTCTCTCTACGGCTCCCCAATCACGAGAAGGGACAGACTATTTGCTCCACACATTCAAACCTAATAATAATAATAATTGTGGTATTGTTAAGCACTTTCTCTGTGCCAGGCACTGTACTAAGCACTGGGGGGTGGCGGGGCAGGTATACAGCAAATCGGGTTGGACATAGTCCCTGTCCCACAGTCTTAATCCCCATTTTACAGATGAGGTAACTGAAATCCAGAGGAGTGAAGTGACTAGCCCAAAGGTCACACGGCAGGGAAGTGGCAGAGCCGGGATTAGAACTCAGGTCCTTGTGACTCCCAGACCCGGGCTCTATCCATCAGACCCTGCTTCTTCTCCAATCGCCAATTAAATTGCTCTTCTCTGTGGGCTCCGAGGTCTCTGCGTTCAAGTCCAATACGTTTTGCAGAATGGAGACTCTCCATTCGTTCATTCCTTTGATACATTTATTCTGTTTCTGTTTGGTGCGGGGCACTGTAATGAGCGCCCATGATGAACGTAGAGCCCGTTTTCCTGGGAGTCTACTGTGTGTAAGCCATTATGCTGGGCTCCTATTATGTGCAGAGCACTGTCCTAGGCACCTCTTGTGAGTGGATGCAGAGCACGAGACTGGGAACTAACTCTGTTAGAATTAACAAATGTGTTAGAATGAACTGTGTGTGCAGTTAATTACCAATTAACTGCAGTGCTGAGAGTTTATCTGTCAATAGATCAGTCCTATTTATTGAGCGCTTACTATGTCAGAGCACTGTACTGAGCACTTGGGAGAGTACAGTTTAACAATATAGCAGACACGTTCTCTGCCCACTGCGAGCTTCCGGTCGAGAGGGGGAGGCAGGCATTAATAGAAATAAATTTATTACGGATATGGACATAAGTGCTGCGGGGCTGGGAGGGGGGATGAATAAAGGGAGCAAGTCAGGGTGACGCAGAAGGGAGTGGGAAAAGAGCAAAGGAGGGTTTGGTCGGGGAAGGCATCTTGGAGGAGATGGGCCTTTATAAGGCTTTGAGAGTGATTGTCTGTCAGATGTGAGGAGGGAGGGAGGGTGCTCCAGGCCAGAGACTGGGCATGGGCGAGCTCTAAGATGGGCTGTAACTGGGTCCGGGCAAGCAGCGTGGCCTAGTGGAAAGAGCACAGGCCAGGGAGTTGAGCACCTGGGAGTCAGAAGGACCCGGGTTCTAATCCCAGCTTCTCCACTCTGCTGTGTGACCTCGGGCAAGCCACTTCACTTCTCTGGACCTCAGTTACTTCATCTGCAAAAAGGGGATTAAGACTGAGAGCCCAGTGTGGGACAGGGTTTGTATCCAACCCAATTACCTTGTATCTACCCAGCAGTGCCTGGCACAGAGTAAGTGCTTAACAAATACCACATTATTATTATTATTATTATTATTATTATCACCTCCCTGGAATAAAGCCAGCCAAGTGGCTTCCAGACCCCTGGGGTATTTACTATCACTGGCCTTTCAACCAGCCCCTGCATGAAGCCGAGGCTAACCCGACACCGGCTTACCTCACCTGAAAGGATGGAGATCTAGGCAAACATACGCCGTGACCTAGAAACGAGGATTACTCACTGCCAGGGAAAAAATGTTCTCTCCAAACGAGGGGCTGGGAAATAGCCTCCAGACTCGGGCACGGAATTCCACTCCCTGAATGACGGGAATTCTCAGAGTGGGTTTGGCCAGACGGACGGGCCAACTGGCGAATGTCCAAACAGGGAATTCAGGTGAGGTCACGGCAGGGGAATCAGTCTCATTTAGCAACTCATGGCCAATTTGCTACATCCTCCCCTTGAGTCTCTCAATGCTTTTCAGAACTTTTCTCGTGGCTTCATGAGGCATATTGTAGCCAGGGAAAAGCCCCCGTGGAATCAACACCCTCCGGCCATTCTTAATCCACCCCTAACGGGCAGAGATCTCGGAAGATCTCTGAAGACGGAAGACTGATTCGGGGGTCTGATTCGGTCAGAGCATCGTTGGGTTGAGGATTTGATTCGGACTCCTTCTCCAGCAATGGCCCCGTCGACCACCGCCCGCAAGGACCGGCAAACCGCAGGCACGGTTCTTGGCGCAGGTGAGCATCTCTCTCGGGAAGCTGAAAGAACGCGTCAGCAAGTAATTTAGAGGAGAAAGCGCGGGGAACCAAACCGAAGTCAGGCGGCAACAGCCGCTGACCTAGTTTAAGAGACCGGCCTTATGTCAGCAAGACCGGGAAGCTCCTTTGATGATATTCGCTAACCTCCTCGGTAACATGTTCACGCAATGTCCCAGCAGTGTCTGCAGTCCGGTTGGCATGAGGGGAGAGCTTCCCGCGGGTGAACTATCCGTTCCTCCCCACGACTCTGGAAGCCGGGCTCTCTTGGCATCCCGCTGGGCGATCCGTGAGAGCCCAAGCAGTTCCCAGCGGAAAGTTCTCAACCGGGAGCTGAACTAGCTGTATTGCCCCTCAGCTTCAACCCTTGGCGTCCCTGGGAAAGGCCAGGTTGTCCTTTCTTCATCGGCCCAGCCCTTCATACGGGTAGATTGATGATGATTTTGGTATTTGTTAAGCGCTTACTATGTGCTGAGCACTGTTGTAAGCGCTGGGGAAGATACAGGGTAAACAGGTTGTCCCACGTGAGGCTCACAGTCTTCATCCCCAATTTACAGATGAGGTAACTGAGGCACCAAGAAGCTAAGTCACTTGCCTAAGCTCACACAGCTGACAAGTGATGGAGCCGGGATTAGAACCCACGACCTCTGACTCCTAAGCCCGTGCTCGTTCCACTGAGCCACGCTGCTTCTTAATGTTGGTATCTGTTAAGCGCTTACTATGTGCAGAGCACTGTTCTAAGCACTGGGGTAGACGCAAGGGAATCAAGTTGTCCCACGTGGGGCTCACAGCCTTAATCCCCATTTTACAGATGAGGTCACTGAGGCACAGAGAAGTTAAGTGACTTGCCCACAGTCACACAGCTGACAAGTGGCGGCGCCGGGATTCGAACCCACGACCTCTGACTCCAAAGCTCGTGCTCTTTCCGCTGAGCCACGCTGAGATGGCAGGGTCAGGTCTCCCAGCTCGCGGCCAGGTGCCTGGTGCACGGGCTCGGTTCAGAGGGGGCGGTCTGCTGAGATTAAGTATCGGGGGGCATATCCCTTTGAGTGCCCCTGCCCGAGGCTGGCTCAGGCTGTCCGCCTGACACCCCCAATTAGATTGCAAGCTCCTTGAGGATAGGGACAGTGTCTTTCACGTCTATATGGTGCGTTCCTAAATGCTTCGTTTAAGCAGCATGGCTTACTGGATGGAGCCCGGACCAGGGAGTCAGCAGGACCTAGGTTCTATCCTCGGCTCTGCCATTTGTCTGCTGGGCGACCTCGGGCAAGTCACTTCACTTCTCTGGGCCTCAGTTACTTCATCTGTAAAATGGGGATTAAGACCGGGAGCCCGATCTGGGACAGGGACTGTGTCCAACCCGATTTGCTTGAAATGCCCCCCCAGTGCTTAGTACGGTGCCTGGCGCGTAGTAAGTGCTTAACAA